>NC_051155.1:111417937-111735258 GCF_013339745.2 Dermacentor silvarum
TTTTCCCTCAACCTCACCTATTCTTCACTTTCCAGTTCTTCCCTGCATCTCCCTACCACTCAATTGATTATCGTCCTCCATGCTTTTACGCATTGATCAACCATACGAGCGCTTTTCCAGGTACACCTGTCTCCCCCCCAGGTTTAAATTTCTAATTATATTTTTTCTACACTGTCACCCTCCTGCGCTGGGTTTTTTTTTCCCTCAAACGCGCGTTTTCTTTTTTTTTTTTCTTTTTTTTTTCTCCACACGACATCCACACCGAGACAGTCCAAAATCCCAGACGCCAGGATACCTTTTTCGGCGCCTTGACCACACTAGGTCTCGCCAATTCTGTATACCGCCGCGACGACGCCTAGGGCGAACTAGTGAGGCTAACGTCCCTTGACGGGCCAAGCTGCTCCCTGTCAACCACAAAATTACCCGATGCCTTGGTGCTACGCTACTCAAGTCATGCTTTCAACTCGTATTGTGACCTGCACACTGACCGGCTCTTCAGGGACCCCAAACGCACGCCGACCACGACTCCTCCGAACGCTCACTCGCCTCTCGCTCCCCCAACCCCCTCTGACGGTGTTTTTTTTTATATAATTTTTTTTGCCACTTTCTCGCTCTCCCGCTCTTGTCCCCTCGTCTTAGAAACCGCGCCTAGCCAGACAAGCACCGGCGCTCATTTTCTTTTCAGTCTCTCCCTTTACAGACAGCCACAGCGGACATCGACGTGACGTCACTCCACTAACCCTTTAAAACTAACCCGCCGAGGATGACGAGGCCGCCTTTGACGAAGATAGGTCCTCCTGTCGAAACGTTGGCCAGCCTTTCTGAGGCACCTTATCCCTGTTTATAATCCTTATTCCTCGTAAGAAATAGCGAAAGAACTCAACCCGTGCGGTGCTATTCGTGCTATTGATGATAAGGCGTGATCTGGGTGTCGTGTTCATTGTGTGTTTGCTGCAGCCACCAGGAGTGACTGCGCCTGCGTGGTCCTATATTGTCCATGATTTTTAATTATTTTATAGAGCATTATATTTCCCATTTAATACTGCTGTCGGCATCTCTGTGGTCAATAAATGAGTTATAACGATTTTTTTGCCGTGTGACCTAATATTTTGTTATGCCAACAATAGTGTCGATGGTACCGTCGGCTGTCAGGCGTGTAACGTTCAACTCACCGCCACAGCTTGCTTACAGCCGCTCGACAGCTTGAATGCAATCGGAGAGACACAGTCACAGAAAGGGGATGGTAACAAGATTTATATCTTACGGTGACGGAGGTGCGAAGAATGTTTCAATTTTTTTAGTTATGCAGTTGGATTGTATGGGACTCGACTTTCGGAATATTGCTGCAAGAGGCGAAACGCTGTCTTCTGAATGGTCACAAATACTACTTAGAGAAAGAGAAAGGACGTTAAGTACGAAGGATGACGAGAGTGAGTTCTGTTTTGCTGCCCTGCGCGAGGGAAAGGGGGTACGGTGATAAAAAAAGATATAGAGCTCAGAGGAGCTAAAAAAAGTTGTCGCAGTTTCACCTGAAAGGCGAAGCATCAATTGCGATAGCAAATTTGTAGAAAGCTATACGGAGTAAGGATAGTAGCCTTATCAGCTGTATAAACTTGGACATGCAGCAGCACCGGCAACACGCAGAACTGTTGTCGACGCCGTCGGCGTTTTGCCCGCGTTCGCACAAAATGCGTGCTGCGTTGGTGAATATATCATTCGAAATTCAGGAACATTGCCTTCATCAATTAGAAGTCAAGGTTTAAATAATTTAATGAAGCAGGTCAGTATGAAACGTGCTTTTACTGAGCAGTGATCTTCATGTCCATTCCAAACATGTGCCGCGAAATACGCTGATGATCCGTAAAGTTTGTCTGCACGCGGCATCCTGATAAAATATTGAGTTTATGCAGACACCTAAATTCATGATTTAAGTTCCCTAATTGTAGTCCATAATTTCAGCAAGTTCATAAAGTAATTGTTTGAAAAGTTAATTATTCTAAGTGCGCAGACCTTGACAGAGGTTTTCGGCACATTTATGCATACAAGCGCAAATGTTGTTTGGATGAAAATGAACGTTTTTGTTTTCACAAGATATTGAACCATGATTAAGAGTGCTTCTGAAACTTGGGCTTGAGAAACACGGACAAGAGTGATATTTCATCCACACGGCATCAAGAGCAGTGCTCCTATGGCCAAACTGCTTATGTCTTATATCGTTGTTTCTCTTTGGCATTCGTCCTCGTTTGTATGACAGGATGTATTTTCAAAGGATTGCATTTGAAATATTGAAAGCTCTAGCAAGCAGAAACAACCTGGCCACTCAATCTTACAATTTAAAACTCCACCTCAAAAAGTGTGCCGTGCTAGCGTCTCCAAGGAGTTTCTCCCTAATACAAGCTGCTTGAATGGTTCCATGTTTTCTTGTCCTTCCTGTTGCTTCAGACCAGCACGTGTAACAAATAGCTTACAACCGAAATAGATCTCGCAAATTTTTGTACACTCTTTTCAACCACCCCATCGTACCCACAGTGGCAAGCTGTGGGTACGATTTTTTTTATTGGCGGGACCACAACACCAATGTACCCGATGCATGCATGGATACATTTGCTTACTCTCGAAACACCGAACTAGCACAACGCCACTGGTGAAACTAGTAGAGGAAAACAGACAAACTAAAATCCAGAAGGCTTATCTTTCCGGAAAAGTTTGAATGCTATATGCAATACTATGAACAGAAAAAGCTGGCACGGAGAAAAATAGGTTTCCCCCACGACTTTCTGCGGCAGTCAAAACGACGTTCTCTCTGGCGAGCTGCATTGGCGTTTTTTTGTCGATGCGCAATAAAGAAACTTCAGTGTAAACAATGCGCTGTATTGATTTAAGCTGCACGTGACACGAATTCTGTCTGCCGGTGTCAAACTAAGGAGGTAATGCTGGCGTCTTACCGAAATGGCTACCATAGAATTATGGTAGACAGCCATCATTCACCTGGTGCTTTTGTGCTAAGCCGAGAAAAAACGGTCACATGCCTATGTTCTGTCTAGCAAACGTCCGGAGCCTCATTGTTTTATTCGTTTTTGAATTGCATAAGAGATTCATTATTGCTGAGGCTCAAATGATTCGCGAAATAAATCCTATTGTTGCTTAGCTGAAAAAATAACTTTGTATTGCATAACATTTCTCTACATATGTTATTCTCTATTTTGCTGCCACATAGCAGTCACGTACTATAATTGCTGATGGAATGCCTAAGTAAAATGACTGTCAAGGAGATATTTTTGCGCGAGTTTGATAGGAGCTCCAGAAACGCTGTCTCGGTGAAAGTGACATAGAAACGCACTCAGAAGCTTCTTTGGGGCAAGGAGATTGGGGAACTGTGAGAGCCCAGCGCAGTCAATATGATGTTTACGGAAATGAGCTTCCGCTTAAAAGACGGATTGATAGATGAAAGCGTATATTAACGCGATAGCGTTAGGGGCCCGTGTCGCAGAAAATAGGGCGTCGGCGTCGGCAGCGGTGTCCTTTAGAGAAAATTATATTTAGGTGTATCTATATACCACGCCTTGCTATATGACAAGTGGTGTATGCGGCTTATATTGCCACACCATTCTATCACTAAAGTTGCTCGTACCTTGTCTTACATTCTTGGCAAAGTTTTTATGGAAATTTTGAGAATGATAACACACAAGCAGATGTCTTGAAACAGAACACCGACAGCGCATGCCTTTAATGATAAATATTTTCTGGCCGCAGTATTACAAGTGCAAAACAGTAAAAGAAACGTGAAATTGATGTATTTTCTTGGCGCGGCTGTGCACTACCTCTGGGATCCGCCCACGCCATAGGCCGCGTTTCTACCAGAAAACTCGCATTCGTGCATAGCGTTCGCCGTCAAAGTTTGGCGGTAAACTATACAGTTACATAAGCTGCAGTTGCCGGGAAGCATGAGACGCAGGCAGGGATTTTTGAATGCTATCGTGTTCCAGCCTTAAAGGCGAAGCTTAAGCGTCCTCCAAGCTTTTGAAAGGGACCTGGGTTAAAAGAGTCACAAGAGATATTCGGACAGGATACAGAGCTTGCATTTAAAATAATTGCCTTCAACCTAATACGCATCGATATGTCATGTATATTGCTCATAAGTGGAGCAACCCGCCGCGGCACTAAAAATTTAGTAGCAGTTCTTCAAAAAATTGCCTTGGGATACTCAGTGGAGTTTACGTCTCTTATTCCACCATTTGCGGCATAAATACTTGTTGAAAGATCAACTAGTGGTAAAATACGGGTTGGTTGGTATCGCATGTAGGAGTACAATTACACCTCATATAGACGAGCACGCAAGAAGAAACACGAAAGACACAGACACAGCGCTAACTTCCAACTATATGTTTTTATTTCTGGGTACAATACCATACTTGCACCCTATGCCTTTGCATCAGAAAACATGTGCATTTGCGTAATCACCTATTCCATAGCCAAAAAAAAAGGTTACATATATAACAATAAATCTTGCAGACGGGACTTTCCAAGTTCTGGCACTGATAGTTTCCGCTCACGCGCAGACATTCTAATTCTTTATCTTACAGTGTAATAGAAGTCTTCCTAACGCATGCGTGACATTCCCTGGCGATCCAATCTGCTTCTATAACCAGACGGGTTAACTCACACTTGTTACTGACTTGAATGATAGCATTGTCAAAACGAGGAGTGCAGCCACAATTTTGTCAATGAAGAGACAAAAAACCATCCGGTGTCATTTTTCCACATTATTACAGTGTTCATGCAGTCAGTCATTCAGACATCTCTTGGTCTGCCTTACGTAGCTCTTTTAAATTAGCGGTAGGCGACATATAATGCCAGCACGGATTCTACATACTTGTTTGTGTGGTCTTTATCACATACCATCTGTGCGACTTTTTTTCTGGATTGGTTTTCCTGTCAAAGCTGCTTAGTTTATTTGGTCCTAAAAATACCACATTGATGTCTGCTCGCAGCGCTATATTATTCAGGTTATGCGAAAGGCATTGAATATACGGGACTACAGCAATCTTTGTGGTGCCACCCTGTGCTATGCCTGTTTAAGCAGGCCTTCTGCAACGGACACTACTAGGACATGGCTTGGGTAGCCAGTCTCGTGAACGCATGTGGCTTGCAACCTGAATGCATGAAATGCTTGCATGACTTTTGTAAGGCGTTCTTGGAACACGCACTTTAAACTCCCCCTTTTTTGACCAGCTTAGAATAGAATGAATAAAACAGTAGAATCAGCTTATTAGCTTTATCTAGGGTGTTCGACCAGCGAGTATGAATAACAGGAAAAACGAAGTTAATATCTAGGAACCTCGTGGAACCGTCAATAGGCGTTTGAGAGGTTAGTTGAGGTGCATTGAGGCAGTCGCGTACAATATCAAAAACAGTAGCACATTCATTTTGAAAACAGACTGATGTGCAGTCAAGAAGAACTAGAAAATCGTAGACATATCTAAATATTTTAATAACAGTTGTCCCTTGAATGGTTTCCGGGGTAACTTCTTAAATGTCATCAAATCATATTTGGAATACCGACCGCAAAAAGTTGACATAAATGGCTACGCGTCTAATTTTTAAGAGTTGTCAAATGGCATTCCCTAAGGTATTATTCTGGGTCCGCTACTTTTAAATATTTATGTAAATGATTTGGTGAAGATAAATAATAGTACAATGTTCATTATTTATGCAGATGATACAAGGTGCTTTTTCAGGAACTGCGATTTGCATAAACTTGTGCACAAAGCAAACGATGTCTTGAAATCACTGAACACATGGAGCATAAGAAATTCGTTAATTATAAACATTTCTAAAACAAAACCAGCACTCTTTCGTCACAAAAATAAGCCCGCAAACTGCAATTTGACCCTAACGATTCACCTGAAAACAATAAACTTGAACCTATGTTGAAAACACTGGGAGTGATTTTTCATGAAAATATGTTATGGAACAATCAGGCTGAGCTTGTTCACTCTAACTTTCCCGTGTCGTAGGTGTCCTATCACGTCTGCGCTTTCAATTGCCGCGAAGGATCAAACTTCTATATAATTCTCTATTCTGATTTACAATAACGTTTTGTTATTTAGTATGGCTCACCACAACGGAAAAGAACTTAAGCAAAATATATAGACAAAAGAAAAAAAACTGTACGCATATATGCAGGTGCTGCACGCGATGCACACTCTAAACCCATTTTGAAGCTCGAATCTTACTACCAATGCCTGACATTTACAATTCGATTTTAGTTAAGAGATATCGTACTTGCAGAAAACATCATGATTCTTTTCTCATAGACTTAGCGCATTTAACACCATGCACCTGCCCGTATAGCACGCGAGCCTCTGATGATTGAAAAATCCCTTGCACACGTAAGAACTATGGTCGCCAAATGATGAATTATTTACTGCCACAAACACTAAACAGGTTTCACACAAAAAAATGAATGATACCACTCTTTTTCTACAAACATCTTTTTATTTTATGTGCGTTTCAGAACTTAAAGCGATAGAATACTCAGACATGTTTACCACTGTATTATAAGTACTTATGATTTCATGTTGCTGCTTGCTATGTGTTAAATGATGTGAAAGCCCCTGTCAAGCCTTGATGGCTTTTTGATTTCACCCCACAGCATCACTGTTGTGAATGTTGTACTGTTTCCTCTGGTGTTGAAATAAACTGATTTAATTTGATATGAAAATGATTGCAAAACGTTTTAGTGTGACATTCGAGACGAGCCTTACAACGGTGGTCGATTCGAGGCCATACGTATTGTGGCTGAAAAATGAGTTTTTTTTTGCGGAGTGTTGAATGACGGTATAGCTTGTGAAAATAACTAAACCTGCGATTTTACGATGAGAAGAAAGGGGCGCAAGTGCGAGGTTGGTTTTCGTGGCAGACACACTTGCAGCTGTGTTGCAATTACACAAAATGAAACGAGCTGTATTGTGGCCAACTTCGCGAGAATTCATGCTTGATTGAAGCGCAAAAAAATAACGAGGACACAAGAAAGGAAGACGAGACTACTCGTCGGTCCGGTCTTCCTTTATTGTGTATTCGTTCTTTTTGCGCCTCAAGTATGAACTGAATTATTTAGAAGGAGTTCTAGTGAATTGGTTTGTAAATGGCAGTATTCCAAGCAGAATATTTTAACACACTCATGAACACACGCACACATGCGCACACATATCCGTGCGCCCACATACACAGAGACGCACATGCACGCACACATATACATACACTCACACGCACAGAGACGGGCAGACGCCCGCAGACATGAACACAACCACACACGCACGCACACTCTATGCGCCCACACACGCACGCGCGCGAACACGCGCACCCACACACACACACACGCAGAAGCGGACACACAAAGTCAAGTACATGATAGCTTCGAAAACAATGCCTTCATGCTTATTAAAACACGTCGGGAAGGAATATTTCAGTCACTGATCGAAGTATACTTTATCAGTCATGCAATAATAAAACTTCACCGCAAAAAAACAACGTTCGAAAAAGGCACTTATTTTTGAGCATTGTGTATTATTGCTCTGTATCTTTTCCGACACTTGCACGAACTATTTTCCGCGAACCAATTTTTAGGCAGCAGAGATGAACCGCATGTATGCTGCTTCTCAGTCATTCAATCACTGCGAAAAGACTGAACCTCATTTGAGTGCGTGTTATCGCTCGGAAGTCGTGCTTGTGTACCGCAATGTGCCATTCTTGCTGTACTAATTCTAATTTTAGTACTGTGTTATTTTTGAACCTTCAAAGCTCACACTCTGCGCATTAATGTATACAATGTGTGCCATCGACCAACTTCTGTTCGTACACTGGATTCTTCCGCGTTCTGTACTTTACTCTGGTGCCGTTACGCGCATTTATTAACGTAACATTAACCTATGTTTTCTTGCGCTGTAATACAATTGAAAGTGATCCTCTTGGCTCAAGTTCCCAGCCCAAAATTGTCAGGAAAAAGACAGAGGGCAGTAGTGAGTAAAGAAATGGTTTGGATGTTCCGTACTTGGTGATGGAAAAAAAGAACACACTGCAGTGATCAGATCGATAGTGCAATCGATGCACGTGTGCAGTAGGACGCAGCTGCAGCTGACACGAAAGCACTCGGTAATGGTGGGTCGATGTTGTACCATAAAATTGTCGTGTGTCTCACCGTTTATGCAGGTGAGTTAATTAGGATAGTAGTGCTGAAAAAATACCGATGCAGCCTATTAATTGCGCCTCTCGGGTAGTTTCAGGCCGAGTAAAAGAAAAAAAAGCTGACCAAACTGCCACCGTTCCTGAATTTAGAACGATCAGTCCATCTCTAAGGCTGACACACACAGACACACGATACAGACGCACAAGCATGAACATACAGCCCACATTTCCACGATGCTCACATAGCATTCCCACTCTACCACACCGTCGTGTTTTCCTGTCCATTACGCTGAGCAAGAGGTCACGGGATCGAATTCCGGCTACTGCGGCCACATTTCTATGGAGGCGCAATGCAAAATCGCCCGTGTGCTTGCGTTGTAGTGCACGTTAAAGAACTCCAGGTGGTCATAAGTAATCCGGAGCCCTCCAATACGGCGTGCTTCTTAATCAGAACTAGTTTTTGGCATGTAAAATCCCAGAACGAAGTCCTGTCCATTACCGCATAGCAAATGGCTTAGCAGGCAAGCATGCGCGGAAGTGTTGTTTGACAAGTACCAACAAAATTTTTCGAAGCTGCCAAAGCTTGACGGAGCACGTTCATCAGCTTAGTGGACGCCCGATCTGTTTATGATGAATATTCCGATTACCTCTAGAGCCGCCGCTCCGCCAGAAGACGAGGTGAAATTGTCTAATATATCGCAAAACCAATGCGTCAGGACAAAAATCTGCCGCATCTCTGTTCGTGTGGCTCAAGGGCGCAAAGGCTGGGATCATCTACTAGGTACGCTGACAGGCATTTATTCCTAGCTGCCACCGCTGGTTTTGAAAGGACCAACTGTCGTTTTTCAGTGCCTAGCTGTGCCTGGCGTTTCCCCATGATAATGTGCGCGTGCCTCGTTCTCATCTACCATCGAGAGCTTATCACTCCTTGATTGGCCAAGGACTTGATTGCGCTTTCTCGCTAGACTGAGCGTAGGAAACGCTTGTAAGCACGATTACTTGCGTGAGTACCGACAACAATTAAGAGGGTAAAGATCTTTGTCATAACTCAATGAAGAGTGTTGCGAAGGTGAAATCTCCGTCAATATCATTATAACACAAAATGTGTGAACGCGGGACAGGGACCGGCAATCAATCCTGACGATAAAGGCAACAGACTTGTTTCTTCAGTCTGCACCGTCTGTATGTACACACGCCGGAAACGAAACTGCCTCATTTATTCTCTGCATGCTACATCCCGAAACATGAAAATTTACCTGATCAGCCATTATGAACATCATGTAATCGTGCCGTGGCATATATATCTGTGTACAAAAATGTTTTTACAGGAATAAATAAAGTAACACGTGCGAGGTTGATGGAAACAGCTAGGTGTTATTTGGTGTGCTAAGGATAGGCGAAAGAGGCACACTGCTTGATGACTTGTAGACAGACAAGATGTATTCGCTATAAGTAATTTATTTATTTTATTTATTATTAGTTACTTGCATCGCCCCGTAGGGCATTATAGCAGGGAGGTTACAGACTTAACTAAATACATGAACAAATAATTACAATGCGTGGAAGAAAGCATCATTTCCTGTGATGTATACAATGCGCGGTTGCAAACTGTTTCTATCTCGAACAGTTCTAACAAAAAAAGAATAACGGAAAACGTCACCCCTACAAGAAAAATCCTTGACCTTCAAACAGTGGTCCAGTCGCTTAGATATGTAGTGTGGTGCCTGGATATATTGTTCGCGGTTTATGCATATTTTAGAATAATAAATATCGTGGAAAAATTTTAATCTGATATGCCTTCTACGATCCTTCAGCTCTTGCCATTTAAGTTTGTACCATTTGAAAGCTAAAAAATTATTTCCTTCACCGTTGGATGATTCGTCAGATTTATTGCCGTGCGCAGACAGTTTATTTGACTTAGAGATAGACAGAGAGACAGGAAAGACACGGATGTTACCCAGAAGCAAGCCTCTGATTTGATACCCTGCACGTTGTCTCGAGAAAAGGGGGTGAGAAAGAAGCAAAGAACAGAGGAAGAAAAAGGAGATTTAGTACTACAGGTGTTCACTCTGTCCGGTAGATAGGAAAAGCACAACATGCGTCAACCATCTTCTGATAGAATGTACAGTCGCATCTTTATTGAAGGATTGCTTCATACGACACAGATCGGTTGTCGATCTTGAATGCAGCAGTAAGTATGCGTCTCTGAGCATGATAAGTACGGCGTACACTGGTACAGCATATAGCTGATGGTTTCCTTTTACCGATTCCGAATGCTACAAATTTAGGCAAAACATATAATTACGTTAATTACACAACAAAACAATAATAAAAAATCTTTACCGGCTTCTGCGTCGTTCAGCTAACAACTTCCTGCTTTTGCAAACCGATTGTAAAAACATTTGTGAAGGAGTCTGAGTTAAAGGCTACAAGTTGGCGAAAGAGAAAACGCAACTGCGATGCACGACAGACGACCGATGCAAACACGGGCACACATATTGTTACGGTTACTCCTATTGTAATAGTCAATCAATAAATTCAATTGAATGTTTATAATAGTGTCCAGAAACCGCCACGGAACCTTCGTACTTGTTCACTTAAAATGTAATGCGCGTTACAAAATCTACAGAGAAGGAAAATGTGGTAGACAAAACAATGTGATGGAGAAACAAATAGGCAAACAGAAAACGTAGAGGTGGCGTAAAATGAAGTTTATTGGGCAGCATGATTGTCTATATTTCTACAAAACACAGGAAACGAGCTCTGAAATACCTCAATGCAGGCTTTGAAATACTTATTACAGGTTTGCAACAAGGCCGCGCAGAAAACGCGGGATGCTGCCTGGTATACGCTTGTGACGCTGAAAATTTCTCATGATCAAGAAGCTTTGGACACTACATGATGCCATGGATCGCCTTGTAGTACAGAGGTTCTGATTTAATACATCATGGCTTTAGAGGTGTGAGTTGAAGTATACTTGAAGGGCTCCATTGTGGTAGACCGAATGGCAAAAACTGCTTGAAAATAGGTATCTCGTTATTTTTGGATGCGTTCAGTTAGGTCATAATTCCTTTTTTTAGTTCTGCCCCAAACAACCGAGGTATACCTTAGTAGTTGAAGGCACACACTAAAACGCCCGTGTACTTAGATTTAGGTGCACTTTAAAGAACCCCAGGTGGCCGAAATTATTCAGGAGTTCCCCACTACGGCGTGCCTCATAATCAGATCGGGGTTTTGGCACGTAAGACTACATAATACAACCTATGCAATTTCAGAAAGGCAACATCGGAGTGGACTTATTGCGATATAAGTCAAATTTTACCAAGAGCGTGAAGGGCACGTTGTTTCCCATAGCGTCTGCAGAGAAGCTTACCGGTTTTTGGCCTACACACCAAGATCTGTTATTTGATCGACCTTGGGCAAAGGAACAACCCGAAGGGTGTATCAAAATGGCCATTGTGTGTTTTCCTTGCAGAACCTAACACCATACTTGAGGAAGGAAGAGTAGCATATTGTTTGTTTAGAGTTTGAAAGACAAAAAAAACGCTTTTTGGAGACCCATGCAGTCGTGAAGACTGTTGGCAGCCATAAATGGCTTTACGATGAAGAGTGTTGCATTGGGGACGGATGCCATTAATTAACTATTGGAAGGGAAAAGGGCAACAACATATCCTTGAGGAATTCCGCTAGTGACCTCATAGCTAATACAACTCTGTTCATTAATGGTAACGAAGCACGATCTAGGGCTTAGGTTACCAGATACCGTGTCAGTGATGGAAGAAGGTACGTCCGTTTGCCTGAACTTTCTAATGAGGAGCTCATGACCAACTTCACCAAATGCTTTACTTAGGTGAAACTAAACATCACCTAATTGGGTCCTGCTATGTACTACAGTGGTAGAATTGGTCATAAATTTTGCAAAGTTTGTTGTTGTGGAGCGTCCTGATACAAAGCAATGCTGTTGATCTTATGAAATGTTCCTAGCCCTAATTGACATCAGAGGATGCAATTCAGATTCAAGCACTCTTGACGCAGCCAAGAGGATAGTTATACGCTGGTAATTGGCAAGTGGACTTCTCACACCGCATTTGCTCACAGCACTACCCGTGTTACCTTCCAAGCGCTAGAAAACCTTTTAGACTTTAGGGAACGGTTTACATGCACCTGTTACATCTGTTTACATGCTCATCACGTCTACATCGCGGCCGCTTGTGCGTGTTTGTGAATTTGTTTACGAACTCGATGTAGTGCGACTTGCCTTTGTCTTTTATATTTATATGCTTGTGGGTGTATAAGACTGTGCTCCGTGAATTTATGGCCCTGCGACGTTGTTTCTTTTCATTTTCTGACTACATATATTTTTATACTGTTGCTATTGCTATGTGAAAAGGAGTAGCCGTCGCCATTATAGGGTGACTACATCTCTTTCTTTTTATTTTCATTTCAATAAATTACGACGACAAAAGCGACGTGAAATTCTGCGCTGGAATGATGAGCGGCAACAGAGTCAGCATGTAAGAAGACAAAGACGAGGAAGGAGCCAGCAGTGACACAAGCGCAGCCGCGTGGTAGCATCGAGGGGTGCCAACGAGCCCGCTGTGGACGAAGACGACGACGTTCGAGCCATTGCTGATGATGATAGTTTTTGTTGACGGACACTAAAAATGCACGGAACCCTAGCCGTAAACAGCTTCACTGTAAAGCCCTACCACTCATGAATGAGCCACTCAACAGGTTTTGATGCACGATAAGTAAAAATATCCTCCGATGCGCTTTTACATTGTAAGTGTATTGTTTAACAGTAGAGCGATTGGGTCAAGTAATGACCTGCATTATGTCAACTTGTTGAGGAGTAAGCGGAAGGTGAAGGAGAGTGACAGAGAGCTTGGTAAGAGTTAAAGGTTAAGCAAGAAGCTACAACCTTTTGTTGTGCTTCCGAAACACTTATCTGTCACTGCGTCACTCTTCTACGGAGACATAATAAATCAAGCTGCTATAATGCGCGCTATGACGCTCAACGAGCAGCCCCAGTGCGGTTCATAATCTGTATTCCAGCTGGTATAATTTAATGCTCACAGTTTTGTTCATCTCCGCAGAGATGGCTGGCTTTCTGGAAGGGGGGGGGGGTATCGCGATTTGTAGTGAAGACAACCGTTTACGCAGCCAGAGAACCCATTTTACGCGTATTATCCACCTTGTATAATTACTATCTTCCTGTAGGGTTTACATATATACATTCTTATGGAGAGTGCCTTTTCTAGCCAAATGGTAAACAAGTATATCAAATATTCATGGTTGATATTCATGAATATTCACGGATGAAATATTCATGGCGAATGTAATTTAATTTCAGGACGGCCCGTGTGTTTAGTGTAATTTTGCCTTTCCATTTTGTTTCTCTCCTCTCTTCTTGTTTCTCTCACATATTTATTGCGTTTGAATGAAATTTTATTTCACTGTGCGCTCATTGTGTTTCATTCCTTCTTCGTTGTGTGTGTTTGCGCTTCCAAACAACCATTCATAACCTATGCCAACTGGCCCGGTTATCCACTCTTCTACAAAATTTCTCGGCGCGACAAGGCGTGCGGCGTAATTTAATGCTTGACATCAATTCCGCGTACATATTTACTGCTCAATCAGCTTTGTTATGTGCGTTAACCTTAGTATAACAATTATGCACGTATATCGCTTCAAATTGACGATGTATACCTCCGATTTTGCTACACAATCACGATATTTTTCTATCTTATTGGAAACTTGGCGGCCTTATTTTCTTACGTTTTAATAAATATAGCTTGGCGAATAATTAAGAAATAAACGCAACTCGACTCGGCGTTTATAACAAAGCATAGATGAACGTTGTGAATGTCAAGTTAGGCTAATAACAAAAGCCTCCTAAATACAGGCAACAGTAAAATATATGCCGTTATAGCAGGCACTATATATGCACAATTTCCAAGGCCTAGTCTACAATCGTAACGATAAAGAAAAAAGAAGAAAAAAAGACAAGGCCACCTCCGTTCGAATTGCCTCGCACCTAAATCACTTCCCATTTTATGACACTAACCATGGTCGTGCCTTGACGTTGAATTGCTTGGTTGATCTCGGATTATTGACAATTTCCTCAACTCGTTCGGAACACAGAGCCACGGAACTGCCTTACGGGTGTTGCCTCTGAAACCTCTACTTATTCTGGGCCACCAGGCACGCGTGATTGTACCAGATATAGTCTCCTAGGGGGCCCCACTTTAGGAGGCTGCATGGGACCGCCCAGTGAAGCTATATAATAGGTCGTTCGGGCAGTTTCCCTCGAGTCTGAAACAAAAGGACAACAGGACAGGGGCCGGACGCGGCTCAGACCTTCATACACTGGCGGTGGTCACGTTGTCCTCTTCGCCTTATGTTATAAAGTGTCCTCTTCCAAACGAACACAAACCTTCAGTGGAGGCAAAGGGGCTGTGTTTTATCTTTCCAGGAAGTCTACTGAGAAAGCAATGATGCAGCCCGAAGAGAAGCTCCGCAAATGACCTTATAGGTTGCCTCGTGGTTGAATATCGGAACGCGGTGGTCAGCCTTTAAACAGGGTAAAGTTTATCTTACTTTTAGGCAAACACACATGTGTACGTGCTCCATCTATGTTCTGCTACCTCATTCTCTGGGCAACACCTTCTCCCGCGGACACAAAATAGATGTGTAATGAAGACGCGCCGCGTATACGTGAAGCTTACTCAAGGAGCCGGCTGAAACCAGGGCACCAGAGAATATATATACGCCTTACGGCGTCACTATAAAACACTATAAACTCTCGTATGATGCACCATGTTCCTGAATTCAATTTCTTTTCGTCGAGGAGCTTGGCTAACATTAGCTGGGACACCCCATAAATATAGGTATGCATATAAATGCATATTTACTTGGGACAATATCTTGAGCATTCATTTGGTCTACACCGCTCATATTCAGTGCACAAAGAACTGAGCATTGCAGTGGCTTCCCACCCGCTTCCTGCATGGTGTAGCACTCAGATTCACGGGGTCATCTGCCAGTGGAGCACATTTTTGAGAGTGTTTGTTTTCGGCATCTTTCCTGCACTTCATTCAACGGCGAATAATGATTAGTAAGAGTAAACAAAGTGAATAGTACAGCGTGAAAGGAACTAGTGTACATTCATTTTACAATTTGGGGCAACGAACGCATAAGTGCAAAAACATTGCTTGTTTAGATGATTGGTACAGGCGCTAGTGCTGCCGGTGGATGTAGCCTGGAAATGTGTGTAAAGAAAGCGAAACCCCAACAAAACATAGAAAACTGCATTTAAGCCCCTAAAATTTGAAAAAAAAAAGTCACCGCCCAGGCACTCCGTACGGATGGTAAAGCAGCGAAGCTGAAAGGTGCAGCCCGGGTGTTTATCGCTAGTAAATCCCGACGGTTCATTAAACGACGGCTTGGTAGGCCGCCGGATCCTTGGTACGCAGTTGCTGCTGGCGCTCGGCCACCCGGGCCTGTTCTAGTGCCCGGACTGCAGCATCGGCCCGGCGAACACGAGCTCTCTCATGGTGCTGCTGTCGGCACTGTTCTTCGAAGCTACCTGCTGTTCGGGAGTTCGTAAGATGCGTGGCCCAGCCATGTTGAAGTCGGAGAGAAACTACTGCACGCGCTCGGCTGCGACAGAGATAACGACGTCACTGACGGTGCCGCCAATGAAGCGCCTCTCTTTCTATTTTCCGTGTGACAAGGTTAGTTCAAGGGCGCGTTACAAGTCCCGGATCCCACCTAACATTATGATGATATTCCGCGACATTCATTTCGAGCACAGCAGCAAGAATTGAACATTTACAATAAAAGCTACATGCTGAGAATTATTCAATACTATCATGCTTTTCGTCAAAGAACTCCTAAATACATGCTCACGGGAGCATTTTGGCATGGTAGCATAAAAAAGAATACAGAATCTTTTATTGAGGTATATACTCGTATGCTAGACATGCTCTATAACCCTATAGCATACGAGAGGCATTTAGTGGCCAGGGGGACCACCACCAGGGGGCCGAGGAGCACAGTCGCACCTCACATAGGCTCCTGCTTTTATCGCTATTTTTACAACGTCGGGTTCCTAAAGTTGCAAGGCATCGCTTGACACCAGCCACGACGCACTGAGTAGACCTTTACTCGAATAATTGAACCCTGAACATTCTGTGACCGTGCGCTTCAAGATAACCTCAAGGTCGGGGCACCCGTGGCACGACCAGCGGCTCGCGCCTGCAGGCCCGCGGTGCTCGCGCAGTGGGAGTAAATTACGCAGAACCATCATCTGAGGCGAAGCGCTCACGCTTTCCTGCAAACACAGATGGCGAACGCTTTACAAGAAGAGCCGACAACGGCGCGAATGGAGGTGACTGGGGCTAACTCTGATACCATACCACAGTGGACGTACGACGCGAATAGCGGCAAAACGACGGGTAAAGCCCACATCACGTGGCTACAAGTTGGTCGTATAGGCAGATCAGCAAAAGAAGACAATACATCCACCGAGAAAAGAGCCATAGGAGTTCTGAAACCAGACCGCAAACCTCAAGCACAACAACCACTGCCACAGCATCAACGCATTCCGAGGATGCGACCCTTCCCTACTGACGACTTCAAAATCGTCTTCCGCGCTCAAGCAGGACCTCACCTCTCGAAGCACACACTCATCACAGTGACACATGCCATCGGAAGATCCAGTGGTTTGGCCCAGCAGGAGCTTCACGATAATGTCCGAGTACAAGTGCAGGAACTAGAGAGTGTGATCAACGCGAGCACGGCAAGTACGGAACGAGCTTCCAAACTGCAGCATATCAACACCATAGAACTCGGCGGAACTGTCTATCAAGTAAATCCCCACATTCGACACCCAGACGATGTGTGCCGTGGTGTGATATACGGCTTGGAACTGGGTACAAGTCCCGCGGAGATTATTGCTGGCCTTCGAGTGGACTCAAGATACACGGTTTTCGGCGCGCGCATGCTAGGATCTTCAACAACCGCGGTTATCACCTTCGACGGACCGCACGTCCCTTATTATGTAACGTACAAGAGCGGTGACTACACATGCAAGTCCTACCGAAAATTCATCCAATTCTGCAGAACCTGCGGCGCCATCGGACACCGACAGGATACCTGTCCTCAGCCGAGAGCCAACTTCTGCTACACATGCGGGCGCGACGGGGTCACAGAAGCACGTGACTTTCACTCGAAGTGCAAGATTTGCAGCGGAGACCACGAAACGGCAGGCAAGGAATGCAAGAAGAAACTCCGTAACAACCCACCCCCCTACCAAGTAGGAAGACAACAGCTTGACAACGCTCGCGTCCGAGAGAATCACTGGAGCTCAAGCACCGAAGACTTCCCCGCGCTGGTTAACACCTCGGACGGCTCACAGGGGCCCTCGCTTCGACAAAGACTTGGCCGGAGACCCTCTCGCTCTATCCTATGATCGCGCTCTACATCCCGCTCTCGGTAATGGTCTCGCTCCGTTAGGCGAATCACTTACGTCGCTGCGGCGAACGGAAACAGCACCTCGAATTCCTCACACAACACGAGCAGTTCGAGCGAGACAGCGACTATACAGACTCTTGAACATAAAGTACAGGATCTACAGAGGACGATGGAACAACAACCGGTAGCCGAGTCCAACACGGCAGAACTCGAGGACAGAGTAGCGAAGAGAGTAGAAGAAAGCATGCTAAAACAGGTAGAAGCCAGAATAATTAAGCGGTTAGACGAATGGCTGCAAGCACACGAAGTAGAAGATTCTCGAACTTGTTGAACGACGCCTTCGAGTCTTCGAGGAAATCCTCACTACGAAACTTCTCGCATCAGCAGACAGAACCACACAGACAGTGATAACTAAAATCATGGAAAAGGTAGAGACACTAATTCGTACGGTCATCAAACTCGGCGCCCAACTGGTTGGCTTCATTGCACAACACAACTTCATGACCTATGCTTACACAAATTTCGTGACTCATGAACATCTGGGGGAGCAGTTAGGAACCAAATGCAAAGGACGAAATACAGTACGAGAGGAATCCGCAGAGGATTCTAGCTCGGCGACACCAAACAACCTACTCCAGGTGGAGGACAACCACCAACATGGCGGCTCCCTAACGTAGACATACCGAGCCGCTTCCCACCCTCCGCATTTGGAACTAGAATTGCAGATCCTATAGAACCCGCTCAGCCAACCTGCAAGAATATCTCAAAACAAACAATCCTGATATAATCGCGCTACAGGAAACCAACACCAAGAAAATAAAGCTCCCCGTCTACGAAACTATGGCACACACTGCCGGCACCGCAATTCTTGTCAAGAAGACACTAACCGCACAGCCTCACGAAATTGAAGACACTGAAATCGAACACACTATAGTGAAGGTTGCCGACTCGCATGAATCAACACAGCCTATACCTGGCCAACCTCTACAGCCCGCCGGGAGAGCAGCTACTCCACTACGACCACTTCGTCCGGGACCTTCGCAAGACCCTTAGCGGCAACCGGCTTGTTGTAGTAGGAGACTTTAACGCCCCACACGCGGCCTGGGGCTACCCCAACACCACCAAGAAAGGGGCACTGGTTCCCGACGCCGCACAGCAGCACGGCCTTACGCTATGGAATGACCTGCTCCAACCTACCCGAGTGGGCAACAGCGTGTCGAGGGACACCAATGCTGATCTCGCGTTCACTCGAGACGTGCGAAAAACCACGTGGACCCGACTCCCGGATACGCTAGGGAGCGATCACCACATAATTCAAACCCAGCTTCAACAATCTCACCGCGCGCCCAAGACAGGAAAGGCGCGACTCCCTGACTGGAACGCGTATAGGAATGAGCTTGACGACGTTTCGGATATCGAAGAGATTGAAGCTTGTCTAAACAGTATCGTAGGTGCGGCTGACGGCCGCACTAGGACGATTCACCTAGACGAGGACAATCCGGTGGTCAATAATCACCTACTGCACTTATGGGAGGCTCCGCGATCGCTTCTCAGACGGTGGCGTTGGCAAGAGCTCAACCGCAAGCTCCAGCGCCGAATTGCCCTATTAAGCAGGCAGGCACAGGAGTACCCTGAGCAGCTAGCGAGCAAGAACTGGCTATCGTTCAGCGACCAATTTCAAGGGACCCTCAGCACAAAGAAGACTTGGCATATACTTCGTGCCCTGGTCGACGACACCCACACCAAACCCAACAAAGACATACAATTGACTGACTAATCCACAACTATGGCGGCACAGAGGATCAGATTCTCCAAGAACTTCAGACGAAGCTACACGGCTCAGCTAACCCGCCAACCACTGCCACCAATCTTTCCACCACCAGGGAGTACCAGAGAGCGCCGAATCGGCCTTTCACACAGGCAGTGTTACAGGCGGCCCTCTCTAGGGTACCACGCAATACGAGCGCGGGCAAAGACAGAATCACCAACAAGCACCTTCGACAACTACCCCGTCGGGCGTTGACGGCTCTCCTTCGGTACTATAGCGACTGCTGGATTAAGGGCGAGCTACCAATAGCCTGGAAACACTCAGAAGTAACCATGGTACCCAAGCCGAACAAACCCACCTCCATCCCAAATCTCGGCCCCATCTCCCTTACGTCCTATGCCGGGAAACTGTTTGAACACATGGTTAATGAGCGATCCACCACAAATCTCGAGGAAAACGATCGCTATCCGCACGCCATGCTCGGCTTCCGCCAGATGCTCTCCACGCAGCTAAAGGAAGATATTCCAGCTAAATGAAGATATTCTTGACCATCTGAGCAAAAACGCAAGTCATCCATTCTAGCTCTAGACGTAAAAGGCGCCTTCGATAACGTGAGCCATGCTGCCATTTTCCGTAACCTAGAAGATATCGGCTGCGGTGCCAAAACATACGCCTACATGCGCGCTTTTCTCGCCAACCGTATGGCCATGGTGGGGATTGCCAATCTCCGGAGCAAGACATTTCACCTACCCAACAGGAGTACGCCGCAAAGTTCGGTATTCTCGCCACTCCTCTTTAACGTGGCCCTCCTCAAGCTTCCCCGCCTCCTAGACACCGTCCCAGGGATATTCCATGCTCTATATGCAGATGATATCACACTGTGGACGAGAATTGCGAGCACGGGCGAGCAGGAGGACCATCTTCAGGAGGCGGTCAACATCGCCGAATGGTACCTCAACACCTGCGGCCTCCACTGTGCCCCGGATACATCCGAGCTATTAGTACTCGGGGCACGCACCCGGGGCCGGCCCCCAAGCCCCGCCGCACTGGACCCACAAGTCCTTCTTCAGGGAATCCCGATACCGAAGGTCGACTCACACCGAATCTTTGGACTGCATATACACAAGGACGGGTCCCGCTCCACCACACTCCCCAAGCTACAGAACACCGTGGCACAGCTTACTCATCTGATACAACGGGTGGCCAATCGTCGCAATGGCCTCAAAGAGCCCGACACCTTGCAAATGGTACAAGCCCTCCTTTGCAGCCGCATTACGTACGGAACTCCTTACCTCAACCTGAAGACAGCCGAGAAACAAAAGCTAAACCTTCTAATACGAAAGGCCACGAAACTCGCCCCAGGACTGCCGACAACCGCCTCCACTGACCGATTGCTTCGCATGGGAGTTCACAACTCCTTGGAAGAACTCGCGGAAGGGCACCTCATCAACCATATCGAGAGACTCAACCTCACAACCACAGGCCGAGCAGTCCTCCGACGCAGAGGGTACGCAACCAACCTAGAACTCGATGGCGAACGTAAGGAAAAGATCACATCGAAACTCCGAGAATGTTTACAAGTTCATCAGATTCCTCGGAACATGCATCCAGAACACCATCAAGGCAGACGGCTCGCCAGGGTAAACGTCATCAGACACAAGCACCGTAACGACTCACAGGCGCGCTACATGGACGCAGCCAAGCATCCGGGCCGAAACGCCTTCGCCATCAGCTTCACAGACTACAGAGGGATGACACTGGCGTTGGCGACAATTCTCGCCAAACGCGCGGACATAGCTGAGGAGGCCGCTAGAGCACTCGCCACTCATACAAGCGAGGATGCCATAGTGGTCTTCACCGACTCTCAAACAGTGGCACGCAACTACATGAAGGGCAGGATCTCCATCAAAGCGATGAATATACTGAAACGTGGCGACACTCGTCCCCCCTACACCTGCATCATGTGGGTTCCGGGACACGAGCGACTCGAGGGGAATGAAGCGGCACACACCGCGGCCCGCGCAAGCGTCAACCGGGCCTCCCCGCACGAGAATCCCGACATAGCCCACCCACCCAAATCAGCGGAGGAAACGGAAGCAATACCGCTAACTTGCCAATCACTACTGCAGCACTATCGGCTTCGACGCAGGGTATACCTTCCACCACATCCAAAACTAACGGGAAACGAAGGCACCGACTACAGGCGACTCCAGAGCAATACCTTCACCCACAGAAGCTTACTGAATCATTTCCACTGGCGCTCTACAGCTACACCTGTCCACACTGCAACATGCCAGACACCCTGGCGCACCTCCTACTGCAATGCAAGCACACCCGAGCAAGCATCACAGTGACACAACCAGTAGCAGCAGACACGGACCCAAACCTCCTCGCTGAAACGTCGGAGGCTGCGATCTCCAAGCCAGAGGGTTTGTAGAATACGGGAACCTCCCACCTCGACTGACAAGTCACTGCCTCAAATAAAGGTTCATTCATTCATTCATTCATAGTGTCCAACCCTGCTCATTTACTAATGCACAGTATGTCGAATTCAACGAAAGAAAAATTGTAGAATAAGCTGGTCGCCACCATAAAAAGGTCAATATGTGTACAGATATTCAACACTAGAAAGAAATCCAACAATTACGCAAGAGGCGTAGTGCCGTTTTATGGTACATCTTTGCGATGGCAGTTCGTTAAGTACAAGAGCAGAAAGTAGTAAAAAGCTTAAGTGAGCCTTGAACGAAGCCATATTTTTGAAGCATTGTCTGCGTCGTCATTATTAAGACAGTGGCTCCCCGCAGCTTACACGCACGAATGAACGGTCTGAAGTGAAAAAGCGTAGTGCCTCAACATGCGAGAGAAAAAAATTACATGCGTGCCTTGGCTGTCAAGCTTTGTAGTTCAAGTTTGTAGCATCTTTATTTATTCTAGGTGCCGCTAATGCGAACCGCTCATTTCGATTCTATCCTGGCGGAATTTCCGGGCCACCTCTCTTGAGACGTGAGTTAGTAAAATGACAAGCTTCGGCGGCACTTGCAGCTCCATCAGGAAGACAGTGCCATCTCTCCCTTTTTTATGATTATTTCTTGGCACTCACAACCAAACAACAGACTACCTTCACCCTCGTTCATCTCGGCTTGCTGTCACTCTTAGATGTCGGTGCTCTGTCTTCTTATTTTTCTTGCTTTGTCTTGACTTGTGTCATTTATTTCGTTCTGCGAGGTCTTTCGAGTCTCGATGATTTTGTATCATCGTTGCGAGACTCTTTCTTTACTGGCAGTCTTCTCTGATGCTGGCATTTTTGGCGACTGCTTTAAAGGCATCAAGCCAGACTGTTGCTGTAGAACGAAGAATGTCAGTTCTGGGACCTGTAAAGTCTTTTGCCGCGAGTGTGTGTTAGTGCGAAGCGTGGTCGCAAGAAAGAACCGGAAGCATACTGCAATACTTGCCAAACAATAGATTCGCAGCAATAGTTTCATTCTACCTTATCGTGAAAAACCAGCATTTCGTAATGTCTGCACAGTGTTTTAATAAAAGTGAGAAGATAAACAACTGCTAATTTATATAAAAATGTCCTATTGGAAAGAAAGAAGGCCACGTTGGTAGGATAGCGAAAAAAAAATCGCCACAGCTTTCTGATGCAATAAAAAAATTGTGTTCAAATTTTAACGCCTCATTTGGAAGTTGTGTTCTGAAAAACAAACGAAATTTGTTGCATGGAAGATATTTATACAATGTTATTTTAAATATAGTTTCAGTGGATGAACAATGTCTGTAATTGAAGCTGTCTCTAGCGACGAGTCAACAGTAATTAGAGGCGTAAGTCTTACATCAGTTCATGGAAATTAAAAGGAATTGACAGTGGCAATGAAAAAGATGGCTCTTTCTGTTTTTTCTAGCAATGCATGTGTGTGCAGTACGAAATTGTTTTGTGTGACAGACACTGGTGCGGGAAATTTGAGAAATACTTGCTCATAGGGTATGGAAAGCCCCATCGAAAGTGATTTGCAAAGCATTCTACTTCACCCGCCGTGATGACTACATGCTCTATCAGCATAAAAATAGAGTCTCTAGTGGAACGGTAGTGAAATTAATTTGATTTCACACAATGGCACGTGATAAAAAAGATAGTTTCCTCGTGCTGAAAATGCTGGTATCACAAACTGATCACAAGCTTATTTCATCGCCGTTTGACGTCATTTGGAACCTCACGGCGACGGCGACGGAGAAATCCGCTTTGAGTGTCCATATAATTGCTATCGCAATAAAAAAAGTAATCTTATATGTATACGCAAATAATCTTGAATGTCAGCGACAATAGATATGTTGTGTATTAAAGCGCTGGTAGAAATAAAATTCAATGTTACACAATGTTAAACGGTGAAGACAACGAAGGTGACACGAACTAGAAGAAGGCAAAGACTTTGGCTGTCGGGTGAGTGCCATATATATCCCTTGTAAATTTACATTACTCTACACTCGTGGGCCTCCTTTCTTCTTGCTATACAATGTTCAACTCGATGAACGCTTATTAGCAGAACACTGCATGCAAACACTGTATTTAAGATTTGTTACCGTAGGATCCGATAGCTACGTTGCCCATTATATGTTGTTTCAACCCACTATTCAGTCGTAAACTGGACGTAGTTTATGTAGATCTATCCGAATAAGTCGTTATTTAGGATGGCAATGACGTTCCACATGTAAGTCTTTTGCTTACAAACATATCTGGAGCCCGCGTATTCGTAAACATATATATATATATATATATATATATATATATATATATATATATATATATATATATATTGAAAGGGGGATTTATTGAAGCTCGTTCGAGGGATCGCAATTGGCTTTGGATGCACAGTCCTTGCTCTTGGCGTCAGCAGCTGGAGCTCGGGTCTCGCGCCGAAGCGATGGCAGAGCCCACGGCGCCTACATGCATATTCCCCACTACAGTATATATATATATATATATATATATATATATATATATATATATTTAAATATGTATATATATTTTCTAACTGAAGCTATGTTGATGCTTCAATCAAAACGACATCTATACTTAATGCTTACTTTAATAAGAAGCCATAGCAGTAAAGAAGAAACGACTTTTCTAGAACGAGGACTATTCGTGCTCTATGTTTACGTAGAATAGTGCGGTAACTATTAGAGGGAGCACACTTTTGGACGTACTTTCAGGGTAATATGCTCTGACGCGAGCGCTCGAATCTCATGCTTTAGGGTGATCCCGGAAATAGGCTTCATTTGATTGTCCACTCTAACGTCTAAAGGTATTCCACGCATCTGCCACCACTGCAACAACGGTACCACAGGGAGGAAATATTGGCGCACCAACAAGAAATGATGCCTACTTTACAGCGCACCTTCAATGTGATTGCGGCCCTGGTGTACTTCAACATTGATGTATAGAGCAATGTAGGAACTTGGAAGGAGCCTGTGTGAAGGGTAAAGGACACAATATAAGCGCTTGACCAAAGAACAGGAAACGACCTCGCAGGGGAGGTCACAAATAGGTCAGACGGTAATGCAACTGTACTGTCAGTCAGACAGGGCAATACCCGAGGTAATGGGGGAGAACGAGAAGTGGTAGAAGGACAAGAGCCCCAGAGAAACAGTCGCGCAGGGAAGCGCTCGAAAAGCGAAGAAAGGGAGGCGAAGCAGTGACACAAAACATGAAACCTACTCAACGCATTTGCTACTCTCGGCCTCGCACAAAGTGAATGCTTGCTTCGTCCGCACTCACAGGGTGGGTTTTCTAGGACTCATTGTTACATCGCCGTCTGTCGGCAAGCTTCCATTTGGCGCTGTCCCAAGTGGCCCGGGATTTTCTTTGGACCAACCGCTTCCATCGCACCGTTGTGTCAAGATAAGAATAAAAAAAGTAGTCGCGATCACCGTTTCATCTTTAGTCTGAACACAACGGTTTCCTAGAAGAAAATTGTCCGCACGGAGATCTGTAAGATTGATGAAATGCCTTGCAGAACGCTGAAGAAAGCGCTCATATACGTCCGCGGTGAACGGAAGGGCTTGTATACGAGACACTGCACAAAAAAAACAGAAAAAAATGAAAAGAAAAGAGAATTGCGTGGTGCTAGCAGCGAAAGTTCCATTTGTTGTTGCTGTTGCTGTTGTTGCTCGGCTAAGCGTAGAAAATTGTTCCTGGGGACTATATGAGCAACGGCATCGTAGGCGATAGCAACGAAGTCGCAGCGCCTGCAGACGAAACATATTTGTGCAACAGCACGCAAAAACGTGTAATAAGACGACACGGTGATGTGTGTTTGAAGGCAGGTTTGTTATCTACAAAAATTGCGGGAATTTCACTGCAGGTCAGTGTTGCTTATTTTTTTATTATTATATGTAAAGATATAGCAACGCATTTCACCAAACAGCATGTTGCGAATGCCAAAAAACTAGAAAATGACCCATATTCGTGTCGTAATAGAGATAGACTTGATAACTAATATGATATTCGCGCTTGACTGACCTGATGTGTGTACTATTCCTTTCAAGTGAAACTGGCGTCTAAGCGGCGACAAAATTCGTAAACGGTTCTCGCTCCCCAAGTGTTAGTGTATTACCTTTCTAAACACACCCAGCTGTCCTTGTAGAAATTGGTGTTTCTCTTAATACTCGTCTAGACTCCACAATATATTCTAAACCAGAATGCTTTTGAAATGAAGACCACAATAGTCACAAGGCAAAAAAAAAACATGGTGATAGCTCTTCGGGAACATAGCACAACAAGATTTTTATTACGCGAGCTGGTAAGGATTGATAATTTCTAAAGCTGGCGTGAAAGGCACAGTAACTATTGGTATACAAGGAACAAGCGCAAGGCAATGTAACAAGGGAAATGGTCTATAATATTATTTGTTATGCCTACGATTACCTGGTTTTATTTTCTAAGTGTAAAATTCAATGCAATACATAATACATTGCCGATTAACTCAAGGAAATAAAAAAGAACTCTCAGCTGTTCGTGCTTTACTACCGTAGATTACCAATGTATTGAAAGCATCGTGAGATCTACTGCTGTTGTCAGTCTGGCGTCGTCGAATGCTGCTGTATACAAGCGGCCGTGTAAAAGTTAACAATGTCATCTATTTTCTATCGAAATACAACAGATATACTGCCTTTTCTTCGCCACTCTTAATTACAAATCACTTTGTAGCATACCAAGCGGCTGTTGCAATAAAATTCACTGCACACTGACACTACACCTATCGCTGTTGTCATGCTCGTAAATACGACACTGTACGAATCACAGCTGTCACTGTACTCGGCGCAGCGCGGCGTGGTGACATCACTGTACAATTCAGGGCTTCCGGTGTACAACAGCGCCACCAGCACGGTGTAAGAAGAATAGCTGCTCCGACGGAAGCGCGCGGTGCGTCTCATTTGGCGCTGAGCCGTGCTCCCTCAAGGGCTGCAGAAGATAGCGCCAACCTTTCCCTTTCCCTCAAGAACCACTTATCATCGTCTCAGTAATGTTGGGTAGCCGTTAGGGGCCGCACGCAACTAGGAGGCTGGGGCCCGGGGGCCAGACATTCCCTGACCACAGTGCTGGGAGTGAGCTTTGCAGCATGTGTTTTTTACAGTGCCTGCTACTGTTTTTGGCGACAAACCTTAAGCCACTGTCTCTACGTTCCTAAATTTAAATATGGGATTTTCAATGGCTGAGGTGCAATGCTGCATTTTCGAAACAAAAACGTATATTATTTCTCTCATTGCCTCGCTAACAGTTATTAAACATTCATGACGGAAAACAGCTAGGCTAGAGGTAAATGGCACTTGTAATCCCCCCCACAAAAAAAAAAGAAAAACGAAAATGTCAATCGATGTGCAGAAGGCACGTACGTATGTGGCCTATCTCATAGCCTAGTTTTACGCGAGCGCAGCCAGATTTATGAAACTTGCTCTTCTGGACGTGCTGATGACAACAAATCTATTATGCACTGCTGTCTATGAATTTGTGACGTACGCCGGGTCAAAGTGCTTCCCGCGCCCGTACTTTCCTGGGTCGCAGGACTTGGTCTCCAAGTTCGAGAGCATCCTACGCACCACGCAGTCAGCTCTTTTCACTGAGCATGGAAACTCCATCTTTGCACATGAAAGACCCGTTGTTGCAGTTTACTGCGAATCACTTCTTGCCTATATACAATCCGTCTCCACCAGGCAACGTCGCAGCTCGAGATGGACTTACCTTCCCTCTCTTAAGATTCAGACCATTTGTCTGAAGTTTTAGGCTCCTGCCAAGAACAACGATGATAGATTGCTGAATTTTGAAGTAAACGTTGCTTAACTAAGAGCTTATCGTCTGCCCGCACCGCTTGTCAGCGACCGCTTCCATGGATCGCCACACGACGTGTGCTGTCGTGCACTGTCGGAGTAATTATCGTCTGTTTCGGTGCCTGATGGATTTTAGTGATTATAGTGGAAGGCAGAGACACTAAAAATAGTTATTATTTTTTCCGACGCGCTTTGCATCAAGTTACAATTACATGTTCAAGTTTGCCGCTTTTCCAGCCTCCTAACCTGTGCAGCGGTGCAGCGGTGCTGACATTAAACACCACCATTAGTGAGACGCGTTTGTCACCAGCGGCCCCCGCATCGTCGGAGCACCTGTTCTTCTTACACCATGGCCACCAGCTCTGCTCTTGCTGTCACGTGCATCCCTACGTCACTTCACTCTGTTGCTCTTCCGTCCTTTCTCAGTCGCTCCACACGTCACCAATTGATCCGGCGAGGCCATACCCTGCTACATAGCCGAAGGCCAGGTTTGGATCGGTATTATGTTATTGCAATAAAGTTGTTCTCCGAACACCTACCATGCTCATCTAGCTCACTAATGAATTATACCAGAAGTCCCCAAACGTTTCTGCTGAGGACCGGATTCGCAACTTCTAGTGGTGTCGAGGGACGGAGAGTAAAGAATGAAATGATAAACTCTTTATTCCAAATTTTTGACAAATAAACGAAATAATGTAAATAATCGATTCTATTTAGTGGTGTTCGGCTTCGGGCATAACGTCTAGAAAAGAAACAAAAACAATATTTTAAGATTAGAATTGTGCTTTTATCGCGAAGCGTCGATGGGTATGTGAATTTGAAATATTGAACAATCGTGGTGGGGCAAACAGGCTTGTTCACATTTACAGGTTGCACGCAAATTATTATTATTATTATATTTTTTCTTATATACACTCATTATATCTACACCAAGAAGATATCTGCAAGACGTTTCGGTGGTCTGGGAAACGCCACTAAGTTTCAAAATATGGCTTTTTGTTTTGCCGGTGTGTCGTTACCACAACCACCGTATTTCTACAAATTTTCCTTGATTTTTATGCACAGTGTTTATTTTGCAGTAGCGAGTCATAGCCCATTAGGTGTACCATTGTCAAGAATAAGATAGTGCAAAACAAAGGACGGAGAGGACTCGTGGTTTTCGTCTTGCTCTCAGTTCTGTGTATAGCTATTTTATCCTTCACCTAAAATATAGCTCATATTTTAGGATTTGCCAAAAGTTACGGCTCACGTAGGTTCGAGTATAAGCTCATTTTAATAAAGTAAGATCTAGAAATGATACGCGACTGTGCATTTGAAAACGCGACCAGTTTTCTGTCTTTCGGTTCTCAGTGATCGCAGCCAAGCAGTCTTAATTGCTATATTTTGCTGTACTATGCTTATGAACAATAACCATACGCTTCATTACATTAATGAACAATATTACGCTTTATTCAACACTCAGAGGTCATTCACTTCTGTATGCTTCCGCTTCTGCCCATTCCGCTTCATTAATCCTTCTTATGTTAACTTCTTCAGTGCAAAAACACTAATAATGATTTAAATTTTAGCTACCAAATTTTAGCATATAGTTAGTAGCTACAACACATGTATTTTGGCTGCTGAAGCTTTAGTTGCTTTCCCTCGCTTCTTTATACGTTCTCTAACACCCAACCCATAACCTGATATTCTTAATGCACGAGTCCCTTCTAACCACGCCATATACACGCATATAGAAGACATAGGCCATAAGAAATTTATTTACCACTTTAGTACACTGGTGTATATAGGTGATGGAAATGTCGCATTAAGTTCTGTATACCAAAATGACTCTACAAATCCAAACCAAACCTTTGAAACAAAACGAAAAAACATTAAAACGCAACCGCAACCATAAACAAAATGTGGCAACGAGGCCGGATAGTGAAATCAGATTTGGTAAACAGAAAACGTTAATTTTCTCATGTGTAAACTCTGTTAAGAGTGAAGCAATGTTGTGAACTCCGATAATACTAATCGGGAGCTGAGCATTTCAGTTGCTGTCTGAGCGGAGAAACTACTTTCCCATTGTGATTAAATGTTTGCGGACTACGAAGTGACCGATCTCTCCAAATGGCAGTTGTTTCACTGATGTGTGAGGCACAACTCCGGTAGCCTTCCCTTATCAATAGTGCACGTATTAGGCAACGTGATTTACAAGACGATGAGCAAAACGAGAGCAAGGCGAAAGCAGAAGCCAACGTTTCGACCAGTGGGCTTGTCTTTTTCAGGGCTTTGAAAAATACAAGTCCACTTGTCGAAATGTAGGCTCCTGCTTTCACTTTGTTTTCGTTTTGTTCATCGTATTTAATTTCCATCTCCCGCCTTCTCTGTGTTTTCCCTTGATTTACAAAAGTATTTCATTGGTACAGGAATATTTCTACTCATTTGTGTCTGCTGGAAAATAGGTGAATGACTCGTTAGCACGGCAGGAAAGTATTTTAGTGATAAACTTACGCGTGCTTGCTCTGAAGCTTTGTGACACTGTAGCTTTGATACTACTATATTATAATAAGTGTAGCTGCTCATTGAATATTGATATTCGTGAAGATATGTTCTTTCTGCTTAATTTAAAGAAAACTTCTACGTCCAGCATTTAGGGGCAGTCTAATCTCCTAGTTCATGTTATACCATTCAGGGGTTCAATACGAGCAACCATATACTACGAGTATATCTGGAGAACATTTTGACGGCAACGGAAGTGCAAGTACGTAGAGGAAACATGCGAAAAGCATTTTCAGATCTTCTTACAGCTGTGATTATTTCACTAAATAAAAAGAGCCCTGCCATTCCAAGTAAGTATGTGGAATCCTTCTAGAATTCTTCGCGATGGAGATTGAAAGTACCAATGCTTATATCGTTCATCCAAGAGCATATCGTTGCAAGAAAGTAATGTACCCTTTGATTACTTCGACAAAAGGCGCTGGAAAAACATATGTGTATAAATACACAACGAATACACACAATTCATTCTCAAAGATGCATATAGTTACGCATCTTCTTACATGTCCCTCAGGCTGTTCGAAGAGGAAAATTATAGTAAGCTAGAGCAAAGAATAAAAATTAAGCTGTCCAGAAAAATAAAAATATACAGAGCAGGGCCAAAGTAAGCAAAGTAAACATAGAAAAAGCAAGACTCTTCTTTCTATAAGGAACAAGATGTTTTTTGCTATAAGTCACCAAACAGACCTGCGCCTGAGCCTACTTACTACGCCCTGATGGGAAGCACTCTGCTGCAGAGAAACAGGAAAGAGGCAGCATGACTTTTCATCTAGGCAGCCTTCGTTCACGCTTGACGCAGCGAACACCTCGAGTCCCCGCGTATACGATTCGAACTCGCACGGTAAAAGCTTTTCCTTGCATTTCTCCTCTCTTTGAGCTACTTGTTTTGTAGGTTTGTCTAGTTATTTCTCTATGTCCTTTCTTGAGCACGCATGCAGTTTTTCTACTGTGACTGAGCACGCTCCTAGTATTTACAACCGAGGTCGGCGCGCCATCATTTCCGGATCTAAACCGTCTGCGTGTTGTGCACCTGCGTTCCGCGTTTTATTTACGCTGGATCATTCACTTTGCTTACCACAACCTCTTACACAGCGATTGACCACTTCTATTTGTGGTGGTTATGCTTAGTTGCTTTCGTGCATTCTCGTGCCGCTCACTGGTAAGATTTTCGGCCCTGTTGGTTGCGTGGCCAGGAGCTCGAAATATTTGCTCCAGCGTATAGGTAAACAAGTGGGCATACACTTAATGGCATGTTTTTCCAGGGCCACCTTGAGCTGAGTTTGCCTGCCTAGCATAATTTTTCTCTGCCTTCGCCTTCGTCGCCTTATGTGGCTTGCTCTGGCATTCTCTGTGCAGCCAGCCTCATTTCACAGGTCTTTCTAGAGTGCTTCCCCGAAGCACACTTGGATAGAATTAGCGAAACAGTTGTTCCTTCAGTGGTCACGATTTTTTTCACGTTTAACACAAACGGTGCATATAACTTAGTGCGTATTAAAAATAATAATAATATTATTACTATTATTGTTATTATTCTAACCAAAGGAAAATCCTCAAGGAAATCTGAATAAAGTGCTACATATATTGTGTAGGGAAGGATTTTTTTTGGGGGGGGGGCGAAACAAATAAAATAGAATCAAAATTTTTGGATTCGCCCTCTTAGTTAGCTACAAACATATGAGTAAATCCCAAGAAGAGAGACTTAGAATCACGTGCGCTAACATCGTACTGTTGTTTCTTCAAAATATTGCGCTAACTCAAGTAACCAACCGTGGTCGAGCAAGTGACACATGCCTCTCGAAACAGCGCTTCGTCAAGGGTTCTTGTCTTCGTCATGGCAACAACCGCTTTCTGCGGTAGCGCTTATATATTCGAAATCCGTTGATTTCATAATACCATAAGTTATCGACACGAGCTAAATTCACAGTATCTTATCCTTAGCTTGTGTGTTTGTCGATTCTCTTTCTAATACTCTCGCCCTTGTCATGGCACTTAGGTTTCGCACGTGAGTTTGTTGGAGGTGCGAAACTTAAGTGATACACCAAGGGCTAGAGAATTAGAACGTGGGCGCAGTTGGCGGCCCCCAAATATCAGTTGCCACAAATTGGGGTAAATAGCAAGAAACAGGCAGTGGGAGACCCGGCTTGCTATAGTACGGAACGGCCGAGCCAACTGGCCTTCCTCGACCAAGCCCGGTGAGCCGATAATGCCAGTGGAGCCCTGAACTGAGGACCCAACCCACTCACCTTTCAAACCCCTTTGTGGAATAAACGTTTGATACGACTACTACTACCAAGATTTGCTTTACTCATAGCCACAAAGTGTACCATATTTCGAACTGATCATAAGCGTAATGTTTACGACAAAGTTCGCTGATTATTTAGTTACATTTTTATTAAATAATTTGTGCTTTTAATTTATGGCAACAAAAGAAACCCATGTGGCAGTAAGAAATAACGCTGCTAACTCGATTCTGTGGTGTACATTTTGTTTCCATACAAGAAAGCTCAAAACGAGCTTTTAATGCGGTCTTTGCTCCCTTAGTTTGAGTGTGTTACAGCGACGCTGTATATGGCTAAGATCCCGGGATGTTTTTCGCGTCCGTCGACAGCAAACTATCATCATCAATAGCTCATAACGCCGTAAGCACTCATACCTCCGTAAGCAAGATATACAATCACTCATAGACCCGCAAGACAAAGACTACAAGGACTCACCAAAGTGAAGCGAACAGTGCATACAGTATTTGCAATCACATCTACAACATACTGAACACCATGTCAAAATTAACATCGTCAATTGCTCATACCCGCGTAAGCAATGGCTCATATACCCCCGTAAGGCAACGCTACAAGCACTCAGCAAAGTGAAGCGAAGAGTGCATGTATTCTTTGGAATCACGCATACACCATACATTACAGCATCATAATCATCAGCCTATATTTTATCTCCACTGCAGGACGAAGCCTTCTCCCTGCGATCGCCAATTAATCCTGTCTTGCGCTAGCTGATTCCAACTTGCGCCTGCAAGTTTCCTCACTTCATCACCCCACCTAGTTTTCTGCCGTCCTCGACTGCACTTCCCTTCTCTTGGTACCAATTCTGTAACTCTAATGGTTCACTGGATATCCATCCTAAGCATTACATGGCCTGCGCCGCTCCATTTTTTCTCCTAATGTCAATTAGAATACAGCCTATCCCCGTTTACTCTCTGATCAACTGCGAGGCTTTTCTTTCGAGGAATCCGTATGGTTTTCTTTGTAGCATTTGCTACGATTGGGTGGTTGTCTCACTTTCTATTTATTTACCTCTCTCCACCTAGCGGGTATCCGCCGAACTGTTGCGCCAAATACTTTACAGGCTCTAGAGGCTGACTGACGATTCTCAATTCTTGTTCTTTTGCCAGGCTATTGAACATTATCTTTGTCTTTTCCATATTAATATTCAACCCCACTCTTACACTTTCACAGTTAAGGTCCTGAATCATGTGTTGTAATTCGCCCCATTGTTGCTGAATAGGACAATTTCATCTGCAAACCGAAGGTTGCTGAGATGTTCGCCGTTCATCTATACTCCTAAGCTTTCCCTGCATGTCTAAGAGCTTGAATACTTCTAAGCATGCGCTGAATAGCATTGTAGAGATTCTGTCTCCCAACACGTAACAGCGTACGTTTCAATAAAGAACAAGGTCAAAACAAGCATCCGACCCACATATTTGATGATAAGGCGCTCGTGAAAGCAATGCGAAGGGAGCAGTGCTTCCCGCATACGTTTTCTGGTAAAGATTAATGTTGGGCATGCTGCCGCGGCGACGCCAGCTTCAACGTAAATATACCTGGTTGCGAAACTTCCTTAAAAGCTCATACGTTCAAAACATGGCAGTTCATCGGCAGTTCATGGGGCTTAGCGCCATTTGTGTGACAAGGAAACACTTCCGGCGGAAGAAAAAATAATGTGACGTGAATAATAATCCATGAAAAACAGAAGTGACATCACTTTCTTCTCAAAGGCGCGAAATTTGTTTTGGTGTCCTAGTCATTAGAGCTGTATATTCAAATGTCCCGCCATTCGATTAGATGGGCGTTTCGAGCATTCAGTGCAAAAAGCGATGCAGCAAATTGTCTGTCATACGCGTGTCGAGATCGCACCCCTACACAGAACATACTTTTGGAGGGTGACGAAAGCTTTGACTGTAGAGCGCTGGTCCCTGCATTGGACGCCAAGCCCGTTGGCCAGCGTAGCCGCACGAAAACAGCTAAAGGAAACGGTTATCTGGTGGTCGTAACACACTACTTTTGACTAAACAGGTTGAGAAACGATGACGCTGCCCGCGCCGCCAAATTCAGACAAACGTCGACAAGCAAAACAAGACAATGTGTGAGGGGAGCATATTCCAACAGGTGAACTTTACACGCGCGCCTTTCTGCACACTTTAAAAGCTGCATTGCATTGCGATTGATAGGCGCGTCAACGCCCCTTTTTGAAGTCGTGGCGCAAAAAAATGTATTCATTGATAATGTTAAATTAAATATAGTTGTCTTTTCTTTCCTCGTCATGAGCATATAAAATTAATTAGGAATATTATTTTCATTGAATCTATCAAACTGTATCTCGTTTTAATTAATGAACACTTTTTTTCTTTCCCAATGTTTGTTCCCTCCTCACATACTCGCGCTTCAATCACTGCTCTCATAACCACCCTTGCTGATGTCAGTGACAGCCCTGAACCGCTTTTCGCCCGAAGCTTCGCGACCTATTTGGATCGACGTTCCTAGCTTTTGCCGTGTTGTGTGACATCCCTTGCCTTTCGTGTAGAAAATAACCAGCCTAGCAACTGGTTTCAATGTTGTTGCAGCAGCGCTATGGGCGGCGGCATGCTGTGAAATAACGATTACTCCCATTCCACCATTACTCTCATAAAGCATCGCCTACCCCCTCAGCACATGTGGTGGTTTTCAACAGCTTCGCTGGACATATGCTTTCGCAGGGCCGGGATAGCGACTTTTTTGCTTACTTCACTGCTTGGTCAATTATGCAGAATAATAACCTCATTAACAAAAAAGTCACAGGCTCGCGCAGCACACGCAGCACAGTCAAAGCGTAAACTGGTGGAGCGGCTCAAGAGTAGCTCCAATTTGGGCACCACGCACAACAGGGTCTTCGCGGCAGTCTGTTCGCCTAGTTTTGACGTGAACGATCTGAACTGTCCGCCCGCCATCGACGGCGAGCTGCGGCTTGTAATGATCTCTGCATAGAAGTCTGCTGAGCCCGATCAAGCCTTACAACTGCAACTTACATGTTGGGCGCGCCGCGTTTGCAGGCACCTTAACTAGATGGCGCCAGCATACTGACGGAGGCTCGGCCGCTCGGCAGCACGTTGATTGCGCGCCTCGTCTGAATCGCATATCGTCGTCTGCGCCTGCGGACGCTGCGTGTGTATGCATCTCACCTAGATGGCGCCACCATACTTGTGGAGGCTCGAGTCGTTTCCCCCTGCGTGCTTGCCTTAACGGTAGTTTCCGCGGCCCGATAGCAAGCGCTTGCGTGGCTCAGTAGTAGAGTATCCGGCTCCCACGCAGCGGGCGCCGGTTTGATCCCGGCGGGAATTAGGTACTTTTTTCGCGTTTCCAGCGATAGCGGTTACGCGGCGGACGCCGCTGGTGGCGACATCATCGCGACCGGAAACGACTCTTGGAATGAGCCCATTAGCAGCTTAAGCTGTAAAATAATGCCCTATAGACACATAACACATCATAGACGCAGTACTGTGGCGGGACCACCGCAAGCATCAGACCGTTGGGTCATGCTTTTAAGTAAGCGGTAAATTTAACCTACGATCTTTTCTCATGAACGATGGGCAAGTTCAATTTATGGTTGAGTTCTAAACGCAAGAAATATAAACATCATCAGAGTTGTCGAAGATTATTTTTTGCGTCTCATTTGAGCATAAAAAGAACAATGTTAGCATGCGAAAGAAAAGCAGGAATATGGCATGGTATTGAACAAAGCAATAGTTTGAATTTTGTCAGTGAATATTTCTTGTCTACACTGTAATGGTCATCCGTGATACCAACATTCCATACATCATGACCACATTTTTTGTGGCGAAGAGATTGAATTTATATTTTTGGGTGATGGTTTCCTTTCTGTAGATTGTGAGCTAGAAACAATAACCTGCCGTCAACAGCTCGCGACCAATATGCACATTGTAGTGAAGTGAAATGTTGAGTGCCACTTTAATTTTACGTCCGTATTCACAAAGCTTTCCTTTTTCTACTTCTTTAAGCATTTGCGCTGTATTCTAAGCAAGCTCGTCCTTATCCATCCTGATACGTTGTTGTTTCTCATTCCATTATCTCGGAAGTACAAAAGTCAGCAAATTAAAGCACGGCAGCACCAGTTTTCGCGGCACAATGTTTCTACATAGACAATATGTACAACGCACACTCCCATTTGGAAATTGTGGGAATGATACGCATAAACGCACTGATTTTTCCTTCTCATCCCCTGAATCATTCTTTTGATGGAACCTCTCTTCTTTGCAGATGACTGGAAACCCGCGGGCTTTTGGAGCACTGCCAAACAGAAACTTCCTCAATGGTGTCGATTTAGCGTGCCTTTCCAGAGGGGAGCCAAAAGCAAAGGAAGTCCTGTGTGCGCCTTCAAATAAATGTGGCGCCGTATAGATGCCGTCGTCTTTCCCATCTTGCACATGTTTCCTTGGTTATTTCGTCGCGCTACTGCAGCACAATCGAATACAGCGGCAGCATCTTTCATGACAGAGGCACAATTCGCTTCCTGTCTTTTCTCGCTTCCTTTGTCGCAAATATGCCAACCATTATTTTCTCAATATCATCCGGCCATTCTACACTTCGCTGTATTACAATGTTTTCTACGATACCTTATTGTCAGACAGAATGGGTTGCTGGCCAGCTTCGGTAGCTCTTGTGTATGTCAATGCCTTCAACGTTCTCGGAGCTTACTGCCTGAGACAGTCGTTTAGGTCAGTCAACAGCCAGCTAATGGATTCAATATCGTTTGCTGTGAAAGACTGCCCTTAAATGTCTTTTGACGGCTCTTTGTGGGGAATCTCTCGACGAACTTGTGTGCGAGATTTGCGACACGCGTCAAGCCATTGTAAAAGTTCGCAACGTGCTCTTTCAGTGGTTGCCTGGTAATTTGGAAATGGTTCGCTGAGTAAACGAAGGCAGTGAGTGTGATTTACTCTCTTAGTACAGAAAAAACGCAGCATCGCACCCGTAAAAGCGCAAACCTGGGCCGTTATCGTGCACGCGTTCGAAAAGCCGACGTTGGGTTTTGGATTACGCGATTGTCCAGGCCGCGCCGATATCGTGGCGTAATACAATCTAGGCCAATCGCGTGAGGCGAAACCGAACGTCGGCTATTCGAATGCGTACAAGATAGCGGCCCTGGTATGATATTGCGGAAATGGCGTTCCAGTAATTTCACTCAACACCACCTCGATGTCACTGCACATGTTACCTCGTATTCCCCGATATGAAGCAAATCTGCTCTGTAACTAACGTTTGGGTGTTTCTTTTACGTAAGCTTTTTTACCCTTTATGGTCGTTTATAGCAGTGACCGATAGGGCTGACATAACAGATTTGGTCTCGAAGCACCTTAGAACGATGCCAAGGAAAAATTGTCCTGCACCCGTTAGTAGCACGGAAGCATAAATATAGCTCCCTCCACGGCGTGGATTTCCTACGAACAAATTCGCTCCAATGCATGGGAAATTTGGCCATTCGGCCTTTGGCCACATGCTAAACTTCACTGCAAAGCACTAGGACACGTCAATTGGCCGCTTAAAATCATATTTCAAAACGTGTATTGACTTTCCAAAAATCACTAAACAGAGCCAAGATGGTACTGCTTTGTAATAACACACGCATTTACGGCACCTAGTAATAACATTCCTGCCACTTTATAGCAGTGTTTTATTTCTGACCAAGGCAATGGTATAACGGAGCAGGGTAGTTAAGGCTAAGGGCAATAAATGTGCATATATTAGAAGTTAGTTCCAGCTCACTGAAAACATGAAAGTGTCAAACTCGGGACATCGCATAGAATACACTGAACTGTCAAAACTGATTAACAAGAAGAAAGTAAGGAATGTTCGAAATTATAACGTGAGAAAGATTCAGGTAGCCGTAAAATATGAACGCAGCATGAAATCAGTCAGAAGAAAACTTGTCATAGGGCAAGACAAGATGTATGCACTGAAAGATAAGCAGGAAAATATCACAGGCAATTTTCATGACATAGTAAAAGCAGCGGAAGAATTCTATACTGTGCTGTACAGTGCCCAAAGCAGCCAAGCTTTTATTGCGATAGCAATTATATGGACACTCAAAAGCAGATTTCTGCCGTCGGCGTCACCGTCGCCGTCGCCGTGAGGTTCCGTATGACGTCAATGCAGATGAAATCGTCGCCGCGCGCCGAACGCTGTATGTGCGAGTGAAAGGACGCGAGGAACGCGCGCTTTCACGGGGAGTGAAAGCACGGCGGAGAACAAACGCGCGTTCTGCTCTGTGCTCCCTTAAGGGCTGATGATGATAAATGGTTCTTGAGGGAAAGGGAAAGGTTGGCGCTATCTTCTGCAGCCCTTGAGGGAGCACGGCTCAGCGCCAAGGGGGAGGGGTAAGTGGGAGCGAAAGAAGGGATACAGTGGAGTCGCCATGGCTGGGCGAAGCAAAACCGGCAGGCATAGGCGGCACGTATCAGGCCGAGATGGAAGGCCTTGGTGTGCTGCAGAGTCTGCAGGGGTGTTGTGCCAGGCCGGTCAGGCCCGGGGTGGGGTGGGAGGCCGTGAGGCCTTCCCGCTTGTAGAAATGTCCTTAGAGGCGTGCGGAGAGCCCTGACGAGTCAAGGAACTCCACGACGCCTCGAAGTGCAGAAAGGTGGTGTCGGCCGGGGAAGAGGAGATCTTCCTCCTTGCCAGAGGGGAGGCCCAGGCGGCGGAACTCCTGCAGGAGTGGGCCCCGCTGCTGGAGGTACGCCGGGCAGGCCAGCAGGAGATGTTCGATCGTCTCCGGCTCCCCGCAGGAGCTGCAGGCCGGGGACGTCGCTCGTCCCAGTCGGTAGCTGCGTGCTGCCGTCCAGCTGCAGCCGATGCGGAGCCGGAGAAGGAGCGAGGTCTCCCTGCGAGCCAGGCCTCGCTGGGGGAGTGGTCGTGGGGGGCATCCCAGTGCCACCCGTTTGTCTGGGTGGTGGGTCGCCAGGTGTCGCCGCAGCCTCAGTCCTGTGAAGTCGACCTCCGTCACGGCCCGACTGAGGGGCACAGTGGTGTGGTGGGCGTCCTTCGCCAGGGTGTCGGCTGCCTCGTTGCCCGGGATCCCTACGTGGGCGGGGATCCAGTGCAGGGACACCGGGTGGCCTGCGTCCTGCAGCGCTGTCAGCCGGGTAGACAGCAGTGCGACTCCAAGGCTGGCGCTTTCTGGCCTCTGCAGGCCGAGGAGGGCTGCCTTGGAGTCGCAGAGGATGGCCGCTGGTACCCCAGGAAGCTCCTCGGAGAGTAGGTCGACGGCCACGTGGAGGCCTGCCACCTCCGCTGCAGTCGAGCTGGCGTGTCTGGGCAGTCGACACTGCCTGCTCTTCTGCAGGGCTGGTGCCGTGCAGGCCGCCGTGGCAGAGCCGGTGTCCGGTACCACCGAACCGTCGACGTACACCTGACGACGTACGTAGTCTCCGAGGGTCTCGTCCAGGAGGCAGGCGGCCGTCTGCTGCAGGGCGCAAGCGGGCGAGCGCCTCTTCGAAATCCCGGGCAGCTCCGTGGCGATGGGGACAGGAGGCCTCTGCGGTGGGGGCAGCTGTACCGCATTCGGCGGTGGGTTGCCAACCACCTCCTCGTAGAGGCGGCACAGCTGACCCATCCTTGAGGAAGGCCGGGACTGGAGGCGACGCAGCAGGCCTCTGCCATCAGGAGCATGGTGGAGGCGGTCGACGTGCCTCAGCCCCTGCTGCAGGAAGAGGAGCGACAGGGGCCATGCTCCAGCCTCCGCAAGGGTAGCGGCAATCTGGGAGCTCCGGGGGACGCCCAGGCAGAGTCGGATGGCCGCCCGGTGCTGCAGCTTCAACTTTTCGAGGCGGCGTGGCGGCAGCGCCACCAGCGGGAGGGCGTACCGCAGGCGTGATGTGGCCGCCGCCTCGTAGAGCCGCAGGGCCCACTTCACCGAGCAGCCCTCTCCATGGGCAAGGAGCTGCGACACGGCCTTGCGGACCCTGATGGTCTGGGTCTGCATGGCCCCGACTGCCTGTAGCCAGGTTAGCCGATGGTCGATGCGCAGCCCAAGGTACGACACAGTCGTACTCCATGGGATGCGCACGCCTTCCAGCTGCAGCCGGGGAGCTGAGCGCCGTGCCGCTGCTCTCGGGTGGACGAGGAGGGCCACCGTCTTCCCCGTCGAAACCGAGAGTCCGATGCTTCCCAGGTAGGCGGCCGTGGTGTCCAGGGCTCTCTGGAGGGCCAGGCACACGTGGCGGCTTGACTGCGGCGGTCCCCGCACCCACAGGGCGATGTCATCCGCGTAGATGGAGCACTCCACCTTGTAGTGAGGGTCGGTCGGCAGTGCAGCAGGCAACCGGGCCAGGGCGAGGTTGAAGAGAAAAGGGGCTCACCACTGACCCTTGTGGTACGCCTGCTGCGACCGGACGGGGAGTGCTCCTTGCATGGCCCACGCGGACCCTGAGGGTGCGGTCGTTCAGGAACCCCCTTAAGGGCTGCAGAAGTAGGCGTCTCTTTCCTCCTCTACAATCACCATATATGTAGAGCAAACGTGCCTTCATCCGACGCACGAAAGGCCGTGGGGGGGAGGGGGAGGGAAGGGAGGCGACGTTTAGCTGCGGCACCAAGTGCCTATTTATATCAGAGGCTCCGGCAACAGTCACCAACGCCGCACGCATTTTGAGCGAACGCGGGCAAAACGCCGACGGCGTCGACAACCGTTCTGCGTGTTGCCGGTGCTGCTGCATGTCCAAGTTTATACAGCTGATAAAGCTGCTATCATTACTCCGTATAGCTCTCTTCAAATTTGCTATCGCAATTGATGCTTCACCTTTCAGGTGAAACTGCGACAACTTTTTTTCATTCCAAGTAGTGATGACCAGGACACAGGGGCTCCTTCTATAACTAGTGAAGAAGATATAACGGTCACAACAGACAATTTAATGAACGATGGGGGAGACATCATGCTTGAAGAGCTTGCGGCCCCTTCTACCCAATGCCTCACGACTTCAAGTGTACCAGAGAACTGGAAGAATGCCAACATTATACTTATCCATAAGAAGAGAGACGCTAGAGAGCTGAAAAATTATAGGGACATTAGATTGCTTTCAGTACTGTATAAAATATTCACCAAGATAATTTCCAATTGAATTACGACAACACTTGACTTCAACTAACCAAGATAACAGCCTGGCTTCAGGAAGGGATATTCTACTACAATGAATCACATCCATGTCATCAATCAGGTAATTGAGAAATCTGCAGAGTACTCGTGTAATAAATCTTTATATGTGGCTTTCATAGATTATGAAAAAGCATTTGATTCAATAGAAATACCAACAGTCATAAAGGCATTGCGTAATCAAAGAGTAAAAGAGGCGTACGTGAATTTCTTGGGAAATATCCAGCTACACTGGTACACAGCTACACTGGTTCTGCACAAGAAAAGTAGAAAGTTACCTATCAAGAAAGGGGTCCGGCAAGGAGACGCAATCTCTCCAATGCCATTCTCCGCATGCTTAGAAGTATTTAAGATCATAGACAGGGAAGGCTTAGGAATAAGGATAAACGGCGAATATCTCAGCAACCTCCGGTTTGTAGATGACAATATCCTAAACAGCAACAATGAGGGCGAATTACAACAAATGATTGAGGACTTTCCCCGAGAAAATGTAAGAGTGAGGCTGAAGATTACTGCAGAAGACAGAGATAATGTTCAATAGCCTGGCAAGGAAACAAGAATTTCAGGATCGCCAGTCAGTCTCTAGAGTGTGTAAAGGAATATATTTTTCTAGGTCAGTTACTCACAGGGGACCCAGATCATGAGAAGGAAATTTACAGAATAATAAAATTGGGTTGCAGTGCATACAGCAGGCATCGCCAAATGCTGACGGAGAGCTTACTACTGTCTTTGGAAAGAGAAATCCACAATCAATTCATTGTACCGGTGCTAACATATGGGGCAGAAACTTGGAGGTTAACAAAGAAGCTCGAGAAAAAATTAAGGAGCGCACAAAGAGCGACGGAACGAAAAATGTTAGACCTAACATTAAGAGACAGGAAGAGAGCAGTGTGTATCAGAGAGCAAACAGGGATAGGCGATATTCTAGTTGACATTAAGAGAAAAAAATGGAGTTGGGAAGGCCATGTAAAACGTAGGATGGGTAAACGGTGGACCATTAGAGTTGCAGAATAGATGCCAAGAGAAGAGAAGCACAATGGGGGACTGCAGAAAACTAGGTGGGGTGATGAAGTAAAGAAATTTGCAGGTACAAGTTGGGATCAGCTAGCTCAAGGCAGGGGTGATTGGATATCGCCGGGAGAGGCCTTCGTCCTGCAGTGGACATAAAAATAGGCTGATTATGATGGTTAGGATGATTACCCCCTCCCCGTTGATAACTGAAAGCTCTTAAAATGCGGCCGAACTTCTGAAATATATATGATTCAGGACTTTAACCGAGAAATCTGCGTGATAGCTGGGTGTCCCAGCTATCACGCAGCACGATTTTAAAAAGAGAGGAACGGCGTGAGGCGAAGCAAACCTAGCGTGTATTGTTTTCGATACAGTGTAGTAGCCGCCAGTAATTTTTCCGTTACTGTGCTTTAATTTGTTATTTGTAATTAGTTATCTAACTCGAGAAGTACTGTCTTAAATGTCAAAATGTCAATGAGAAAATGGTAGAGCAACATGAAAAACTCCCGATACAGCTTTCTGTTGCTCAGTATGTGCTACATAAAAATGTTTTTTTCGAGCAAGAAAGAAGCCCGCGAATACATGCAAAGTGCCTCGAGGGGCCGGTCGCGCGGCAATTCTGCGTCTATTCGCGGGCTCCTTTCGCACTCGGAAAAACACGTATATATATATATATATATATATATATATATATATATATATATATATTGAATATACAGTCTAATAAGTTACGCTAGCGCATTGAGGTGTAGTTCCCGAAATGGACGAAGGGAGCATGAGTAAAGTGCCGGGACATAGCCAATAGCACACCTCCTACCTGACCATCCATCGTTTGAAGAATAACGAGCTGCTCTCCGAAGCTTGATGAGCCATTTATATGGCTTGCACTTAAAGCGTGATGTTACATGGCCTTGAACATGCATGCATGCATACATACATACATACATACATACATACATACATACATACATACATACATACATACATACATACATACATACATACATAGACACACATACTAGCACACACTATACATACGTACATACATGCTCAACCCATTTTCTGTAGTATAATAATAAGCTTAACAGTGTCAAAACCTGTTTTCACATCTATCAAGAGGCAAAGCAGTGCTTTATTTTTATCTATATGCTTATTGATCAGGTCACAGGAATGCTATAGGAGGTCAACCGTTTCAAGACACCGCCACAAGTCCCACTGACACATCATTTATTATTTTTAATATGTTAAAAAAAGAGCTTGCGAACCGTATTCTCCAGTACAATACTTAGACACGGCACTATTGTTACAGGACGATAGTTCTTCTTGTCCGACTTCTTCCGAGACAGATATTGGCCTAATTACGGGTATCTTCAGTTCTTGAGGTATGTTACGTGTTCCTGAATAGCCAGTAAAATATGCAAAGGTAAAATATTTAGTGTTGAATGATTATTCATTAAATCCTTCATTCTAGTTTTGTAGTCGGGAGCCGTGCTTAGCGGTAGTGAGTTAATGATACTCCATAATTTTAATCAACAACTGATGGTAGAAGAGCAGAATTTGAAAGCATTCTTCTATCGTATGCTCCCGAACTAACCCGGGAATGTCGTTTTATATTTGCGATTCGGAACACAAAAATGCAGTTAAATGAACTTACGGTAGGCAAAGGACTTTCACTAGCAAATGTTGATGATATCTGATCATCCATGTCACTTTTTGAGGCCTTCCCATTAGCTCGCTCGAGAGACCCCTTGTCTTTTTCAAACTGACATTGCACTTGTTAAAATCGGCAGAAAAAATTCTTATTTCCTCAGCCGTAACAAAGCTGCAAGCTTGTTGCATGTTATGCGGTACTGCTCTTCGAGAGCGAGCTTAAAAGTATGAGGTTTAGCGGGATTCCTTTGTTCATCTTTTTCATAAGGCGGTTGCAAAATATTTATTCTGAGGTACTGCTTATCTGGATTTCTAAGTTTTAGCGTAATTTTCTGTTTGGAATCAGCGAGAAACTTGTTAACCTGTCTTAGGAAAAGTTCGTAGGTCACTACAACGATCAATGCAAATTATGTAAATGTAGGGCGGATCTGCTACATATTCTATGGGCATGCTTGAAGGCGGCTCCTTTCGAGGGCCGGAAAATTCAAAACCGGCAGCATGTGGGAGACCCTGCTGCTCAGCTCAGGCCAGCAAGACCAGGTCTGGGCCGTCCAGCTAGCCGAGGCAGCCGCTGAGACCCAGGGGATCTCGGCCGTCTGCTAGGCGGAGGGCGGCTGCGTCCGCCCTCGTGAATTGCTGGCACCATTAAAGTTGAAGCTCTCTCTCTCTCTCGTAGGTCACAAGGTGATTGTTTCTAATTAGAGCATCATTATCAAAATTTTTATCAAACCGTAAATGTTTTTGTCATTTCTAATTTTCACAGTTCGTGCTGTACATTCATTTTCCTCCGCGGTCGTCTCTTAGGCGCGGATTCTGAAACGCTCCTTTCCTTACTAAGGACGTCTTACACGCTGTAAGGCGCCCTGGCGTCAATTCTGGAACGTCGCTTACTAAGGGGCACTAAGTTAGGGCTTCCTTGGTGCTTCCTCACGCTTAGGAAGCCGGCATGCTACCTTCTTGCTTCCTAACCGCGCTCCTCTACCTGAACGCAGGCTTCTCCGCAGGACTTTGCACGCGGTACGCTCGGCTTGGATATGTGCCGTGCGCAGCCAACGCTGCGGCAGCCAGCCGCCGTGTATTGACGTCCAGTTTGGCTCCGCAGACTGCGCTTTGTGCCATTTCTTTTGTGATTCCGTTTTATTGCGATAGCAATTATATGGACACTCAAAAGCAGATTTCTGCCGTCGGCGTCGCCGTCGCCGTTGCCGTCGCCGTGAGGTTCCGTATGACGTCAATGGAGATGAAATCGTCGCCACGCGCCGCCGAACGCTGTATGTGCGAGTGAAAGAGCGCGAGGGACGCGCGCTTTCACGGGGAGTGAACGCACGGCGGAGAACAAACGCGCGTTCTGCGCTGTGCTCCCTTAAGGGCTGCAGAAGTAGGCGTCTCTTTCCTCCTCTACAAGCACCATATATGTAGAGTAAACGTACCCTCTTCCGACGCGCGAAAGGCCGGGGGGGGGGGGGGGGCGTCATTTAGCTGCGGCACCAAGTGCCTATTTATATCAGAGGCTCCGGCAACAGTCACCAACGCCGCACGCATTTTGTGCGACCGCGGGTAAAACGCCGACGGCGTCCACGACAGTTCTGCGTGTTGCCGGTGCTGCTGCATGTCCACGTTTATACAGCTGATTAAGCTACTATCATTACTCCGTATAGCTCTCTACAAATTTGCTATCGCAATTGATGCTTCGCCTTTAAGGTGAAACTGCGACAACTTTTTTCTGTGAAAAGCGAGCGGCGAGAATGACGGCCTTGCGATATTTATCCGAAGACGATAGCTTCGAAAGCTATGCAAGGTTTCTTCGGCGTGCAAGTGAACTTCTTTACGGGACTGTGTACAAGCCTCCGCCGTTGAATCCAGTCCGGCATGTGATTGACAGGCATTATCCACTGGAACACTACAACGAAGTGGAGTTTCTAGCCAGGTAACGTTTTTCCAAGCGAGCGGTTGCAACCATACTGACAGAGCTGCAACTGCTTTGTAACACTGACAACAGAGGAGCGCCGCTACCTGCTCTGTTGAAGGTCCTCATCGCACTGCGTTTTTACGGAACGGGTGCCATGCAAACTCTTGTAGGAGACCTTGCGTGTGTATCCCAACCCTCTATATGCCGATGCATTTGAGATAAGACACAGCTGATATGCCTACGTCTGTATCCCAAGTACGTTCGGCTGCCAAACGCCAGTGAAGCGAGGTCAGTCTATGCCATTGGAGGATTCCCAGGGGTTACTGGTGCATAGATTGTACTTATATACCCATTAAAATCCCCGGTGTAGACGACGCAGAAGAGACGGAGGAAGAACGAGCCGCACGCCTCGAGAAGCGTCGTAAGTACGAAGTGGCCAGGCGAGTGGATTCAGATGAGGATAGCACCCGAAACGTGTTCAAGTCCCTGGACGGCAACCCCTTATCCTCCCGCCTCACCGACCATCGGGCCGTCTTTGTGGCAATTGAGAAAAAACAAGATGAAGACTTTCACAATAAATAGGTTACCATTTATTAATGTCTAGTCTTTAATATAACCATAACTTAACGAGAGGTAACAACCAAACCTAAACATTCAGACGTACGAAGCTAAATGAAAAAGACGTAACTGTAGAGAGAACCAAGCTAAACAATAAGATTAACCGTACCTCTAGCTACGCACACCCAGGCATAACTGAGTTAAGCCACAGCCAATTTTTCTTCCTCCGTGAAGTAAGTTTTGCCCGGCATGGCAAATACACACACACGCACGAAACAGAACGCAGGCCAAATAGAAAAAGAAAGCGACGCCTGACCAACTGAACTGTCAGATGCTGCCAAAGTTGCTAGGCTCAGCTTGCTTTCCTGCCATGTGCATCATTTTTGAGCTATTTTTACGTCATTGACGAAAGAAATGGTATTTATGCCCTTATGTAGAAGTAGAAATGCAATTCTAACAGCGCCGGAAGTTTACTTTGGCAATTCATTAGAAATATTTTGCATATTTTCGTAAGTAATCTCAAAACCAGAAGCCTGTAATGTTCCACTTCCTTTGGTGAGGCGTAAAGTCCCTAGATTTTAAGCAAAAAAATATCTAGGGACTTTAGTGAGGCGCTCCTTCCGCAGGGAAGGTAAAAGGAAGCTTTTAGAATTCGCGATGGCCTTCTGAGGGCGCCTAACGTTTAGGTAGCATGAAGGACTCCTTGCGTAAGGTAGGGAAACGGTCTAAGGTTAGGAGCATTTCTGAATCCGGGCCTTAGACAGATATCGCAGTAAAATAATTATGCGCAACTTTTTTTGCAAATCGGCGCTGCTGCTGATTGAAACCTGCAGCGCCTTATATCTATATTATCACTGGGCAACTTTGAGAACATAGTTCCAGATACGAGTCAAATTGTATTACATGTAAGATGTCATTAGCAAGTAAGTCAAAGTAGTCCCTAACTCGTTTTTTTCACATCTTGGAGATATCAATATTGAAATACCGAGCAAGAATTACACTGATTTTTAAATTGCGAGTTCAACAAATACGCTCGCAAGTCGAACTTTGAGGGGCGGTACACAGCGGTTACAACAGAATTGTTCTATTTTGCTTACGGAAATGGCTACCTCGGCGGCTGTCAAAACACAAGATATATACCAAGTGAATCATGTGTACCTACCAAATGCACAAACACCGTCTGCCTTTACCTAATTTACGACAATGCGAAAAAGGATGAAAACCTGGTAGCCTAAACGCCCTTGTCTCGTCTGCGTTAACATTAGTTTGAGTTAACACATTGTGCAGAGATGTATTAGTATATAGATAAAATTCTATAAATCCCCGTGATTCCTACCACTTCTAACATTCACATGCACAAGATCCAGTGCAGATCCGGCGTGATTGCGTGATAACAACCATTCCTGTCACTGTTCCACTTAGTAAACGAAGGAAACTCTTTGTTAATGCTAGCAGAGCCTTTGAATGTCTCCTCCCTCAAGAATTCGCACAGGCCGAAGCCTTGCTCCTTTCACACAAGAACTACTCAGTTTCTAACCGAAACGACTTTTTGGTTGTTGGCCCTGGCGTGTAGTTTTGTTTGCCAGAACAACTTGTTGGTCTGTGGTGTCAAATTCTCGTTTATGTATATCCCTTCCTGTGCCATCGTGTAGCGCTCCTGAAACCATTTACGTCAGTCTAGTGGTGACTTGAATTTAACAACACTGATTGGAGTCTTCTCGTGTCCAGACGGACACCTATGCACTGCTTCTAATCCGTCTACGGTATTTTTAGGGTCGTCGATCTTACTGGCGAAACGTCTCATTGTGCCAGTAAGATTCTTGTTTGGGAGTTCCTGCGCACCTTGAATATTCATGTTATTTTGGCGGTAATAAGCCTCAAGGCTATTCAGCGCCCAACTTAACTCACTTATCTTTTTGTCATTCATGGCTACGTATCGAAGCAGTTCATGTGAACGCCTCGCTAAGGCAAGGTATTGTATGTGTCTGGTACTGTTTTCATTTCATCATTTTCTGATGGAAAAAAAATAAACCTCAGTTGACGCTTCTATGCCTTCGGTTACCTGGGACTGTTTTATATATCTTATTTTTTGTAGTTGAGAGCTAATGTTTGCCGATTGTGCCTGAATGGCTTTGTCAAGGTTGTTTACACGTGAACTAATCTTTTATACATTGGGATCCAATGCGCGGATGGCCCTCATTATGTCTCGTATTGTTGGTTCTATCATGTCGCAGTTACTGTCACTGTTCCACTTAGTAAACGAAGGAAACTCTTTGTTAATGCTAGCAGCTTACAACTGGTGCACCGCCATTTATGTCTATCTTACGTCTTAAAGGCGCGCGTTGAAAGACCAGGGCATTTTCCTACACGCAATAAAGAAATGCGTACAATACAGCTCAAGCTGTTACTGTATTTCTTCATAGGCTGCCAACACATCAAACAATTACCATGTGCAAATGTAGCAGGCAGGATATGAAAGTTAAATACACGCGTGCACACAAACGAAAGATGCACAAGAAAAGATCGCTATATCATGAAGTGTAAAACGAGAATAAAATCAAATAGTAATTTAACACCTGTGCAAACTCGCTTACCTAGAGGAAAGAAAACGCGTTGTATTAGCTCACACTTCACCGGACTGCGATGCGTCAATCGCCACTGGCTGCTTATGAAGCGCATCGGATGGCACCGCGCCCTTGATGAGGTGCAGACCACGTGCTCACAGAGAATATCGTCCTAGGCGACGCTTTCAGACTTTCTGACCAAGGAGATAGACTTTCCGAAGCCCGTCGGCAGGCCACCACGAATTCCTTGCTCCAGACGACGAACAGTTGAGACTAGAAGGTAGAACATCCTTTAGTCCCCGAGCACACACTTCCTCGGAGTGCTACATAGCAAGAAAAAGGTACAATAGTGCTACGTCACCTTTAGCACTGTCTAAGAGCAATGCGCGGTTATTCCATTGCAGAGCTGATTATTGCGATAGAAATTATATGGACATTTCAGGCACATTTCTGCCGTCGGTGTTGCCATCGCCATGAGGTTTCGTATGGAAGTCGTCGCCGCGCTCCGTATGCTCTATGTGCGAGTGAAAGCATGCGAGGGTGCGGCGGTCAAGTGGGAGGAAGCGCGCCGTCTTCCAGTCGCGAGCAACGCTCTGGAGGGAGGGTGGGGAGGTTATGAGGGGGGGGGGGGCGTGTTTTACTCCGCGCCGCCCGAGTGACCGCACGCCCACGGTGGCCCATTGCCTAACACCCACGGTACACCCACGGTAGCCCATCGCATAGCACCACTACACTGAAACGAGAACCGCAGTAACTAAAAATTTGAGTCCTCAATCACCACACGGCAGAGTGACTTCAGCAAACGGCGCCAAGCCTTTTAAATGTCGTATCACCGCAGGCGGCTTTGACTTCCTAGCAAAAAGAAATGTTTGTGTAGAAAGGCCAGTGACCCCTGCGTTTGCAGTGACTGCACAACAAAGTCAGCACGTGTCTCCAGAGCGAATTATATATAGCATATGATACGGCTACATCGCACTGCCTTCCCTCAAGGAGAAAAGGTACGTGCTCCGGCATTACACTTCGCTTGATTTCAATGGAACAAAATTTTCGCAAGTGATTCGAAACAATCACAACCGCCCCAAGCTCATGACAGCAACGTTGGTAGAGACGTCACAGACCTCCCGTCCGGAAATGAAAAGATTTATATCTCCTCTTTAATCTGCGTTGCCGCCGTAATGGATGATGGGAAAAGGCGAGCGAAAGAACGGGCACCCCGCACAGATCACTTGAAGATCTTGGGGGGGAGGCAGGATAAGGAAGGCCAAGATGACGACGAAAAGCTGGCAGCTGACTACAGCGGCCTATAAACGCATCAACCCACAACACCCAATAATCTTTTCACCATGCATACTTATTTTAGACTCCCCAAGAAAACGGCTGCCAGGATGGGTCTCGCTTAACTACCAGCAATAAGTCGCTTCATGAGGTTCACTCCGCTTAAAATGAAGTATCTTTGTCTACCCAAGAGACGAAGGCATTATCGATAAACTAGAAAGAAAAGAAAAACGGATACTGAATACGCATGCTTCAATGTGCCTTAGTGCAATCTGAAGGAGTATTTAGAAACGAACGGTCGACAACCCAAGCATGCTGAGCCCGGTAAGATATTCAGCCCATGTGGGACCACCCTTATGTGGTGTACTAGGTCCTTCAGTTAGCTTCTTTTCTTAGTCTTCTTTTCCATGTCCTCTTCTTTCCACAGTACATACTGTGACATTACCCCCGTCGGAAGAAGCACCTTACTGGTGCCACTCACTCGTTTCAGAAAGGAACGGTTTGACACGGCTGTCACTTATTTGGTCCACGTTTCATTTGTAAATTTTGTTGGGCCAATGGGTTGCTGTTGCAAACCTCTTCTGTTATTACGACTATCGTGTAAGGAGAAATGGAACACATAAAAAGAGTACAGACATCTCCTCGTCTTGTTGTTTGCGCCGCTCATACTTATGCAAAAGCAACTCGCCTATATGCACACGGTACTGAAACCTTCTCTAGTTCTACATTCGGTTGTTTATTGACTGATAAACAACGAGAAAATAAATTCTATGAATTGCCATGTTACTCATAGTTGCGAAACTTATGAAATTCTCCTATCAGCGACGTCACTTTTTCCTGTGCAGTGACGTGGATTTTGTTAGAGAGCTAAGAAGACGTTTCAGACCTGATTGTAGACTGCAATAACAGCAACTATAGAAGAACTTTCCCTGTTTTGTCATGATTTATTTTCCAGATGTAGATAGGCGAAGACAAAGACAAAATGTTGAATAAACTGGTTGTATGGCCTTTCGACCTCCGTCAGAGCGCATGATACGACAGCTCTTTCTGATTGTATGAGACTGTACAATGTACAGTCTCCTCGTACAGTCTCCTTACTTATTTAAAGAAATTCCTAGTTAAAAAGGGAAATGTAAATTTTGTGATGTTATACACAAGCAAAACCTTCGCAGATGCATGAAAAATATATCAACTCATCAACCCAAACAGTACAAAGTTTTTTAGAAGAGTGGTCACATGTTTGGAAAGACTTTAAGGTCGGCTATGCAACTGCGAGAAATATACACAGGATTTTGCAAAAGCTTCACTCCGAGCTTAGTACTTCTTTATGTTCCGTTATATGCGACACATGTTCCTGTACGCTGCACCGGCTGTACTAACGCTGGCATCCAGCTGCACGTTACGAAGGCTCAATTGGGCTGTTTTGCTTGCTTTTTTAGCGATGGTTCATCACCGGCGCTGGTCTGCGGTTGCGCATTCTCATAGGTGCCCTGTACACGCGGTCGCTTTGCGGCTAAAAGTGCTAAAATTACTAAACAAGGGCTAAAACTTGGGCGAGATATTGGTATGGATTTTCAGTTGTGCCTTAGGGGGCAAATAGAGCTTAATAATAAGCGGATGAACAACGGCAAGTGAATGAGTTGATCAAAACTACACCCAAATAGTTGCAAGCAACCAAAACCCAACTCTCCCAGGTCCAAAATACATCAAACAAGAAGAGATGGGGATACGGACAGCCGCGCTAATCACGCGCCTTCCGAAAAGTGTAATATCCTTAGCAGGCGCTGCGAACCTAATAACAACAGGCGCTATCGTCCTGGCTCTTACAGATATGATATGCTTCCATAACTTAACGACTAACCTTACTATACCGTGACGGAATATACAATTACCAGGATTCTTAGACATGACAAAGAACCACAGCTCCGACATAAAGCAGCGAAGTGGCTTCTGCTTTTATTGTTAGTATCTTTAGTGTGTTGCCTAAATTTAGTATATATTCCTGCATGCCGGCGTTCCCTGCATACTCGCACAACAGAAGTGAGCAATAACGTTATACATTCACGTGTGCCGCTGCTCACATGTATTTTGATGTATGTGAATTATACATTGTGATTCACTATTTTTGCGCAATTATCAACCTACGCTAGGTCGGTTATGAAGGACGACTGTATGTCAGTGATTGTTTGCAGGTGAGTCACCCGTAATTAAAATGTGCTACGCTGAAACAAGTGCTCGACTAAAGGCGTCGTAAAGCTTCTAAAAACCGTTGAGTGCTTTCCATGTAGCATAAAAGCATACAGAGGCCCTGATCTTTTACATAATGCTTTGCCTGATTGCCTATTTGCGAATACCATCTCTGGTTTCTATAACGAAATCGATGCATTGCGAACACATATGTTTGAAATGAGTGTCGCCAGAACATGCGTTGCAGCTTCTGTGCAGTATCTCAGGTAGACTCTCTCTCTCCATGGTGTTTATGAGCTTTGATCTCATGAGGAGAGTTTGATCATAGGCAGGAATACATCCTTCAATGACTCTGCTAAGCATGAAATGGGAAAACCGGGAGTAGAACAACAAGAAAGACACGAATATTGCCTGAAAAAGTAGTCAGTTCGTACCAGACCAATAAATAAAGAAGTGTAGATGGCGCTCAATCAGTTATAGAGACGTAGGCTGTTCGGAGAAAAGCGTTTATTTTTATAGAAAGCTTGCTTGAAAATAGAATATTTATTACCTTCACAGTTGTTGTTCGGCTTACAAATGTACGAAGGGGTAGATTCACGCGTGTTGTTGGTAAATCCAAGTATCCACACCATTACGTACTGGTCACTTGACTTTACAAGGCTGTGAAATTGAGAAAAAAAGAGTTTCGTCCGTAGGCGAAGCATTGACAGTGATAGCACGGTTTTAAACGTTACGCTCGAACTCCACGGACGGCGTTCTAAAATGTGAAGGACGCTTAAGTTTCGCCTTTAAGAGTGGAACGCGATAGCATTCAAAGATCCCTGACTGCTTCTCACGCTTCCCGGCAACTGCATGACAATTGTTTGTTGATTGTAATTCTCAAAATTCCGAGCAATAGCTTTGCCAAGAATGCAAGACAAGGTATGAGCAACATTAATGATCTAATGGTGTGGCATACCTAAATATATTTGGAGGGCCTGCGTGGTTAGGGATGATTTTCTCGGCCGCAGGCGCCAAAGCCGACACCAACGCCCGATTTTCTGCAACACGGGGCCCTTAACGCTAACGCGTTAAATAATACGCAGATGCCACATGTTGTTGCGACATAGCACGAAAGGTAAATCCTGCTGGGCAGAAGGAACAGCGCCCTGGAAGCTACCAAGAGAGAAAGAAAAAATACTCCATCTCCCTCTAAAGGGAACCATGTGTGAATGCGAAGCAGCGGGGAGCTGGTTGGCTTGAGCGGGAGATGGTTTCGCGGCAGCGGCCCGAGCGCTCATCGGGGCGCTGCACGGGAGAGAGAATGAGGCGCGCGCGCACCGTTATTTTCATACTGTGGAACTACCGTGGCGCCCCCAGCGGAGTATGCAGTTGTCGCACCACCTGTGGTACGCGCCACTCCGGATTCCTAGAGGAGCGAAAGGGGGGAGCGTAGGAGAGGAGAGAGGGGGAGGGGACGCGCATGCGCTGTGGGGGTGTGGCACGCGGGCGCCACTCCGTAGAGTATTCCCAGAGGAGAGAAAGAGGGGAGCGGAGGAGAGAGAGGGGGGAGGGGACGCGCATGCGCTGTGGGGGTGTCGGACGCGGGACAACACAGAGAGCCGCCGGCAGATCCCACGCCCTGTGGGAATCGATGTTATGCAGAGCAGTGTGCGGGTTGTCTACCAAATTAACGAAACGACCATGGGAGAACCAAGACGTAGGCAGCTGTTTCATGACCTACATGACAGGCTTGTCATGACATTCATGTCATGAGTCTTCAGGAGCCACTTTAGCTACGCCTAAAAGACCTTAAAGCGAAATCGACAAGAGTGGCAAGATGGGCTTGTTGGTTCATCATGAAGGCAGTATTTCAGTGCTTAGTAAATGTGGCTCACGTGGTCGGTGACGGGCTTCCATGGCACTAATCTGTTCGGCGTGGTCAAGGCAATAAACTTCATTCTTGTGAGTAGTGCCTGTGTGTTCGTACGTCTCCTTCTTTGTCCTCGTCCTTACTAAGTGCTGAAATACTGCCTTTAAAGCGAAAGCCTTAGTCATGCTTATAATTACGACTTCGACCATCAACCTTTAGATTTTTCCTTCACTTAGTACCACATCCGAACACATTCTATTGGTTTTTGAGTGTTAATCTTTTTTTTCGCTTAGTCACTGTCAGTTTTGCTGAGTCATGGTCATGACTATGACTTCTGCCACCATCCTTTAGTGTTTTATTCACTTAGTACCCACGTCAGAACCCATTTCAGTGGTTTTTGAATGTTGATGTTTTTTCACTTAGTCATTGTCATTTTTGCTGGGTTATGGTCATGACTATGACTTCTACCACCAACCTTCAGTGTTTCATTCACGTAGTAGCCACGTGAGAACCCATTTCAGTGGTTTTTGAGTGTTAATCTTCTTTCGCTGAGTCATTGCCATTTTTGCTGAATCATGGTCACGACTCAGCAAAAATGGCAATGACTTCTACCATCAAATGGCTAGGACTTGTGCCATCATCCTTTAGTGCTTCCTTTCCTAGGTGGCCACGTCCGAACCCATTCCAGTGGTTCTTGAGTGCTAACCTTTTTTTGCGGAGTCATTGGCATTTTAGGCGGCTGTTTCATGACCAACATGACACACAATGTCACGACCTATCATTTATGTTCGTCATATACTCTTGTCATTTTCTAACAATTTTGGTACTTACCATGTTAACGAAACGACCATGAGAGCACCAAGACGTAGGCGGCTGTTTCATGACCTACATGACACGCATGTCATGAGATTCATGTTATCACCTATCATTTATCTTCGTCATAAACTCTTGTCATACTATGCCAATTTTGCTAGATACCAAATAAAGAAACGACCATGAGAGCACCAAGACGTAGGCGGCTGGATAGATAGATAAATACAGTCGAAGTGGCAAATGTTCGCCAAGAAACGCTTCGCATTTAATAAATGTTCATTGATTAAACAGCTAGCAAGGAGTAATCCTTCTCAGCCTGAAGTGGGCGGTTTCCCTAGTCCAGGAAACCGCGGTTAATTTCTGCCGGTTTATGCCTGTCCATCAGGCTTTCCGGGCCAGCTACTGCTCTATTTTTCAATAGAGGAGGCACAGGTAGAGTTGACGGCGTGCCCACTTCGCTTCGTTGTTTTCGTAGCCAAACGTACTATGCGTCTCTGGAGACCCTGTATTATCTCGAGCTCGAGCTGCACATGTGCCGTCAGCACGACAACGGTGGCCGCTATGTCGTGAATGTACATTTCAATAATATGATATTGCAGCAGTATATGATAATAATGAGAAACATAATTTAAATACACCTGAATTGCTGAATAAACAAAAAATGAAAAGGTTTATTATGTAGTGTTGTGGGGGAGTTTTCCTGCTTCGTTAGTAATCTAAGCTCGACCGTCAATGTGTAAGTGACGTTTGTGATTTACAGCACAATAAAACGACAGAGACATGCAAAGAGTAGGGACGACATGAACGCACGTTTTGTTCCTGCTCCCCCCCCCCTTTTTTTTTTCTTTTCATTCTCTCTGTCGGTGTTTCTGTGAGTATTTTTTGTAGGAAATAATGAATATGTTCGAACTTGCGCTGTGTTCATGTAATTAAGTGAAAGCTAAGCGAACGGCCGACGGAGATATCGCTGCAATATTTAGCGTGATTTCCATTCATGTCATACAACTCTTGCAGCATCATTTGGCGTTGCATCCTACAAAATATTGTGCTTTTCACTTTGCAGCCGGGAAACCTTGTTAACTCGTCATGGTGTCTTCATGGCTGTGGAGAAATTGCTGATTCTAATCACAACGTCACGTTTTTGATGACGTCTTCCAGTCGCATTCAATGGAAAGGCTGAATCCGAACGCGCATGTACAGTGCTTTACGTGAAGGTTAAGGAAATCTAGGTTGCCAAAGTTAACACAGAGATTTGCCCTATGACGTCCCATAAGCCCTTGTGATAATTTAGCCCTTAAATCATAGCCATTTTGATTTGCTTAGAAACATATATAGCACGCTTATGCTGTTGATTTCTGATGATATTAGGTGACGGTAACTTAATAGTTCCATCTAAAGCAAAATCTTGTTTTTTTGGTAACTATAACGCAACAGCATAGCTTCACAAAAACTAAAGTGGCTAAATACAAGAACAATGCAGACATTTCAGAACAATGATTTTTAGGTTTTCTGTTATTCAAAGCATGGCAACAGCACAGTACGCGAGGACGGAGACATCACACAGCTCCCGTGAGGCGTCTTCTCTCCTTTCTCGCGTTTTGCGCTGTTCCCGTTCTTTCAAAGATGAAGTAACTAGTCTAATGTTGAACCCTTATGCAGTCCACAAGTCTCCGAAGTGATGTCATCACCATTTCCACAGAAGCCCTACAGCCCCACGAAATACATCTGAATAGAGAATGTCGCAAGGAAAAATAAAAAAAAGCTTTGTAATAACGAAACAAGGTAGGAAATCACCTGAAGAAGAAAGGAAGGAATGAAGGAAGTTCAAGCAGCAACAAAACTTTATTTTATTGCGGGTTTGGCAGCACGACGCAGAGCAACACGGCAAAGTAAAAGTTCACAAGGAACATTTCTGGAGCAGAAAATGTCACTAGCTCTCTAGCACTGCTGCGAAAGACTGCAAAAGAACAAACGAAAAACAATAAAATAATCAGTCATGTTTGCACTCGGTCACGCAAAGCTTAGGCACAGCGAAGCTTACGGGCTGCTACTGCTAGGTATGAATTTGGTTGCTGCTAGGTCTTAACTTGGCTTAACTTAACTACGCATGTAGGAAGGTATTCTCGAGCGGTCATTTTCGGCGGTACCTTCCCTTTCGCGACATTTCGCGTGACTAGCGCTGGACTCGTCGGCGCCTACGATCGACAGCGTTCCTGGCATGCCACAAACGCAGGCAGGCTAACCAAGGTTGGCACAGTGCCCAGAACGCTACTGCTTGCCAACGCCGAACGCGTTGGAGGCTAGCCACTCGATATCAATCAGCCAGCTTCACTGTGTCTTGAGCTTTGCGCGGCCTAGGGCAAGCGCGCCGCGGATAGAAGAGAGGCAGGGGTCGGGAAGGCAGGAAGCTGGCGAGGAAGTGACCGCGTGCGCATGCACGCGGTCGCCTCCTCCTCCGGGTTGCCATGGCTACCACGGCTACGCACCCAAATTACGACTAGATTAAACAGCGAAGCTGTTAAAACCCCAGGGTAATTTCGATCTGTGCATTCTTGAACGGTTTTTTGAAGTTTTTTTTTTTAATTGAACCTTGCCATCCGGCATAGTCTCAGGCTTCCTTTGATGAGGTCACTAAGCCGATCTGTACAGTGGGATGCTATAGGAACAGCAGTAATAGGTATTTTTCAGTCATGAAAATATTTCCTTCGACTTGCGTGTGGTGGCTTTGCTGAGATAGAAAAAATGTAAGATAAATATACAAAAAGTAATTTCGGATTTTCCGTCATAGAGAGTACGTTTTCGCAACAAACCTCATAAGATGAGTGCATAATTCTTTATGTTTCCCTGTAGCCTGTTTTGGGGTGAATAAACAAAGTCTGGAACAAACAAGCTTGAAATACTAGAGCAGCGTTGCCTGTTTCAAAATTGAAAGACTGCTTGAATACACAGTATACGCCTTTTGTTGCGCCCACGTAGGCATACTGTGGAACAAAAGGTTTACTCGTCATAGGCAGCCCACATAGCCTTCTCAAGGGCATTGTATAAACAATTTCCAACGAATAGTAAGATTTAGTTTTGCAGAAGAATATTGAACTGAAGCAGCTATTCACAGGAAACTTTTTTTATTGCGGGCGTGAAACAAAGGAGTCTTCGCAGTAGAAAGGCGGAAAAGGGGAAGTTTATAAGGCGAAAGCCTTCTATGTCTCATCGTTCAGTCGAGCTTCAACGTCCTTGAGCGAAAACTGTGTCGTCGACGCGAAATCGTACACGATGACGACTCAGTGTAGTAACTCACTTACTGTACCACCCCGGCATCATATCTTCCCTATATGCAAACGCTCATGCAAAAATTGTGTTGGCGTGCGGGTCATCATTGTCAACGTGTTAATTAAGATGGAGTTAATTCATGCACTCGAACCCACGACCTTCGGTAGGAGTCAAACGCTCGGGCTTATGGGGGAGTCGAACGTACCATTGGCGTTAAGACGAACTTAATTAAGGCACAGGTATGTAATATAGAGTTAATTAAGGCAATCGAACCCACCACCTTTCGAGGCGGTGGCGGTGGCCTGAAGTGGCGAGTACTAAAGGGTAGAGTTTCTGCACAGGTCGGAGCAGCTGTGAGCTACTGGGTATTTTAAATTTACATACACGAACGTTGTCATCTATACTTCGGATGCAGTCACTCACTACACCAGTTTTCCAGAACATTTTGGGAGTGTTGCCTTCGTGAATAATCACAGCACCTTTACTTATGCTATAAATTTTTGAGGCTTTTCTCAAGTGAGCGCTTCGAAGTGTCAGGAGATATTAACGAAGCCATCGCTTCCACAATCGTTCCATTATTAACTGCCTGTGGACCCACAAACTGAGCAGCTTATTATTTCTTTCTCCCGGTTCATCCGACGTTTTAGGATTAGACAGGAGGCGGCTGCCTAACAAAAATGAGACGCGGTGAGAATGTCTAGCTCTTCAGGAGAATAGTAAATGAAAGTTATGGGTCCGGAACTGACAATGGCTTCTGTTTCACTCAGAAAAGTGCTCAGTTGCTGTAGGTCAACCGAGGCCCTTCCCAATGACTTGCGAAGACACATCTTCGTACTCATAACTAAGCGCTCCCAAAAGCCACCCCACCAAGAAGCTCTCTATATAATAAATTTCCAAGTTCTGCTGTGGGTAGAGCAATAGTGGCGGATTTCATCTTTCCTCAACAACTGGTGCATGGAAGATATAGCTCGCATGCAGCTTTCTTAAATGTAGCGTTGTCCGAGTATATTATTGGCGATGTTCCACGTCTTGCACAACATCTCTTGAAGGCCATGAGGAATGTGTTTGTACTAAGTCCAACCACATGCTCAATGTGAATTGCTCTAACTACCGCACACTTGATGAATAGAGACCGGATTTTAGGCAAGTGCCTTTTTGTTCCTTGCGCTCTTATTACCCCATTTTGATATATGAGCATGAATTATAGGTTAAGAATGGCTTTTATAGTGGGTATATAGTGCCTATAAATGCCTATTTTGGCGTTTGTGCCTAAATGCCTATAAATGCCTATAAATGCATATTTTCAATATCGGCGCCTATATGAAGACTATTTAGCCTCAAGTTTCGCTTTCGAGTGCAGTTAGAGACCATTATTCATGTTACCGGGCCAAATTGACTGTTCGGAACTCGATGGGGTTCATCATAGTCATCTAGTTCAATCAACTTTCGGAAAACAACCCCTAACAGCAGGAAATGGGACGCGCCGCGGTTGGCGAATGCGAAACCGCGGAGAGCCGTCAGGGGAAAGGAGAGTAAAGAGCAAAAGAAGAAAGAAAAATGTTATGTGCACGTGGCTATTGTTTGGTTTGTAATTTACTTTTTAAGGCGTTCACTGCCGTCGAGCATTCCTTCTCAGCGTACAAGATCATTCTCAGTGACAAGAGGAACAATTTTGAATAAAAAAATTACACCATCTTCTTGTAAGGGAACCCTGAGTAGTATGCGAAGCAGCCATGGGTCAGCGTACTAGAATAGGGCAGTGAAGCGACCGTCGGGGACTGCGCCTTGACTGAGCTGTCACGGTAGGTGGCGAACGTAGCGGCGGCGCTGCAGTCGCCGACTACGCTGTTCCCGTTGACAACGCGTGCGTGATATTTAGTGTCGGCACGCTGTTTCGGCTACCTGCTCCTTTATTTAGTGCGTGTTTTTCGACACAGTTCGTGTATGAACGGTGACTGCTTGCTTCAGCAATGGGCAAGCAACGCTTGAACCATTGCTACGCCCCTGGATGTAGCACTGGATACACTCGAGCGGGCGCTACAAAGAAGCCTTCGCTTTTCAAGGCACCGACCCTGAACGACGGAGCCTATGGCCGCGGAACTTGCACAGAGCGGATAAACCACTTACGCAGGATTGTGCAGTTTGCGAACTACACTTTGAGCCGCACTGTGTTGTGAGGGACTATGTGCAAGTAATCAACGGCGAAGAAGTTCGTCTACCGCGAGAAAAGCCTACGCTTTCGTCAGATGCCGTGCCAACAATCTTACCGAACGCGCGGTGCCGAGAAGGAACGCGAGGAAACACAAGGCTGAAGAGATCAACAGACCAGCTAAAAAGGTACTGTTCTCGAGTGCTGAAGAGCGTCAGACTGTAAATGAGCCTACCGATGTTTGTGAGACAGTTTGTGTGTACGAGCACGAAAGTGGTGATGTAAATTCTGTCGTGACTGTCACCGCGCTTAAGAATCTAACCCCGCCTAATGAGCGCTGGGTTCTGCATAAGATGCAAGACGCGGAAGGAATTTGTTTCACTTCGTGCACCTTTGACGCCGTTACAGTAACGCCGTCACAGGTGAAGTGAGAGTCGAAAGCGCCGTATTTTGCACAGATAGCTCTGGTGCTTTTCGTGGGAAGACATTTTTGCGTTATTTAACCATGGCATTGCTAAACATGTTTATTTCTATTGTGCATTTCTGTATTAGGTTCCACATTTTGTTATACCATGGAAAACTTTTTAATGTGTTTCTAAATCATTGTACATTTGTGTGTGTTAACTTCTGCATTTTCTTGACCTGGAACATCTTGTACATTTGTGTTCTGCACATTATTAGTGTGTGAATTCTTTGCATCCTTATACCACGGCAGTGTGCAATAAAACTTTGAAGGTAATCATTATCTGTTACACTTTTTTTATTTATTTCGTCTCATCTATTCATACCAGTAAACCCTGCGCACGGCATGCACCGTCATTTCCGTCACCGTCACCGAACGCGCGCGGCGTTGGTGACCGTTGCCGGTGCCTCTGGGGCGCCTACCGTCGCGTCTCTAACCTAAGCTGCTTCGCATTATCGCGCGCGGAGCCGCAGGTATTGCCATTCGTTGCGCTATCCGGAGAGGAGAGGAGGAATGCCGAGAAGGGAGGAGTTGAGACAAGGAGAGGAGGGGGAGGAGGTTGCGCAGCGCAGTAGGGGTGTGGACACACGGCGGATGGATGGATGGATAGAGGGAGGGAGGAAGTGACATAGCCCCGAGCATAAGATGCTTCGCATCTAAAAATTTGGAGATGGTAGTTTGCTATTGTTTCCACAATCTTCACAGTGATTCTTAGACTACGTTCCGCGTGCTCTCCAAACAGATTTCTTCAAACAAGTGCACTTCAAATGGGCGGAAGTGTATTTGGCAGTGTTGGGGCGTTTTGCCTGTACAATTCCGATAATGTCATTGTATATGAGAAAATTGCCAAAGTTGTACCTAACAGTCCTCATGTAAGAACATGTTAATTTCTTAATTACAGTCTCTCTTGCATTAATAGTTGTCTGTTTTTGTTGTGTCTTAATTTAATTGTGTCAGGCAGACAAAGTAGCGCTTTTTTAAATCAGTATTCTCAGCTTTCAAGTATTCTTTTTCATGCTTCTTTCATTTTATGCAACGCTCGAGTACAGTAGCCATTGAACATGAATATGAGCAGTGGGCTTGTTGAATTACGCCAAATGATGGTCACTAGTCCAGCAGTTTTATAGGACAATTGCACGGCTATGTTCAACTGGTGGCACCTTTGTGCCATCATAAACAATAACATTTCTTGTTTTCCTGTCGTAGATATAGGTTGCACACGTCTTCGTTGGAATTTATTTGCATTTATGAAAAAATTTATTGTGCCTATATTTAAGACGTTGGAGGCCTAAAACGTTGCTTTGCCTGCCTATTTTTGGCGACTAAAACGCGCTTTTTTAATGCCTAAAGATCCGGCCTCTAGTGATGAGCACTAAACCCTTTACGAAAAAAAACACCGCCCAAGCACTCCGTACAGATGGTTAACCAGCGAAGCTGAAACGTGCGGCCCCGGTGTTTAGCAGTGGGTTAATCCCGATGCGGCATTGAAGCGTTTCTCAATTATTGGTTACATGTTTGTGTTTCTAGTGGAACGCAAGCGCAAATGGCAGGCGGATGCTGCAAACCACGACGCCGAGCTAATTACCTCGAGATTACAACGCATGCGACAACGGCGAGCCGAGGAGGAGGCGTTGCGGGCCGAGCAGCGTCAACGTGGCAATGGCGGGAACGCGTTCGCTGACGACGTCCCTAACGGCGCTGCCAATGACGCGCGCAGTTTGGGTGCGACGTAGGGAACGACGTAACTGACGGCGCAGCCAATGGAGAAGTTTATCGAAACATGCGACGAACGGTTTTTAGTTTCGCCTAGCCATAAACAGCTTTCATTGTAAAACTGTCCCTGCAACGTGAACTCCCGTAACCTCAAAAGCGCGCGAATTGCAGACGCAATCGTTGGAAAGAGGGGCTGCCGGTGCACTCGCAGCCTTCAGTCGGAACCGAGCACAAATCACCATTTCACAGTACTCTCTTCCCTGCTTTTCGCACTCTGGGCATCCAGAACCGGATGCGAAGCCCAGTTAAGGTTCAGCGACACCGCCATAGAGCACACTTCTGTGCGCTTGAAAAATGACCAGGCACGTGATCGGATGCATGCACGGCAGCAGCGCGGGCATCTTTTCGTTGTTCGTGACATCGGCGTTCTGAAGGTGAGTTCTAATCCTCAGGTCGCCCTTTTTGTCGATGAAGGAATGCAGGTATCTTATAGGCCACTTCTTGACGAGGTCCACTCCAACTTCAAATTGTGCTCTCTCTTTAGCATAGGTAACTGTCTGCATTTCCTTGAACCAAATGTTATCAGCTTCTTAAAGTTAAGTAAGTCTTAGTGCTCCTTCTCAATGGGACGTTGGCGATAGAAGCGAAGCGTCCACGAAGCGTTTTACCCATGCTCTAACGCTGGCAATACCTAACCAAGAACTAAATCCTTTCGACACTGAAAAGTGGTTCTCTTATCATGCTCACCAGTACTGGAAGGATTGTCTAACTCAGAAGAAACTTCCATAATCTTAAATGTCAGATTTCGTTGCCCCAATGTTTGCCGTACGTAGAAGCCAGTTAGGTCCTTTCCACCACAGCTGGCTATTTCGAAGGTCTGTAAGCGATAGCCCACGCGCCAACAGACCAGCCGAGTTTTGGGTTCCCTCACAGTGATGCCACTGCTATGGACCTGTTACTTTACGTATCTCGTTAACTCTGTTACAAACGAATTGCTTCAGCTTGGTGGCTGAGCTTTGTATCCAACAAAGCGTTGCGGTGGAGTCCGTCCACAGGTGCTCTTATATTTTCCAGTGCCTCGATTCTAGAGCCTCCTGCAGGAACTTTAGAACTCTAGAAGCCAGAACGCGGCTACCAATTCCAAATGTGGTAACGTGATCCGTTTGATTGGAGCTACTCCACACTTCGAAAACAGAAGCTGAACGTCGATGTTACCGCACTGATCTTCAAGTCTCAGATAAGCTACGGCACCGTAAGCAATAGAACTGACATCCGCAAACGCGTGAAGCTGGGAGCTTGTAGGCTTGTCCAGTAATATAACTTCAGCTCGCACCTTGGAAGTGAAAACACCTGAGAGCATTTTAGCTCATCGGACAAGTTTCCCATTCGTTGCTAAGTGGCTCAGGCATAACTTCTTCCCACGCTGTGCCATGCTCCCACAATCCTTGAAAAATGACTTTCATTCTAACTACAAACGCCGATAGCCTACCTAATGGATCACCCGCCGCAGTGGCTGAGTTAGCTAAGGCGTTGCGCTCATGAGCACGAGGTCGCGGGATGAAATCCCGGTCGCGGCGGCCGCATTTCGATGGAGGCGAAATGCAAAAACGCCCATGCGATTGCTTTGTAGTGCACGTTAAAGAATCCCAGGTGGTCAAAATTAATCCGGATTCGCTCCATTTTGGCGTGCCTTATAATCAGAACTGGTTTTGGCACGCAAAACCCCAGAAAAGAAGAACATACTGGCCGTTTGAATCAGTCATGAAGCGCGCGTCAACGTGAGCGCGCCGCTCGCACTGAACGCGCTAGTCCCTGTTGTCGTCCTCTTCCTCTTTAATATTTAACGAGGGGTATAGCGCTTGCAGCCAAACAGTATACCGTAATCAGGCGACAAAAATATTAAAGTGATGCCGCACTCGTGATCATTAAATTATAATACAAATGTTTACAATGCACGTAAAATTATTTGCTCGATGCAGTCAATACAATGCCTGTGTGGCAGAAGCCACGCAGTCACCCGACTCAATCTGCCCGTAAAACATGAAAGGTCTGCAGTGAATGGACAGTTATTTCCTCTTACCTCATCAGTTAGTAAATAAACGTTAGAAGGAAAGCGGAACGCAGTACAGTGAGAGCACAATATTGTCCCAACAATCCAGTCAGATGAATTCATTACGGAAGTTGTGATTCGCTACAATGTTTCAATTTCTTAATTTGATAAAGAAACTTGAGTAGCATCATGTGTAGCGAAAGATCTGCTGACACATTACCATGCAGCGTTAACTCGAGCAGAGATATGTTGAGAGTTTCCCACATTTTTCGAATCTTGTGAGTTGACATTTTTCCGGAAAGAGTGCATCAGCGTGCCTAAATAGTTGGCTAACGTCGGCGTGCAAATACTGCACGCAGGCGTTTGTCGACCAATAGAGGAAATGAAAAGTTGCCATGTGGGAGTCGCAGTTTTAAAGGGGCAGACATATTGCTACACGCAAGTTGTATTTCGTCGTTTGAACGAGGCGCGCGGGCGCCATCACTCGAGAAAAGAGCAGGAAGAACGAACTGAGCTCGCGCTGTGAATCCAAACGGTCAGCGCTGCAACCGCTGCTGTAAATATAATCTGTAAATAGTTTCTCGTTTAGTTGACTCATCCTTCGCGTAACAATAGCAAAGCTACCGGTGGGTAAAATGAACACTACGACGTCATATTTTGTTTACTAATTGAGTCGTGGAATCTCCTGTAGAAACAGGCCCACGCGAAGAACGAAGATCTACCTACAATGTCTCGTACTTGCCAGAAAAAACGCACCAGCTAGTGTTGTAATATATCGGATTGAAAGCATTTGTCGTTGATCGCTTTATTCATTAGTCAACAGCTACGTATACGGTATATGTAGTGGGTATATGTAGCAACGCATGAGCACATATCTCTTTCGCAAGAAGAGCAACAGAATTACACACGTCAAGGGCGTTAAAAGTTTGTGAAACATCAAAGATATTCAGCACACAGATTGCTACGCAAAATTTTTAGCGCTTTCATCGGCATTGTTAGCTATTCTTTATTCTATCGAATGATGAGTGAATCGCTCAAATTGGCTCCTTTTTTAACACGAAAGTGTTTTATGCCGGGGTCCACCAAGACTTCACTGACGTATTTCCGTCACGGAAATACGTCAGCTTACAATGTACACGAACATAATACAAAGAAAGAAACCAGAAGAAAAAGTTCCACAAACATGCAAAATCTGGAAATCGAACCCACGACCTCTCGGTCCGCGACGATAGATCGCCGAGCGTTTAACCCATTGCGCCACAAACGCATTTGCAGAGAGCTACACAGACGCGCCTTATATATCTAACACTCCTCCGTGTACCCGCGCTCTTGCTCGGGGCGGTGCCGCCGCCTACGAGCAGAAAAGAGAAGTACTGCATTATGACACTAACGCGCACCGACAGTGAACGCTTCGGTGGTCTCAGCACTACGACGCCTCGATGCTAGCATTCGAAGGGACGCTGGCATCAAGAAGCACTACCAACGCCAGGTGGCGTTCACCGTACTCAGCACAGCGGAGCGTGGCCTCCGCAATTAGCTCTGAAAATGTTTCTGAAGTTGATCGCGGAGGCTGCAATTACGACGCGCTGTACGCGCTGATTTGACTCGGTGACGATTCAGTTACGTGCTTTGTCTTGCGCGTTGTATTAGTGTGTCAGTTACGTGCTTCGTCTTTCGCGTTGTGCTAGCGTGTGCAGCGTAGTGCAGCTTCCATATGCACGACGGTTGCTCATGGTCATCGACGTTGGTAGTCGTGATGGAGGAGACGTGCCACCAGGCGTCAGCGTGGGTGCATCAACGCCTAAGGGCGCTTTAGCCACAAAACACCAATAGACATTATATATCAATGTGCAATAAACATTACACTACTTCTGTGAAGACACGTTTCACTTTCGTGTTCTATACCGATTCCTATATAAGAGGGATCAACCTCATTTTTTCTTTGAATAAGTAAATGCACCATGCCATTCGTTCCGCAATCGTTTTAACTTCAGGGTAATCTGTAATAATGCCATATTTGTGGAGCAACTGCTCTTTTTTGCAATTATTTTGGTCTTTGAATGTAAAATTTGATTTATGAGGCCTCTGGGTGCAGATATACAAGACGAAAAAAAAGAAAAAAATAAGTTTCGTAATTCGCACTTTGGGTTACATTGTTTTCTATTTATGTATTGATATCGGTATGTCAGTGTTCTGCGATTTCTAATTAGAGAGACAGTATGTAGTTCACTCATATATATAGTTTACTTTTATTGCGATAGCAATTATATGGACACTTCAACCGGATTTCTGCCATCGGCGTCGCCGTCGCCGTCGCCGTGAGGTTCCCAATAGATAAAATCTTCGCCGCGCGCCGTATGCCCGAGCGGAAGCGTGCAGGGACGCGCGCTGTCACGGAGAGCGAACGCACTCAATCTCCCACGCGCAAGCAAGGAAGCGGGAAGCCAGCGCCGGAGGGAGCGGGGGGGGGGGGGGGGGGGGCGCACTTTTACTCTGCCAACGACCGCGCTCGTCGCTCCGCCCGCACCGTCTCTTATCTCCCCATGGCTCTGACCTCTATGCGCCCTGCATTCGCCGCTCAGTTTCCGTTGAAGCGATAGACCGCACGTACCTTCGCGCTGCGGCGTTTGCGCTTGCTGCCAGCGTTTTGACAGTCGTTGTCTGCAGTCATTCAGTGTGATCTATTCATGTTTGTTTGTGCGCGCTCACACCACGCTTGTTAATTCAGTTAGTAATAGTCGGGCCACATTTTCCAACACACGCTACACATGCAATGCTGCCCGGATCGGCAGTGCAGTGCTACAGGTGTGTCCCTTCGCACGCGCTGCCCACGGGGAGCGCTTCTCATCAACACCACCGTTTCACACGCGCCTTCTCGTGGTCATCGAGTCTCTCTTCATGTCGGTCTACTTACGCCGCAGCACACCTGCTTACTTAATCTTCTTCTTCTTCTTTCTGGGGTTTTACGTGCCAAAACCAGTTCTGATTATGAGGCACGCCGTAGTGGAGGGCTCCGGATTAATTTTGACCACCAGGGGTTCTTTAACGTGCACTACAACGCAAGCACACGGGCGTTTTTGCATTTCGCCTCCATCGAAATGCGGCCGCCGCGGCCGGGATTCGATCCCGCGATCTCGTGCTCAGCAGCGCAACGCTATAGCTGACTAAGCCACCGCGGCGGGTCCTGCTTACTTAATCAGCTCAAGTTTACTACAATTCATATTGCTACCAAAGCCGCTCACCTTACTTCGTATGACATTGCTGTGTTGCTATCGCATTCATTGCTTCGCCCTTAGAGCGAAACTGTGGCATTTTTATAACACTGCTTCCATTGAGGAAGCTGCATGACTCGACTAGCTACATTTTTGCAAACGCCCAATGCGAGGGACAGAGAGCCAGCTTGTTCAGTAAACAGCCGCACTAGACTGTCCTTTGTCTCTTGATACTGCCCACGTGTTGTCAAAATGTTCACCTTAAATCTTACGCAGACGTAGGAAGCCGGAAGCCCTGTACTTCGAACGTCACCTAAAAAATTCTAAAATAGGAGACAACTAAATAGTTACAAAACTGTGCCTAAAAGTGCACGGAGACAGCGGCACCAACAATGTTCTCTCAACAACTCTTTCAACCGATACGCCTGTTTGAGTATGACAAATTGAGTCAGGCAGCAGCGGTTTCTGAGAGGTACTGGCGCCAAGCAAAAAGTACAAAACTTGGAGAGGCGAGATTTCAGTGAGGCAGCGGCTCAGAGAGCGTCGTCATCTCGACGCTCCCCGGTTTATAGGTGGAGAGGGGGGGGTAGAATGCGGAAAGCGCTTCCACATTCTTAGCAGGACCAGCCTTTGCCGGCCAGCACGCATTCATCTAGTTTGCTCTTGCGACCTGGCGCTGACGCAAAGGCGAAGGAACATTACGGATGTGTGGCTTCTAGAACACAATAGAGGAATGGCGATGCCGAGAAATGGCTGCGAAACAAAACAATATAGGATATAGGTTCCAGCAGTGTGGACACGCTATACGACTCTACGAACGCCGTTACCCCATGACCCGGTGTTTTTTAGCGCTTGCATTGGGTTGCTCCTCTCTCGTCTCACTCTCATTCCTTGTGTAAGTTTTCGCTTGTGCGCTTGCTCGGTCTTTCACTAGAGGGCTTCCATTATACCCTGGCATGCTGACCGTCATTTATAAATTCTGAGGCTTCGTGTTGAGATATCTTGTACCATTTCAACTTCCTCGATGTCTTTTGAGTGATACAGCTATTGCTACAATTTCCCTGTACGCTTTTTGCTAGAGTGGCGATCACCAGCTACAAAACGAAAAAATCGTCCCTTTCCGTCTGTTGGTCCGTATGGTCAGTTATGTTTGGCATTGCGATGCAGTTGAAAAAGAGGCTGTAAGGCATGGAAATGGTGGAGTAGGTTTATGAACACTTCTTCTTGTGCGCGTTATAGAAGGGAGACGTACAAGAGAGACGATAGCATTGAGTTGATTCTTGTGTGAGTAATCTTACTAAATTGGATTCCGTAAGCGCTCTTACATACATTGAATTGCTACAGAACTTCCGATGCTGTTTTTATCTCTCGACAAGCTTACCTAATTTCTTGCGTCAAATTCATCGGTGCTTTAACCTTATTTTTTAACACGAAAGTGTTTTATTTTATGCCGGGGTCCACCAAGACTTCACTGACGTATTTCCGTCACGGAAATACGTCAGCTTACAATGTACACGAACATAATACAAAGAAAGAAACCAGAAGAAAAAGTTCCACAAACATGCAAAATCTGGAAATCGAACCCACGACCTCTCGGTCCGCGACGATAGATCGCCGAGCGTTTAACCCATTGCGTCACAAACGCATATGCAGAGAGCTACACAGACGCGCCTTATATATCTAACACTCCTCCGTGTACCCGCGCTCTTGCTCGGGGCGGTGCCGCCGCCTACGAGCAGAAAAGAGAAGTACTGCATTATGACACTAAGGCGCACCGACAGTGAACGCTTCGGTGGTCTCAGCACTACGACGCCTCGATGCTAGCATTCGAAGGGACGCTGGCATCAAGAAGCACTACCAACGCCAGGTGGCGTTCACCGTACTCAGCACAGCGGAGCGTGGCCTCCGCAATTAGCTCTGAAAATGTTTCTGAAGTTGATCGCGGAGGCTGCAATTACGACGCGCTGTACGCGCTGATTTGACTCGGTGACGATTCAGTTACGTGCTTTGTCTTGCGCGTTGTATTAGTGTGTCAGTTACGTGCTTCGTCTTTCGCGTTGTGCTAGCGTGTGCAGCGTAGTGCAGCTTCCATATGCACGACGGTTGCTCATGGTCATCGACGTTGGTAGTCGTGATGGAGGAGACGTGCCACCAGGCGTCAGCGTGGGTGCATCAACGCCTAAGGGCGCTTTAGCCACAAAACACCAATAGACATTATATATCAATGTGCAATAAACATTACACTACTTCTGTGAAGACACGTTTCACTTTCGTGTTCTATACCGATTCCTATATAAGAGGGATCAACCTCATTTTTTTCTGTCTGACGGACAGTAGAAACAGGAATGTTTGCTCCGAACCATTGTAAGCGGCTTCGACGAGGTAAACAAGAAGTCGCAGTTTCACCCGAAAGGCAAAGCATCGTTTGCGATTATCAAATTAGTTGACAGCTATATGAATTAAGGATACTAGCTTTATGGGCTGTTTAAACTTGTAAACGTTCACTTACTAAATTAGTAAACATTGTGTCACGGGCCCAAACAAACCTGAACACATCTCACTCCATGACCCCGCACACTCGCTGTCAAAATGCTGGAGTGAGAAAGCGCGGCTGAAGCAGTGCACGAATTCACCTTCGCGCTGCTTCTCGCTTCAACACAAGCTAAGCGGCGAGAACACAGCGCCCACGAAGCTATGAGCACTCGGTACACTATGTCCCCATCGCAGATCGCTTTCAAGATAGGGGTCACGTGGCCGCGCAATATGCAGCCGCCACTGGAGTAGAAGCCACTCCCTCCCCTCGCGTCCCCTCGGTACCTTGCGCTCGACGGAAGACGGCGCGCTTGCTCCCCGTTTCCGCCCTTGCACCCATGAGATTGTGCCACCTTCGACGTCTCCCCCTCGCACGCTTTCACTCGCACATACAGCATACGGCGCGCGGCGACGTTATATCCCCCTTGGACTTTATACAGAACAACACGGTAACGACGATGGCAGAAATGCGCCTGGAGTGTCCATATAATTGCCCTCCCAATAATATTTTGCGAAAGCTGCACCAAACCACTGTCAGCAAAGAGGACCTGTTTCAGCTTGGCGCAGTACATACGTAAGACGGAGGCGGACAGGAGCGTCGATGCAATATAGACAGGTGTGCTCCAAAGGAATCGTGTTCTGCAAGGTCAACCTGGCACCACGCGCCACAAGACGAAGTTATTTTGCTGCACGTGCCCTTTTTAGCAGGATAGAATGCCGCCAGCAGTTTTCATAGACAGCAAGCAGCTGCATAAGCATGTTTGTTACCCATGATGCCACAGCGCCTGCAAGCCATCGAAAAGTTACGACGTGTTCTGGATTGGTTATATAATCAACATCACATATAGCTTTATACTCGCAAGCTAATTTCTTTGCTAGTAAAGGGAAAACAACGCAGGTGAAGGGCCCGTGTGACAGCGCCCCTGAAAATACTCCAGAAGTCTTATAAAACGATTGTTTAAACTGGGGAATGGAAACCAAACACCCTAAGTATTGTAGCGGGTATAGAAAAATAAGACGTAAAATACACCACCAAATCTTATATTTGAAGTTTTTTACAGCGAAGCTGCTAAAGGGCTGCGTTCCCCAGGATCGTGGCCGCATGTAGAAAAAATGAGGTTGATCCCTCTTATATAGGAATCGGTATAAAACACGAAAGTGAAACGTGTCTTCACAGAAGTAGTGTAATGTTTATTGCACATTGATATATAATGTCTATTGGTGTTTTGTGGCTAAAGCGCCCTTAGGCGTTGATGCACCCACGCTGACGCCTGGTGGCACGTCTCCTCCATCACGACTACCAACGTCGATGACCATGAGCAACCGTCGTGCATATGGAAGCTGCACTACGCTGCACACGCTAGCACAACGCGAAAGACGAAGCACGTAACTGACACACTAATACAACGCGCAAGACAAAGCACGTAACTGAATCGTCACCGAGTCAAATCAGCGCGTACAGCGCGTCGTAATTGCAGCCTCCGCGATCAACTTCAGAAACATTTTCAGAGCTAATTGCGGAGGCCACGCTCCGCTGTGCTGAGTACGGTGAACGCCACCTGGCGTTGGTAGTGCTTCTTGATGCCAGCGTCCCTTCGAATGCTAGCATCGAGGCGTCGTAGTGCTGAGACCACCGAAGCGTTCACTGTCGGTGCGCGTTAGTGTCATAATGCAGTACTTCTCTTTTCTGCTCGTAGGCGGCGGCACCGCCCCGAGCAAGAGCGCGGGTACACGGAGGAGTGTTAGATATATAAGGCGCGTCTGTGTAGCTCTCTGCAAATCCGTTTGTGGCGCAATGGGTTAAACGCTCGGCGATCTATCGTCGCGGACCGAGAGGTCGTGGGTTCGATTTCCAGATTTTGCATGTTTGTGGAACTTTTTCTTCTGGTTTCTTTCTTTGTATTATGTTCGTGTACATTGTAAGCTGACGTATTTCCGTGACGGAAATACGTCAGTGAAGTCTTGGTGGACCCCGGCATAAAACACCTTCGTGTTAAAAAAACTATCATAATCAGCAATGGCTTTGGCTCCATGTGCATGGCGCTTTACCGCGAGTTGTGCCCTAGCGAAGGTGTCAAAACGCATGATGGATCGCCCATTATTTACACATCGCCACCACCGACGCCTCTTTCACAAGTGTCGCGATACTCGGCGGCGGCACGTCACACCAGTCGTTCTGCCCCTTTGTCTCGTGAAGTAGAGATCGCGCTATCGCTGTTATCAGCAGTTGCCCTTTGGACTCGCTATGGGACGGACGCTCGTTTAAACCACATCTCCTAGGATCCTGACGTTTGGATCCTGATGGTTCCTTGCAGTGTGCCGCGGCTATGAAAGCTGTGGCTCATATGCTACTCTGTAACGATGGGGCGGACTTGGCGCAGCAAACGCACTACTTGGCCATCAGCCGGGTGAAAACAACGCACCGGTGTCCTTGCTTTTTGACGAACATGCCGAAGACGCTCATTATAGTCAATAATGATATATGTACATTCACTATAGCAATATTCACTATAGCAGACCAACCGTAGTCACAGCTTTGCTGGCTTCCATCTTCACAGTAGTGGAAGGGCTCTGAATCTTTTCCTTCGGTTTGGTATTCCATGTTTTGGAAAATGCGAAACCGTCGCAAGGCAATGTTACGCTCAATCAGTATATGTTACGAGAAACCGAAACAAGGAGCTGTCAAACACAGCAGGACTACATGGCACTGTAACACATGTGCAGAAGTGCCACCGCCATTGCTTTTCCTTCATTACAACAGGACATTATGCGCGGTTACAGATGGTGATTTGCTTCACGGCCGAGGCGGAACAGCAAGGTCTTTATAGTGTTGCCTGAGTATAATTGATGGCGCTTGATGCTAATAACAGTCCTTGGAGAATCACGCAAAAAGTGCTATGGCAGCAGCAAGCTCTGCAATTGTTGGTACAGACGGGTAAGAATTCTCCAACATTATTTTCATGGCATTTGCATTTGCAAGATTAGAGAACCTGCAGATGCAGTTACTGCTCTCCAAACATCAGTGCAAATTTTCTTTGTAGACCTCACTCTTCAGGTGTAGACAAGGCTGCTAATGAGCTTGTGAAATCTATTATAATCTTCGCTTAAATCTCTGATTCGGAAAGTTATAATGGATGCTGATACAAACAGATGTTTTTCCGCAGATATACATGATTGCAGAAAGGAAGACGCAATAAGCCAGGAGCAATTGACAGAAGGTGTCTGGCGATGCTACAATATGGTGGGAAGTACCACAGTCAAGGTGCCAGATGTGTGGCCATAACAGTTCCAAACTCATGTAAGTTATCACTGGATAGTCTTGAGAATTTATTTACGCTTTTTGCGTATGCCTTGGGAATTATAGGCAAACTTTAATCACCTGAACTTGAGCACTTTCGAATTTACGTCATAGTTTCGCATTTATTGCACACTATAGGCAGGCTGTATTGTAGATGCTCAAGAAATAACCTTCTGTACAGTTGCAACGCTCCAAATGAAGGAACCGCTGGAGTGTCAAGTTTTTCGGTAGTTGGAATGCTATTGCGACAGCGTGGAAGGGGGCGTAAACTGCAGCGCATTTCGACAGACACCACCACAGCCGTCTTTATCGCGTCTGGCTTTAGGCTGATAGGAAGACTAAGGAGTGTGGCCGTTCCTCAATGTAACCAGTGGCCTTACGACTGGCTCTGCCCACGTTTCACTGAAACGGAATTTCAATTACCCTTTTTCAAGTGAGGAGACATACGTCCGCGCTCTCGGAGATCCTGCTAAGGCATTGCTAAGGGCACCTGTTTAGACATCTATCGAAGCAGCAGCAATATTGCGACTTCTCTTCCAGACTTTAAATTTGACCGCTGAAGCATGCATACATACGCTGTGTTCGGTGGAGGGAAGGAGCAAGTGAGACAGACCTAAAACTACGTATTCGCAATATCTCCATGTCAGTGGCTTGCCTAATGTACAGAAGTTACTTGAATGTTTCAAACTTGCAGTGCTGAAATTATGCTTCCCTTTGACATCGTGGAACAATGTTTTTTTTTTTCACAAGTACCAGAACTACCTCGCGAAGCTATTGTAAAACACCGCAAAGAGAAGTCAGACAGGCTAATGTGACGCAAGAAAAGATGAATAAAGAAGACGCCACGTTACAAAGTTTTACTTAACTAAATGTTACGCTTATGAACTTCTCGATGACCAGTAAGAAAAAGCGTAATAGTTTTGATAGCGCTGAATGTAACCAATGCACTAAACGGCACATATACATGGCCTGAACTGATTGTCCAATACAAGCAGAGATGTAGCGGTGCTTATAGTTAACACCCCTCTTCTTCAGCATCAATTTATTGCTGGAATGATACCCCGCTCTCCTCCATTACTTGCACCATACTTCTTTAATTGCCTTATTGAAGAAATGATATGCTCCTATTTCTTGGAGTTCCACTAAGTTTCACTTCTTTCTACTGGTAGATAGAATGAGCTGAACGGCCATAGAGTAAGCACCACGACATGGGATGACTTAAGTGGCAGAGTAGCACGTACAAAGCGCTTGAATAAATGGGGTCAGAGAAGCAAGACACAAACGAGCACTCGTGTCGTGTCCTGTTTCGAAGTCCCCGCATTTCGAAGCACAGTATATTAGTTACTATGCGATACCAGAAAATCTGAACGTAAATCCTTTCTAAATGAGAAGCACACATTCAGAAAGTTAAATATATACTCCGCCGAGCATGCATCATTGGAATGCACTTGGCGCTATAGCCCGAAGTACCACACCATTCCCGAGCAGCTTCTTCGTGACTTCGTCTGAAGTTATGCGTGCACATGTCGGTATTATGCGCAACCAAATTTAGCCGGCTTTCCTTCTACAAAAAAGAAGGGTTTTGTGCACACTGAATCTGGATTACTGCTTTAATATTTTTTAAATATTCTGTCAAAAATGCCGACTATTGGGTTGTGTAGTGCGTCAGAAATGGCGTCTGCTATTTTTGCACCGAGAGATGAGTAAGGCCCTAGGAAGTCTTCTTGAAAATAAATAATTCACTTACGCTCAAATGGTTGTTTCATTCAACAGCAGCAGCATTGCTAATAAGACACGCGTGTAACGGAAGAACTGGAAGATATATAAAACAAAGAAATGAATAAAAAAATTGTGAAAATTAGTCTGGTGTAACATTTGTCATGATAAAAAACAGGTAAAACATAAATATTTTGGAGCCGTTCGTCCATTGGTTGTATCGTACTCTACATCGCATTGACCGCGGAAATAGAGTGAAATATTGCGCTGACAGAAGCGTTGAGTAAGAAGATGGTTAATGTCTTAAACTCCATGTTGATCAAAATATATGATATGTAATTAAGTGCGCCTCGCAAGTCTCAAAGTCCGACACAAATACGGGAGCATTTCGCCGCATTTCCAATCATGACACGCATCCGGCGACGAGTTTGTACAATAGCATGAAATGCATTTTCTCCCCTCCTGCTGCACGACAAATCTCTGAAATGTGTTTCGAAAAACATTGAAGCGTTTAAAGCCACTGCAGCTTTTTCAAACTTACCAAACTTAAGAAGGTCATTCGAAGGCAGAAATATGCGCCCGAAATTAAAGTCCGACAAGTCCGTCAATCAGGCTCAGACTATAAAGAGCACCCCAACCAAATATCATCTTACGTTGAATGCAGACCAGTGAACAAAGAAATTTTTAACCTGCTGTAGGAAATCAGTAATCAACCTTTTATTGTTTGAGACCACTTCCGTATGATCAGTGGTAGTGGATACGCTCAGTGAATGCAAACTCCTCAAAAGAAGTTCCTTGATGAGAACGTAAACAAATAATGTAGGCGTATTTGCTCGCATTCTGCCGCGTTATATGGATATTTCTAACGGACCCACGTAGTTGAAAATAGCAGTCTATTCAGACAGGCACAGCACAGTGATTTGAGGAATTCTCAAAAGACTCTTTCAAGAATTCAAACAATGATAAGCGAATTTCGGCATCTTCACTCGTGATGTTTAGGTGTACATTGTCAAACTCTGCAGTCATTACTCAAGATGGAGAGATACCATTACTCAAGTTTTTTGGGAAATATTGCTTCTGCGCTGCATTCGATTAAAAATATCAGCGGGACCACCACAGACGCATCCAGAGCAGAGCGAGAGGGGTAGTGTTTTTGCGCTCACTGGATGTGTCATGAAATCTAAACAAAATTGAACCTATCTATTATTCGTCACAGAAGCTGGGAATAAATACTTTTAGCAGTCTAAAACTAAGGAAAACGCTATTGGGATCTATGTGATAAAATCACTCTGATTATGAGGCACACCATAGCGGGAGACTCCGGAACAATTTTGACCAACTGTGGTTCATTAACGTTCAAGTAATGCCGGATACACGAACGTTTTTCATGACACCCGCATCCGAGTGCTGCTGCAATGGCCGGGTTTGAACCCGAGACCTAGTACTCAGGAACGCGATAGCGACTGACCTGCCTCTACGAGTATTTACATAGTTGTCTGGTCCACCATTTTGATAATTATACGAATACGGATAGCTCACACTTCGCTGTTCATTTTTTACATCCCTAATGTTTCCGGGGCTGACAGCCTGCTCTTCTTTACATCGACGCATCGACACTTCTCAGGAGCCATTGCAAAGCAGAGTTGGACACGCAGTGTTTTTATTAGTATAGTCTAATAGCCTTTAGGCAATAGGACATGAACGCCACCAAGTTTACAGCGGACTCTTGTTTATTCAAAGCGTAAAGTAATGAATAAAGACATAATATATGCTATACTTGTCCAATATGGCCCTAATTGTTCATTGAAGTGCTACTGTTACGTCATACTATCTAACGGCTACCTTCACTCAGTCAAAAGGTGTCTACAGCTTCACGTTTTCTGCATCGATGCGAAACTGATTATGGATATTTACGCAAATGCGTATTGTCTTCCTTCCGATCACCAACTGCCAAGTTAAGTAGTCTGAAATGATAAAACCAACCATTTTATATTCAGAACGATAAGCTTAAGTTCTATAATGTTAAGTATAAGCTAACGTTGTAGTAGTTCCACGTTTAGTTTTTAGTGGCACGACTATAAGCCCTCACAAACAGCGTTTTCAGATACGAGTTGCACCTGGAGCACCAACGAAGTGTCCAAGGAAGTGCCGATGTACTACTCAGGTATGTCAAATGGCAGTATTCTTTGATTCTTAAGTAGGAATTAGGAGAACAAAACTGCACCAACAAGAATTCAATAGCGATTTAGAGGTAAATGCGAGACATGCGTTAGCGTTACGTCGCACCTCTTTGAGGTCCCGGATCCGTGTTTTAAACCGCTTTCACTACATCCCCAAGCGTTGTTCTGGAGCTCAGTCGACACGTCCTGCTTCGGGAATCGAAGGGAAACGTACGATGGCCCGCGGCAAATGTGAGTATATATATATATATATATATATATATATATATATATATATATATTGTAAGCATCATACTTACGCTTCATCGTCTCATCTGTACATACTCAGCATCACGACTTGAGACTATCATTGTGGGGCTTTGGCTCGGGACAATAAAGAAGAGACTTGTGACCTAACCCTTGTCTCACAAGTGGGGGAGAGTGCTGTCGGCTAATTCGGTCCTCTCACTCTAAAGGTCCTTCACCAACTTCACCTATACCACTTCCCTAGAGCTCCTTTCGGGTCACCGCCTATACCAAGAGCAGTTGGCGACGTCGCATGATCAGCAGCGCAACGTGGCAGCACCCGCAGCATCCGCGGCTGCTGCCCCTGCTAGGACGGTAACGACCCCTGCCAAAGACAAAGCGGTGTTCGCTGGACTTCGCGGCGACGACGTTGAGGAATGGCTGGAGCAGTATGACCGCGGGAGTGCCGTCAGTCGTCGGGATTATTTTTAATAACTTTACCACGTCGCATTCTATCTCACGGGTGTCGCAAAAACTTGCCTCTTCAACCATGGGTTATAATTCCCAACTAGGACCTAGTTTACACGTCAACTACGCCATATTTTTGCGAACCCTTCTGTCCGCTCAGATATCGCAACGAAGAAGCTTGTTGAGCTGGTTCAGCACACCGGTGAGTCCTACACATCTTACATACAAGACGTCCTCGCCCTCTGCCGCCATTGTCTAACGATATATATATATATATATATATATATATATATATATATACACGCACGAGGATACCGGAAACAAAGGGGCTTGATTTTCATTATTCACCACCATCTGAATCCAGCAGGCAAGGTCAGTCCCCCCCCCCCCCCCCCCAAATAAAAAACACCCGGCAGCTGCACGTAAACATGAACTTTAACTTGCATTTGCTCAAAAATAATGGAGCACATAATTTATTCCCATACCGTAAAATTCTAATTTGATAAAGCTTCCGTTATCCTAATTAGCATGGCTTTCAGCGGGGCGTCTCATGCGAAACGAAGCTGGTCCCTTTCTATCCATCATATAGCTTCCAGGGTAAATACTTAAACACGGGTTAATGTCCTGTTATTTGACTGAGAAAAATAATTTAATAAAGTGCCTCACGAGCATCTGTTATTAAAACCTTCTTGTCTAAATTTAAATCATTTGTTTTCGACTGGATAAAAGCTTTCTTAGCTAATCGTTAGCAATTTGTTATCGCTAATAATCTCGCCATCTCCAGTTCATTGAGGTGCACCATAGGGAGCAGTGCTTGGTTGTCTTTTATTGCTTTAGATAAAGGATGCCTTCTTCCATACGAACTCGCATCCGCCATTTCGCAGAAGACAGCGGTTTTTTATCATCTTATACACGGCAGCTTCGACGTATCAGTCTTACATTTAGACTTAAATCAGGTCCATATATGGTGTGAAAATTGTTATTGCGCTTGAACGTAAAAAAAGCGGGCAAGTTTGCACTCGGTCGTGCAAACATAGGCACAGCGAAAGTGTCAATCGTAAAGTCTGACCGGCTGCTACAGCTAGGTATTGGTTGCTGCAAGGTCTTAACTTGGTTTAACTTCACTACGCATGTGGGGAAAGTATTCTCGAGCGATCATTTTCGGATGTACCTTCCCTTTCGCGGAATTTCGCGTGAATAGCGCGGGACGCCTCGGCACCTATGAGCGACAGCGTTCCTGGTATTCCGCAAACGCAGGAAGACAGGCAGGAGCCGTGTTTGTGTCGGGCGAAGTGAGCGCGCACACACGCCGGCGGTTACTAGGCAACGCGAGGTGACGTCATCGGTACTGATTCGGCGCATGCGCCACTAGGCAAAGTGGGCGACGTCGGCAGCAGCTCTGCGCGCCACCTCGTTGGTGCTGCTACAATTTGTTTCTCTCTCTATCTCTCTCTCTCATTTTCTCTGTCCCTCTCCCAAGGATTGCGCGCTGCACGCATGCTCTCCTTCTTTCTCCCTAACGTGCCATGTCAAAGCAACATGCGCACGGCACGGAGAGGAGGCAAGGCACACGCCGCTCCGCGAGGTGGTTGCTAGGCAGCACAGTGACGTCATAGCTCGGCGGAGTTTTGCTACCGCAAACGCCACATTTTACGATTAGCTAGAACAGCTTCACTGTTAAAAATCTGGACATGTTTCTTTCCACCACAACAACATTACCAGTTGCACAAGTACACCATCAATAACTCTGTCGTTCCTTCTCTGGAAGCTATCAAATACGTCGGCATTTACCTCACGTATGATTTGTGTTGATCCTGTCAAGTAGAACACGTGACGAATAAAGCTAATTGTCTTCTTGGTTACTTACGCGTAAGTTAAGACTTGCCCCTCTGTCAGTTAAACTCTTGACTTATCAAACTATAATTATTTCTAGGCTGTACTAAGTCTATGCTATCTGGGACCCATTCCAATCTAACCGTATTAACATGATCGAGGCGATTAGGTTCTATCACACCTATTGCACCATTTTCAATATCATTCCTTCCAACCGTATTTCTCGGAGCATCAGTCACCACAAAGCTGTCTATTCCCCGACAGCTCGCACATCCACCGACTTTCTTTTTTCCAAAAAGCGCTGGGCCTCTTCAAACTTCCACTTATGGCTACCCGCGTGTGGTCAGAGCCAGCCAGAACGCATTCGTTTTGAAAGCTAACTACAGACCGATAGCAACGCCGGCTCCTCGGCTCGCCGTTGTCGCATGCGTTCGATATCTCGAGCTAGCTGGGCGCGTGGTTAGCAGCGTCCGCCCGCCATTGGGGCTTGCGTTCCACTTCGCGATTTCAATGTGGACGTTTCGGCGCAGCCGAAGCCAAAGTGCCGCTCGAGAAACTCCCGCCGAAAGCGGGCGTTGGCCCCGCGAACGCGTTGCCGCCATTTGCCACGTTGACGCTGCTCTGCCCAACGTTGCTCTGCCCACAACGCCTCTTCCTCGGCTCGCCGTTGTCGAATGCGTTCGATATCTCGAGTTAACTCGGCGTCGTGGTTAGCAGCATCCGCCGCCATTGGCGCTTGCGTTCAACTCGAAACACAAACATACAACCAATAATTGAGAAACCCTTCAAGAAGCGTGGGGTTTAACCCACTGCTAAACACCGGGACCGCACGTTTCAGCTTCGCTCGTTAACCATCTGTACGGAGTGCTTAGGCGGTGTTTTGTTTGTTTGTTTGTTTGTCTCGCCTGGCCATATACAACTTTCGCTGTAAAATGGGTGACCAAATAGGTAAGGGCGGATTTTGGCCACTGCCCAAACCAGCGCCAGGCGCTCGCGTTCCGCGATAGAACACCGCTCTGTGGTTGAAGGAAGGTGGCTAGCGCATGCAATTCCGAGCTGTGCATTGTTCTGCTGTTGAACAAGAACAGCTTATATTCCATGGCCGCTGGTGTCTGTGTGAATTTCAGTTGCAGCAGATGGGTCACAGTGAGCGAGCAAAGGCGGGGTCGTTAGCAAGCGGAAGAGGCCGGCGATGGCTTCGGCTTGCGCAAGGCCCCATGAGCAGAAAACATCTTTTTTGAGTAGGTCAGTGAGCGGGTGGGCGGTGTCAGCAAAGTTCTCGATGAAGCGACGGAAATGGGAGCATAGGCCTACAAAGCTTCTGACATTTGCTGCTGGAAGACGGTTCGGGAAAGTTTTGGACAGCGCGAGTCTTGACAGAGTCGGGTTGAATTCCTGCGGCACTGACAAGGTGGCCAAGAACAGTAATTTGGCGACGTCCAAAGTGGCCCTTCGACGAGTTCAGTTCCAGGCCGGCACGACGGAAAACAGCAAGAATAGCCGGCACACGCGTAAGGTGACTCGCGAATGTGGGCGAAAAAACGATCACATCGTCTATATAACAGAGACAAGTGGACCATCTATTGCCGCGAAATAGAGAGTCCATCATTCGCTCGAAGGTCACCGGTGCTTTACAAAGTCCAAAACGACATAACCTTGAATTGATAAAACCCGTCCGGCGTTACGAAAGCGGTCTTTTCGCGATCCGTGTCTTCTGCAGAGATCTGCCAATACTCAGAGCGAAGCTCTATGGGCGAGAAGTACTTAGCTCCATGCAGGCAGTCCGAGGCGTCATAAGTACGCGGCAGCGTGAAAATGTCCTTGCGCGTGATCTTATTCAAACGTCGGTAATCGACACAAAAGCGCCAGCTGCCATCCTTCTTCTTAAAAAGAACAACAGGGGAAGCCCACAGACTAGATGAATGTTCGATGAGGCATTTAGTTAGCATTTTGTCCCCTCGTTTTGTATAACTTTACGTTTGGTACGTGCAGCGCGGTACGGACGTCGGCGGATGGGATTGGCGTTTCCGGTATATATCCGGTGAGTGACCACTGACGTCTGGCCTAGGGACCACCATCGAAATAAAAAAAAATGTCGCGATAAGCCCCCAAGACGCGGCGGCGTACGTCAGCAGCCTGCGTAGGTAAAAGGTCAGTTGCGATCATCTGGCTGAGTTCGTCTGGTGCAGGGCTGGACTGATCGAAATTGCCTGCCGATAATCGTAGAATTTCTGCGTCTTATACGAACATCGCGCTATCACCGATAGGCGAGATATCAGCCATCGACGTGCCTCTCAGGATAACCTGTGCAAAGTAGTTAAAGTTTAGCAGACGAAGTCGCAGCTGTGTTCGGCAAGCGGGAAAACGACGTTGCAAGGCGGCGACCATAAGCTCACTTTAGTACCGCAGCCTCGCCGTGCCATGCAAGTAGACCATCAGGTTGTCCAACATTACGGTGGCATCCCATCATGTTCTGGGTACTCGCACGTTCCGACACGGCAATCCAATCTTCCACGTTGACGTTATCGGTGCCACAGAACGTTCGTGAATTTTTTGGATACGACAGGACAACGGTGAAGGTTGTCGCCGCTGGCGCTGGCACCGCCTCCTCCATCATGATGTCAATACCGGTGCGACGACCACTGCGAAGCTCCGTGGTCTCGCGGGGATACCCAGCAACTGCACCGAAATGCCACAAGGCAGAATTAGCGAAGCACAATTGCAGCAACACTGCATAGACAAGATGGCTGCCCGAACCAGGCGCGCGATCTTTTCGTCTTTGTTTTAAGACATGCCATGCCCCACTGCTGCGTAACAATATCAAGAAAACCGGTCAAATTATTATTTTGGCAAGCCCTTGCTTAAATATTTCTGAGTTTAGTGACCACGCATACATCAAACGCGCATTACAATTGGAAACGACTACCGCCCCTTTGATGAAGAAGCATATATGCGCCTGCGGTCCGCAACATGCCCCGCGAACAGACAAAGCTTTGCTAGGCTTTTTATGGTAAAGCGTTGTGGCATTCGCTGTTGTGAAGACGTTCAGTCGACAATGTGAGTCACGACTTTCGGAAAGTCATCGAAGCTGTTGCGCACTCACACAATTCATGTAGATGGTTTGCTGATTTGCTCTCTTAGAAAATGTGCGCACATATGGTTTTCTAGTTGTTTTCTTGTCTAGTACATGGTCTATGTACGCCATTGGGCAGCGGCTGTTGAGCTTATTGCTTCCTTTTATCAACATTCCTCATTCACGGCTACTTTATTCTATCTACCTTTTTCATTTACCCTGGTGTGAAGTATCTGGTGAACGGTAGGCTTTTTCAGGCCACCTGGCGGTGTATAAGTACATTGAAGCTGTATATGGCTAGCCGATTTGTCCGTCCGGGTCCTGTAGGCCGAAACTATCATCATCAGCAATGGCTCGAGCGTCGTTGTCTTCTTCCACAGCTGGATCGCTGGCGCCTCTCGGCGCAACCGCGCGAACGCGCTTGTGCCACTGCTCCCGTGTTCGTTGTCGTCACCTGCTTCCACAGCTGGCTGCGTTGCCGCTAATCATTCCAGCCTAGAATTTCCCTTCTCTTCTGTCATCGTAATGGGGAGTCCGTGTTTAAGGGGGTATGATCCATTGCTTAAGGGGTTATGAGTCATTCATTGTCTTAAGTGACGGAGAGATTTATTTCTGAAGCAATTTAATTTTGAAGTATCGAAAGCGGCAATGGCGACGAACAGCGGACAGCGTCCATACCGTCAGTGACGTCGTTTTCGCCGTCGCAGCCGAACGTGTGTGTATTCTTATTAAGAAACACAAAGACGTAACCAATAATTGAGAAATACTTTAATGTACCGCCGGGAATAACCCAGTGATAAACAACAGGGCCGCACGTTTCAGTTACACTGGTTAACCATCTGTACGGAGTGCTTGGGCGGCGATTTTTTATTGTTACACTCATAGCATTACAACACCACCTCTGTACATGGTTACTGACCTTGTAAAATACGGAGTACGTCAGCTGCGTAAGGAATAATCAGAGCAAAAAGCGACAGGGGACATCAGCCGAGGGCAAGGATTTGAAGCGGCAACGAATAATTCCAGCTACAGATTTCCGGGAAGTCGTCAAAATAACGTTGCATCAACAACTTTGTGAAACAGGTAATTAGAGCGCTAAAGAGACAAGTGGACCATTTATTATATTAAGAATAAAGAAATAAAGGGCAATAGATCAGGCAATTACCTAACGTTATCGAAAGACGTACTTATAGGACGGTTAAGAAGTAACAAAAATACTGTGTGTTTGCGAGAAAAACAGTTTAAAGTACCATAAAGTCCTACATTATCTTCGCGGCTCCTAAAACAAGCAAGCATACACAAAAAATGAGGAAGAAAGAACTCCCACGTAAGCGCTACTACAAGTCGTAAACGCGACACGCTTTGTGTCGGCTAATTTGGTCGACGCCAGGTAATTAAACCCTGGGCAAACGAGTGAATTCGGCCCCATCACCGTCCGGTGCAGCAACGTGACCCTAAGGGGAATGAGAAATGAAAACTGCAAGGTTCCTGGCAGATACAGGAAAGCAAAAAATTGCTGGGAGGTTCACCAGACATTCGCGAATTCGCTACGTGTAAAGGAAGATGCGGGAGGGAAAGCGAGATAGAAAGAGAGAAAGAAAGAGAAGGCATTAGTCTAGGTCATTCACACACACTATGCTAGTTGCAGTGTACTTACAACCGCCCACTCGTGTGCCGCCTTCATGCAGTGTGGAAGAGTTCGTGTGGATTTCTGTACTCATGAGCGATGGGGCCAGGCTCACAGGACCTTTGCTTCGTGAAAGGCCCACCATCCAGCCTCCTCAAGGCACACTAGAGAGTCTGGCGTTGTCGGTCGAAGCAGGAATTGTAGCAGAAGACGTGGCCAATAGTCGCTTCACAAATGCATTTAGCGCACGCGGGTGAGTCAGCCATTTCGATGCGGTAGCCGTATGAGTTTTTGGAGGTTACTTCAGCTCGCAGCCAACACAGCAGTGCTCCGTCACGTCGCGAAAGATTTGTTGATAACTGCAGTTGTAATGATGGATCGAAGATGATAAGCGAATGTTGGTTTTATGCGGAGTACTGCAATGGCTGAACGTTACGAAGCACGCGAGATCACGAAGATGTTGAGGCGTACACTCTTGATAAGCTGTGTAGAGTGCAGGTGCTATATATAGCCTGGGCAAATTGAGCAGCGTCATCGGCGAAGTGCTTACCACCAATGCCAGAATGTCCCCGGCTGCCACTGTAACATTATATCATGTTCTTTATTGGAAAGGCAATCAAAAATTTTCTTGGTTTAATACACGCGTCATAATTTCTAAATCCTATATTTTGCACACTTTGAAAGCCACAAAGTTCTCCAAAAACATGCAGGGATGATGAGGTCACTATATGAACACAGGTGCCACACGTTAGAGAGATCATTTGTCCCTATAGCTTCTGTAAATAATGAATCACAGTTTGTTTTAGTGGTTGAAGTATACTTGCTTCACTATTCAAATAGTTGCTCGAGTAGTCATTGAAGTTCAAGTAACGTTCGGGAGATAACCTTTGCTGATAATACGATCGCCCCCCGTAACGACACAACGCCAAAGAAGTTTCAGATTTCTTTTCACTTCTAAGCAACAATAACGAAGTTAACATCAGTGAGCACGAACGATGGGATTTATACTGTCATCTCTGAATGTGTGTAATTTTAGTAAACCAAACAGTGACCTTCAGGTCCTGAAAAAAAGAACTATCATCGTTGTCCCAAAATAATACGAATCATTGCATAATTCAGGTGAGAAAAAAGTTTACTTTATCACTAGGGAGAGATTGGGCATCAGTCGACCGGAATAAGCTTTATTTAATCGAACACAAAAATCTCGGTAAAAAGTGCGACCTTGCCAAATCACTAATCAAGTTCTACCCGATTTATGGTGGGTTGATGAGGATGATGTTGATGATTTAATTACCTCCCCCTTGAAACGGGGCGGTGACAAATAGTCCCCTCGCCTGCGCCATTTTATCAGATATGCTATACATGTTTTTTTATCTAGCATTTTTTTTACATTTCATTATAGGTTATTTTTTTCCCTCAATAGCTACCTTCTACGTCTACCTATGCATAAGATATCTCATCAGGTCGTATCACTCTCTTCGCTGCTTTTTATGCACCAATACTCTAGACGTCTCTTGCTTATCTCGACTGTTGACCGGTTGATGCTTTTGATGCTTCTTCTTCATTTCTGGGGTTTTATGTGCCAAAAGTAGTTCTGATTATGAGGCACGCCGTAGTGGAGGGCTCCGGATTAATTTTGGCCACCTGGGGTTCTTTATCGTGCACTACAACACAGCACACGGGCGTTTTGCATTTCGCCTCCATCGAAATCCGGCCACCGCGGCCGGGATACGATCCCGCGATCTCGTGCTCAGCAGCGCAATGCCTTAGCTGACTGAGCCACCGCGGCCCATATCACAACCCATTGCCTCATTTGTGTTTTTACCATGGGCCCCAAAGCCAGTTGGCCCAGTGCTTTCTGGTTAACCTCTACCCCACAAAGATTTCTGATTTATACCAGATAATTGCATTTGCGAACGTTAACCCCACTGGCACCATTACACTCTTCCAAGTTCCTCATACAACCTCGTATTTGTTGTTGCCCCAAAGTGATCAATGTTTCACAATTGCTGCATTGTGCTTCCCTTTCATTTTCAAATTATATTGATGATGATTTAAATATGTGTTTCCTTCACCAATGTGGCTGTTTGAGCTTGTGACATATTGGTGAATAACAGCGCAGATATACACAAGGACAAAAGAAACGAGACGACATACGAGCGCAAATGCCCAACAAAAGGTTGGTAATTCACATGTGCAATGTGACCAGTGACGGGTATCAATACTGCTCACCGAAAAATACACACACACACCACACACACACACACACACACACACACACCACACACACACACCACACACACACACACACACACACACACACACACACATATATATATATATATATATATATATATATATATTACTTAGCGCTCCTCTGTCGTCTCGTTTCTTCTGTACTTGTGTATATCTGCGCTACAGTTCATCAATGTATTTTGTTTCATTTATGTATACACCCAGGTATCGATATTGCTTGACAACGGTTATGACTTCCTGTTGAATTGACACCGTCATTACGCGTCTCGTAAAAATAATAATTCTCCATTTCTTTGTGTTATACGTGAGACATAAATTCACCGCTGCATTGCGAGTTATATTCGCCAGTCTCTGTAAATCCGTTGCATTGTCCGCTAGTTTCATTATGTATTCCGCATACATCAGGGCAGGAACAAACAGTTGCACCTTTTCTCCATTACGGATGTAAGATAGATCACAACCTCATTCAAAACTTTTTGGTCGTCTTTCAATAACCTTAACACAAAGCGGGAACAACAATGGAAACAGGACTTCTTGGCTTCAGTCATCGGTGAATATTCATAATTTCATTGATTTTTCCCATACTACTTACGCTCGGTCGTACTTATATACCTCCCTGAAAAGTGTGGATGTTTGGGCGTGTTGGTAAGACATGACTAAAAATTTGACGCGTCCAACCAGACGATGACGATGAAAGAAGACGGGAGATACACGAGCGCTCCTGTGTCTCTCGTCTTCATTCACCGTCCTCGTCTGGTTGTGCGCTTAAAAATTTTAGTCCCTCAAAAGCTCCACCAGCTCAACGTTTACGTCCTCTTGCCTGAGAATGTGTCAGAGAAATCCTCTGTCTGTGTTGCCGTAAGCTTCCTTATTATCTAGAAATGAGGTCCATGAAGGTCTATTCTGAGCTATTGAAATCTCTAAGCACTGCCGTAGTGCAAAAATGTTATCCTGTAAGCGTCTGCCTGGTCTGAGCCCATTCTGGTGCTACCGCAGTATATCGTTTTTCTCCACCCGCTTCGACAGCTCTAATTTCATAGCTTTCGTTGTCATTCTATATATCACAGACATTACTGTAACTGGCCTGTATAGAAGCTCTTCTTATCCTTAACACCATCACTCTTGTAGATAAGCCTCGTCCTGCTTTCACGCCACCCAAGTAAAATATTCTTCGTTTTAATACCTTGCTCCATGGTATTACTGAATAATGCGCAGCTGTTTGGACCCGGCTGTTTGATTAGCGGTAGTAACGCGCCTGAAGAAACCCTAGTACATCTAAGCACTTCTTATGAATTATGAGTGCGAAAGCATCAATGTCTAATTTGATGCCGATGAGCGGCCCTTCGAGTTTGGCGTGGTGAGTATTTTCAAGTTTTGCAGCGGGGTATGTTATCAACTTTTTGCGATTAAATTAAAGCGGGTTATTAGTAATTTGTTTAGAGTGTCCGCGTTAGCATGCTCGTTCCGCCCACCGTGTGTTGGGTAGAGTTGATGACTATGGTGGATTTCGCTGCCTGCCTCTTCGCTCGTTTTGCTGCGTTCTTCCACTCCCACTACTTCAACTGTGGTGTACGGGCGTGGGCGATCACGTTTCGGAACTGCCGAGGTTGCGGCCACCAACAATGTAAAGGCTTCAGACTCCATAGCGGTACGTGCTGCCGGAGCCAGCAAGTAGCAGCAGCATGCGGTGACAACGCCGCATGCCACCGACATCCTGCACGACGAGAGACCGAGAAAGCAGCAGTGGCCAGCAAGGCCGGCAGGCGTGCACAGCAGCTAAACACAGGGGGGAGGGGTGAGAGATACGGACCGCGGGCTGGCTTCCGAGAGCCCTCTCTTCTCACGCAACACAGGGAGCGCTATCGAAGTAGCAGGTGTTTCGTTTCGCCTGGTCTGCTCCGTACAACGTACCATCCTACGTTATACGTAAACAGCAGCACTCTTGCACATAACGTATTGTATTCCAAGCTGCAGCGCTTACATGTGGTGGTTAGATCAATACCACTTGGCAGCTAGCTCTACACGTTCTCCAAAATACGACACTATGCACTGAATGCAATACAAAGCGCAACGCAATATTTTCGTTGCAAATGGAAGTTACGTATAGTACGGGAGAAGCAAACTGCAATTAAAAAAAAGCCTAACGTAATTTGAGTAATTTGTCATTACACAATGGTCCAGTGTGTGCCTGATGCGACACATCCGACCATGTAGCTAGGTAAAAGTTATGTTCCGAGCATCCAACAATGCCAGAACACATTCTTTAATCACAAACCTTTCATTTCTCGCGGATTTCTACATCCACACCACACCAAACACTGGTGCGTTTCACGCAACAGCTAACCACGGGAACGTGAAGCTGTAGACTGCAGTAACATTTCAATGGTCCCCACGTTTGTTGACCAAGCATGTGGGCGCAACAAACTGCGAACTAAGTTCGGGTATGCATGACGAGGACTTTCGTTTGTTTCAGTGCAGCAACCCTGCTGGCTAAATCTCATTGTTTGGCTCGCTGCGTTCGAAGCAGTCTGCTGTTTAGAGTGTGTTGTTTGGCTAAGAACTGAAGCATTAATTACAAGCTCTGTGAATTTTTAAAGGCACCCGTGGCTGTCCATTAATTCGCTAGTAAATAGGAGCAGCTTTGCTGCAAACATGCGGGTGTATTCTCTATGTAAAGAGTCTACCTGAATGTTACACGAGTTTATATAGAATAACCATAAAGTAAAAAAAGAACTGTCTCTGATTGAATGAAATGCGAACGACTTGTTTTGATCAGGTAAATTGGGATATGTCATCGGTAAGTATTATCGCATGTGGAATATTTAATTGTGCCCTTAGTAATGCAACCTGTAATAACAATTGCGTGACACGTTTTAATTTAGTTCATCAGAGCCCCAACACTAAATGACCTACAATTTTTCATTCTTATCACAATGTTTGTATGAAAGAAATTGTAATACATTTCTAATGAATGTATTATACCACTTCGTGTATCCCCCTTGCAGTGAATTAAACTTCTTCGATGCATTTAGGAGCAGGAGAACACAGTGGTTTTTGATATATTCATAAAGCTGTATATTTAGGTATATTCGCAAAGCTGGTACGAAAACGGCCTAAAAGCCGATCTACAAGAACAGTCACAAGCGTGTTTTGATCATTGTCTTCACTGCAGTCAGTCTGAGGCCGATTTGACCTCTTGCCACTCCGTATTATGACCCCCGACAGTACAAGTCCCGGTGCATACTTTGGACCGGTGCTTGAACGGGTGTGTTAGGGCTCAAGCGTGACTACATGACCGACCTTCCTTGATGCTAACGATAGCCTGGAAGGACTGGCAGGGACAATTTAATACTTGAAGTCAGTCACTTGTAATTCATCGCCGGCAGACATGTGTGACAGAGAGAGAAGCAATTTCTCTGAAATCCTCCCCCGGCAGTAAGGGGATTAGCGGCGCACGAGAGAACACGGAGAAAAGTGCGCATACCGGTGTCGGCAATCACAAAGAAAACTCGGATTCTCCGGGGATGCATACAATCGAACGCGAGGAAGCGACCACACGTGGTCAGCACGAGTAACGGCGCCATGGCCATATTCACTGGTATATTGTGCCGTCGAGGGAAGCAAGGTGACCAATAGTAAGCCAGATTCTTGGCCAGACACGAGGTATAATGGCGAATAACGGGTCATCATTCATGTGGGTGAAACAGCAATCTCACCAGGACAAGGCGGCCAGACACAAGAACACGCGACACTCCGCCTTGTCCTGGTCAGTTCGCTACTTCGCGCATTGGTGTGATGATTAGTCGCTGAAGACTCGCCGAGAACTCGCCGAAGTTCCAACATTAGTGAATCGCCGGGGGTGTTGTGGAGCAATCACCTATGCGCCAACGTCACAAATGAAGATCCTAGCCATAGTGCTGGGCCGCAATGTTCTTCGATAGCATGTCGGTGAGAGTCAGGTTGAAGCGCTCACGGAGGGCATTGGTCTGTGGTCAGTATGAAATAGTGAATTTTGGTGTTTGCCCAGCTACTCTCTATTCCTTGAGTTTGGATTACCCTTAGAGTTTGGACGCTTTTAGGTTCGTTGTCTCTGGATCTGCAGCCTCGTTTACCGCCTTGGTTACCACGACGCGAATGTTATATTTTTTTACTGATTGTGGCATATATATACGTCTAATCTGATAACTCCTACACCGTCCTTATTACATGCGACACATGCCGTTGTGTCGAGACATTCACGCACCTTCTATGCGTCTTCCTAAACTAAATTGTCGAGAGACAAGGGACATATGCAGAAACAAAACAGAAGGCCGATTCCTAGTAGTCTGCTCAAGTGCTGCAGTAGCAGCACTCTTCCGTCGGCAAGCAAGGAAGACCAGTAACGTTGGTGGCTAAAAGCGCCTAACGCGATCAGGGCCATTATGAAAGCGAAGCTTTCATTTCCTCTTCCTTCCACTTTTGCGCTCTGCTGCGGCTGTTGTCTTGGACTCCGGTCGCAAGGAGGGGGGGGGGGTAGGGTTCAAATAAAGCTTCTGCACCTTCGGAAAAGTACCGCCGTCTCTTGAACAACGCCGCTTGTCTCTCTCTTGTAGCTCTGATTGGACGATTGCTGTCACGCGATAACGCGGACAGCAATCGTCTATCAGGCTGAGCGGGTGCGCGCACCCGGCCTGAAAGCTTCAATGCGAACTTTCGAGGCGGCGCTACCGTCACCTTGCTTTCGCACGCAACAAGTAAACAAGAAAAACAAGCGGTTTAGGAGAGCAGACGGCGGAGGAGGGAGGAGATGGCGGTACTTTTCAGAAGGTAGAGGGGCTTTATGTTCAGAGCGTGTATATACATGACAGTTGCGTGGAAGAGAGGAAAGTGGACGCAAGAAATTCGTTTGAACCTTTCCACGGCGTGGTATGTGCACAATGGCCCCTGGTGCTCGCGGTGTGTTACCGCATTAGCCTCTTGACAGCTGTGATTATCCGGGAGCCTCCTCAAAAACATTGCAGAAACTGCACGGTTTACCTTTCTACTAACGTGCTAGCCCAGAGGGGAAGTAGATATAACTGTAGAAAGGGGAGGAGGCAGCGAATGGGAAAAACCGACGCAGTCGAGAAACGAGTGAATAACAGTCTTGCCACTCTCGCAGTTCCCATACAACTGGAGATGGTGGGGGAGGGAAAAGATGACCTGAATAAGCAAGGAAATAGCGGTTGCTTGGCAAACTGAAAGTACGGCACGGAAGACTTCTGCTATTTCTGAGGAACAAACACTATGGAAATTTGGCAAGCGGACAATTGACGCAGGGTCTGCAGACGGAAAGCCGCATTAAAGCACCGTAGGATCTAGGCGACACCACGGAAGCGGTCGCACGCCAAATCAACACTTCTGTGCCCGCCGGGGTAGCTTGATGGCTATGGCATCGCTCGAGGTCGTGCGTTAAATCCCGACTTTGGCAGCCGCATTTCGAAGGGCGCGAAATACAAAAACGCTAGTGCACTTAGATTTAGGTGTATGGTAAACAACACCAGGTTGTCAAAACTAATCCGGATTCCGTCACTATGGCGTGCATCATAATCGGATCGTTGCAGTGGCACGCACAGCCCCGAAATTCAATTAAGGTTTAACACTTCTGCCACGGTGCGATATGCCATATGAGGCCACGATATTGCTCAACCCTCTCAGAGATTATGAACACTGGCGCACAACAACGCCTCGAGCAAGCACGTCTCACTGTGTGTTATCTGTACTACGCTGAAAAACAGCAGTGGTGCACGCAAGGTAACGTTAACATCAACTCACCACTCTCGTATTGGACTAAATGCTGAAAAAATTACACATTCGCCGTCAACATCACCGCTAAATATAGTCAGTCAATGCGAACAGCATAGAAAGCTTCGCTTACATGTATTCCCACTGTTCGTGGGATCCGCTTAGTTTTATAATTTGATTTTAAAATGTTCTAAGTTTGAAATCAGCTTAATGTCACTAAAGTGACGATGACGGATTCACGGTTATGGATCTATGACGGCATGAAGACGATGGCGGCCACCCTGCGCGCAAGTGCTGAAACTGTGTTGCTGATATCGATTTGAAAATCTCGAAAGATCACAAAGAAAACCGTATATATTCCAACATGTGCAGCCACACTTCAAGCAACTCCACACACTGTATGTTCACTTACATAGGGTGAAACCAAGGTGCCACTCCACGCAAGCCTGTGAAAACAAATGAAGATAAAGAAGGTGCGGCCACCTACTGTCAGGTATTTAAAGTCAAAGTGAATATGGCGCCAAACCTATCGAATAATCTTGCTAAATTGTTGTTCGAAATAGTGAGAAAGAGCGCGTCGATGAATTTCAAGTGGTATGTGCAGCCTGTTTGAGAAATAAAACTATACTGGCAAGAATATACAGTATGACATGGTAAAAAGGCCACTTTCTGGTGCACCTGTAAATAACCCTGCGATCCCTGGTAGGTAGGGTTTCTCTTCCACTTTTCCTTATTGATTTTAGCGGTGTTCAGTGTGGCTGTTGTCGTTTATTTACTGCGTCATTACGGAAAGTTCGGCTGCTGAAGAGACCGCTATTCCAAAATAATAGCTCAACCCACACACATATTAAGAACACTACCCAGCAGTTCAGTATGAATATAGAATAAAAACAGCACTTGTAGAATCTTTATACATACATGAAGAGAAGCCACTGCAGTAGAGATGTCTTAGGAAGAAACGTTACCGTGGATATCCATCAAATGCTGGGATGGTGCTTGCCTATAGACGAAGATTTGTGTCTTAATTGAGCTTCGCTTCAACGCGTGTAGGACATCTGTGTGCTACTGGTTGGGTTGCGCAGTTCGGCTTTTCTCGGAGTGCTTTTTGGTGAGGGCACGAGGTTGTTTTCTGAGGTGGTTGGTTTAAAGTTGACTTTGGGTGTTTTCCCCCGACGGCTGTTTATCGGATCAAAGGGGCGCACATCGCACTTTTCTGATTGTGCGCTTCCTGTCTAAGCCTTCTTGATTGTTATTAGCACTGGTAGAAAGAGATATGATTGAAATGACGCTACTTTCGTTGTGGCACCGTTAAGAAAATGCATTATTTTTATAACACTGTAAGCCGCGGAAATCGAAAGACAGCTAGGGCACAACGCTGCATCCACTTTATTATTTGGTATTGAAAGACACTTAGAAAGCCACCATTATGGCTATCGGTTGATACGGATTGGTACAGGTACATTTTATTAAAACCGAAGATTTCTTTACGAAGCCTACTTGGACTTCCCTGGACATGGCTCCTGGGTACAGTGAGTGCTGCTGCTGTCTTGCGGAATAGCTCACATTAAAATAAGAACTGTATTACGTGCCCGATGCTCGCATCGAACCTCGGTCTCACAGTGTAGCAGCCAGATAATCTATGCATTAGTCCACATTCGCGCATGAGCCTCTGCCGTGCCAGCGCCAACTAGCTCTTTCAATCAGTGTCACAATGCGCAGTACGGGGGCGCGAGAGCGCAAGCACGCGCGCAAATATCCTTCAGGCCAGAGGTGCCGGAATAAATTCGGGAAATTTATTTCGGATTTGAATAATCGTTTCAGGAAAGCCTGGCTTCATATATATTCCGAAATGGGCGCTGTATCTGTGTAATTTTTATTATAAACTTAATAACTATCCTGAAAACATTTGGAAATTCACTGTGTGTGGAGCTTTTCATCACATTTGTGGTCTGGATATAAACTACGACCCCACGACAAAGGCCGTTGTAGCAGCTCACAATATAAAAAAGAAGTATTTGTTGATCGTTTATTTTTCATGAGAGACGTGCTGCGTCTCTATAGGTGGTGCATGCCTTTTCAACACAGTAAAAATATGTGTTATGTAAAAAGAAACTGATTTTTAAACAGGGTATTGCATGTTCATTTTGCAAGTTATAACAATGCACGATTTATAATGAGCATTCTCCGTTTCCATACACTGCTGTCAGTGTCCTCATTGTAGAAAACTTTCTATGGCTCTATTTTTTAAGGTCCTCACTTCTACGTTCACCATTCTTTTTCCACTAAGTTTACTGCCTGTAATCGCGAGCTATCGTGGCTATCTTGTAGTGTCGTTTTGAATTTCCACGTAGTTCGTGAGGTGATGCCGGCTCATTGCGGAGTCAGTTTTAACCATCCTTTTTGGCTGCTGATTACGTGTCTACGCCGGAGCACTGATACTATTTATACACTTGGGATCAGTGGGCGTTTAGGAGAGTTTCGTTATCTTGCGCCTATATCATGTCGACGCACTAGAATACTAAAAAAACACACAGTCCTCGATGATTAAACATCTTCTGCAAGTTACAGCGAATGCAGTTACCACCAAATCACGATGTAACGCTGTAATACTGCTTTGACAGTTTTACGTCAGAGTAACCTTCAGTAATTCGTACTAAGATCACATTGGCATGGCTGACTCACCCATGTGCGCTGAGTGTACCATGACAAGGCAATGGATCACATCATGTGTCACTGCTCCCGTTCAGTTGAACAACGGCAGACTTGTCGGTGTGATGCGAGCAGTTGGACAACTTACTTACCGAAGCTCTCGATTTCGGAGTCTGAACTGACCCTTCGTCATGCCGGAAAACCACACAATCGCTTGTCCAGTTGCTGAGAGCAAATAGATTTGGCAGCCTGACCTAGACAAGCTGCATTTTGTCTAATGTAGGTGCTTGATCTGACTTACCATCTGCTATTTTTCTTTAGTTCCTCTCCTCACGTCTACAATAGCCAACTGGACAAAGTCTAGTTCATCTCGTGGTCTCTACTTTCTCTCTATTTGTCTCTCTTTAAAGCTTAGAAATTCAGAACATGCCTGCAGGAGACACAAATACTTTAACCCCGCAATGCTCAACGTCTCATTTCTCCTACGCTGAGTTTCATACACTTTCAATTTCCTTCCACTTGGTTTCAGCTCAAAGTGGAAAGGCTTTCGAAATATTTTTCATCTACCTAGATGAAACTTCCTTCCACATAAAACAAAACAAAAAAATAGTCGTGGGGCGTTTCAAATACTTCACCTTTTTATTGTTTTTAAATGTGCAACCCCTTTCGATTTATCTGACCTTCTTTAGCCTTTATGTAGGACTTCAACAATGACGTTAGGTTATCGCCCTCTGCATAAACGCGTATTTGCCGGGCTTCGAATTTTCAAATCTTTTCCATGCTCCCGCTTGTTTTTCGTGGTGTGTATTATCATTGATACAGTTGCTTCTTATCTGTATGTCTCAATGACAGACTTTCATACTCATCTATTTTATAAGTACTAGCATTTATTCACAAATATGCTTGCTTTTTATAGCGAAGCTTTTAAGGTCTAGTCTCCGATGGTCGTGTCCGCGTGTAGAAAAAAAAACTCTCATTGGCCGTACGCTGTATGTTCCAGTGAAAGCCCGCGAGGGACGTGCGCTTTCACGGGGAGCGAACGCACGGCGGTGTGCAAACGCAACTTCTTCCGTCGCGTGAATGGCCGTGGGGAGACGAGAGGGAAGGAGGGGAGGCGACGCTTAGCTGCAGTACCAAATGCGTATCTTGCGACCGGGTGCAAGGGGAACTGGCGACTCAATCACCCACGAGAAAGAAGGAAAGCGGGAAGGCAGCGCGAGGGGGGGGGGGGGGGGGGGAGTGCGGCTTTTGCTCTGCGAGCGATTAACCGCGTACTTGTGCTTTAGCGCGGCGACGGGCGGTCGCACGCACCGTATCTTGAAAGCGATCTGCAACCAGGCTCCTACTCTTGTACGCGCTGTGCTTTCGCCGCTCAGTTTCCGTTGATGCGATAGACCGCATGAACCTTCGCTCGCTGCAGCTGGCGCGCTTGCTCACGCAACCGTTTTGACAGCGGTTGTGTGTGGTCATCGAGTGTGATCTATTCATGTTTGCGTGGGCGCGCTGACACCATCTTTGTTAATTCAGTTAGTAAGCGAATGTGTCCAAGTTTATACAGCCGATAACACTACTATCCTTACTCCGTATAGCTCGCTACTAATTCACTGTCGCAATTGATGCTTCGCCTTCCGGGCGAAACTGCGTCTTCTTTTGTTTCGCACTTTAATTATTTCAGTCTGAAAATATTTAACATAAAAGGCATGTGCTGCCGGTGTTCTTTTTTTTTCTCGTGACATTTGTTTATGGGCTGTCATTGTCAAAATTCTAAGGAGCTGTATACACTTGGACATGTAGCAGCACCAGCAACGCATACAACTGTTGTCGACGGCGACGGCCTTTTGCCCGCGTTCGCATCGAACGCGCGCGGCGTTGGTGACGTGTTTATGAAGAAGGTGCCAACCTTTGCCGTACACCCTGTGGCGGTGTACCGTAGCGCCCATAAGGCCATGGTCCCTGTGGTCACTAATAAATGAAAACCACCGGATCATATATATTTCTCATTCTTTAATAGTTCAAATAACCAATTACACCCTGACATCTAATAGTCATAATTATAAACACATAATTTCCAGCATAGTACAGCTTCGCTGGTCTTCCATCTCCACCCCAGTTGAAGGGCTGGCAGTTTGTTGTTTTTTGTTTCGGTGTAAGCGACAAAACTTTACTTTTTGTATGAGTACTCAGGACTAATCAAATTCGCTGTCTCGTCCTTGAATTCGGGGTCTTGCTTTCACACAGGTAAAATTGTTATTATTACAATTATTTGTGTTTTCTCATTGTATGTTCCATTCCTGCAGAAGCCTCGTATCAGAGGTCGACAGTATTCCAGAAATAAATGAATAAAATCACCTAGCAATAAACGTGTCCAACTATGTTACAGAGAAATATCTTCTGTTACATGCACAGTTTTGCAATTACAAGTTCTTAATATCCCGCAATGGAATTATTATTATTATTATTATAGCTGCAATTATTATCACCTGCAACTTGAATATGCTGGAGTTATTCCTATGAAGGTTAAAGTGCATATCATTTTTTTTTTCAATTCTGTTCAAATAGGTCGCTCCGTAAGCTTTCTTTCACTCATTGTCCTAAATGTTGCGTAAGTTAACCAACACTTGTTCCAAAGCTTGCACCTCTTTCCTGCTGTGTAGTCACTGCGGTAGAGTTTTTTGCAATAGTGCGATAGCAACCTACGCGCAGGGACTATTATAGAAGCAACAAGGAGTGCAGAATTATAAACACACAAATATTATTTATATTTGGGTTGTTGTACCTGTTCGCGGAACCCAATAATTACGCTTTTTTCATTTCCTTACTCGCAATGAGAAATTATCGAGCTTTGCATGATCAAGGAATCTACGATGAGATAAAAAATAGAAATCATAACTCGGGAAAGGCAAGGGAAACTATCCGCATGGCTAAAGATGGGTACACTGATTTGTTACGCCCCAACTCCCGCTCCCCCCTCCCTCTTTTATGTCTTAAAGATGAATCAAAGAAGTTCAAAGAGACAGGAACGACGGTGTGTCAATCTCACAATGATGCGATGATCTTGGCAATAATGTTTTTGATGACAACACTGACAAGGCGGATAACCTTAATCGGTGCACATGTTTTCAGTTCTGTTGTTACACCATTTAGAACAACTGGAGAAAGTCATCAGTTAAACTAAATAGGACCTAGCACTGTGTAAGATATTCGCATTAGTTGACAGTGTATTCAGGTACACTTACAGAGATTAGATAGCTCAAAAGGAGGCCTTTCACAAATGAGTTCACAAATGAGTTCGTCAAGCGTTAAGCGTCAACGTTGCCACGGTATTTAAAGATAGTTTTCGATGAACCACTTCATGACGGAAGCCTTCAGCCAGATTCTAAATAGGCAATGGTCGTTCCAGTTATTAAATTCAGGCCACGGTGCAATGTTTCTAACTACGGACCTGTATCCCTCACTTGTGGTAGCGTAAAACACTTGTGAACATGTAATGTACTCCACTATAGCGGATCACTTGATTAAGTATTGATTGTTTACGTTACGACAACTGGAGTTTTGTCAAGGCTGGCTCTGTACTACGTATTTATCTAACCGAATTTACTCGCGATATAGCATAGCCATTATAGAAAATAGTGGATTGCATCTTTTTGGGCTTTAAAAGGGCATTCTAGGAGGTAACACACTGTTTGCTTCTCGAAAACATGACCGCTTATGAAATAATAGTCATGTACTTTCATGGGTAGCCGATTCCTTGGCATTACGCCGCCAGTTCCGTGTTGTCAATGATACCCGGTCCTCTTTAGCAGAGAGGTAATGTCGGCTGTTGCTCTTGTCTCGGTATTGTGACCGCTTTTGCTTTTAGTATATATCAATGATATATCTGAAGGTATAGAATCTCACATGTGACTGTTTGCAGATGATTGCGTTCTCAAGGAAGTCGGTGATGCTCACGGTAAATGTAATTCAAAGGCATTTCGCTGAGGATAACGATTGGTGCAAATGCAGTTGAATACCAATAAGATGGTTTATACAGAATTCACTGGGAATGCTACCTTCTTAGAGATCTTACAATAATACCAAAGTCACTATACCTAAGGTTGCAAAATATAAATATTTAGGGGTTTACTTTTCAGCGAACCTAACTTGGCAACATGTTTACTATATAACAAGATACGACGAACACTATCGTTCTTTCGCCGTAGCGTTAACAAGGTTAATTTTACTACTACATTTTGATGAGTAAAGCATATGTTAGATCGGCCCTTGACTACGAGTAAATGGATTGGGATCCCCCTACAGTGCGTGATAGGACAAATTTTGAAGCTGGGCGGTATTTAGCTGTTTGAGTAGCTTCTTGATTTTGTGATAGAAATTTCAGTCCGACGTGCATTAAAGAGCCACGTAGACTGTGGTATACAGTATTTCATAATAAATCTCATTCAAAAATTGGCATTGAAAGGCACCCAATGACATAAACGAACCTAATTATTATTGCCACACAATTTACCTTCAAATACACCTTAAAAATAGAGTAGTATTCGGAATGTCATTTTTTCCCAGAGCAATCGGCAAATATACTAGAGTCAATTGGATCATCCTGTTATAGATATATTGTCTAATGACGCCCTTTTTACTTCCGTTAAGCAGTTTTTGTTGCGTATTCAGCTCTAGAGTTTCCGTTCTATGCCCTTTGATGAGTATGATATTGTTTATTTACGAGTTAGTAATGAATTTCTATATGCTACCCAATGTAAAGTTTGTTGTTTATTCAATACTGTAGGCACTTTCGTTCTGTACTGCTGAGTTTATTGTACCGTTTTCATTCCTTGTGTTTATTGACCTTCATTCACCTATTCAAGCTACCAAGAAAATTTGACAGTTTTGGCGTTTTCATTATAAGGTAATTATTGAATATGATATTTGTGTAATTTTGCTTTATTTGCGATTGCTGACAATTGCTACTACCTTGTAATTGTCGAAGTGTTTCGTTCCTCTGGTCTACACCCCTCGCCCACGCCCTCTGTAATTCCGTGAGGCGCTGAGGTTATGACATCAATGAAATAATGAAGCATTGAGTTGAAGTTCAACTAAATGACGCATAGGGTGAAAATAGGTCCTCTGTGATTGTACGAATAAGCACCAAGAAACTCCAACTTTTAAGCAGTAAAACATTTAGGCTGAGCCCTGAAAATAGGTAAATCTATTTATTCGTCTGTTCGCATTGGTTTCAGTAGCACGTTTTATTTGCAAATGCGAAAAAAATGGCCTCAGAACAGTAAATTATATAAAGGAGACTCCATCGCTCATGCTACGTTTAACTGCGTAGCACGCAATGCTGCAATAGAGCCACTCCTTCGTAAATATGCAGAGTTTCTTAAAGCGAATCTTTTCCTTCCATCCACTTTCCAGCTACTGCTGCAGAATGCTGCTGCTGCTGCTGGCTGTTGCCTTGCCAAAAAGCTCTTTCCGAATCCGTGGGTCATACTATATAAAGGTAAGGTCTTCACAAGACCGTCATATTCCTACCATTGTCATCGATGCTGGCTGCCGGCTACGGTCTTTCCCAGTTAGCCGATACTGGATATAGCCCAAATAAACACCGGATTTAGTGCAATTTAGGACGCTGTGACTGGCGGGCACAGCACATTGCTCACATAAACACCGAATCTATTGCGAAATAAGGCGGCTCACGGCACCTGACATAGTGTAAACAAACAGCGGTTACAGTGGGAATTAACGCAGCCCGATTCACCCGTGCGGGACACAGAGCAAACAAACACTCCCTATAGTGCCAATTGAGGGGTACCCCGGTTTAAATTTAAATTTAGTTATCTACCTGCTCAGCCACGGTCTTCATAAGAATGTCGATTGTGACCAGCAGCAGATGTACCGTTATTGTTGTTTTTCAGTAACTTTGGCGCAACCCACTTTGGGGGATCGGCCGTAATTTGCGTGGTGCAAGGGCTAAAGAAGTAATGCTAGTTTTCAGGAATGTAAATAAAATCAGAACTGTGAACTGGAACTCCTACAAATTAGAATTTATCTGCTGTAAATATAAACTCTGCTGTTTCTACTTTTACAGAATATAAAATTTGAATTACGGAACTCAAGCTCCAGTCCATGGCCGTCCAGAGGGCCCGTGAAAGAGCGGAGAGGCTTGGCCTCCCGATTCCGACATGGGAGCAGCCAATGGCGAGCCGGGGGCCCCAGCATCTCTCCGTCGGCTAGCCCCCCAGGACCTCAATAAAAGTTCATTGTCTGTCTGTCTGTTACAAAGGAAGACGAAATGAAAAATTGGCTGAGGTTTAACTCTTGTAAACCTAGTTACCACGAGACAAAGGAGTGTTTGGTTTGGTTTTGCAACGCCTATGCGCACAGTGTTTCATTAATGATCGCTTCCGAGCTTGCTAAGCTTATCTATAACGTGCTAATCTGGCCTCCCTTTGCTCCGGTGTTTCCAACTTTGTCTTTGCTTGAGATTTTCAAGCTTGCCATCCAGCTATATCTACTTGATGATTGGATTCAGCTTGTCGCTTGTGCTGAAGCGCAGGCATATATAGCCTAGCCGGCGCGCCATCCACGGCGAGACTGAGCGACGAAACGTCGGCGAAGCAGCCGCTAAACCCACGCCTAGTCACATGGTACCGCAGCGACGAGGATCCCAGCGGGCGCAGCTACGACGCCTCTCCGCAGCGAATCACGTGGCGTGACGTCACACCTGCCACACTTGCGCTCCAGTGGCTCGCCAACCAGCGGCTCAAGGTCATTGCGACGCGGTGAGTGACCTTGCGAGGCACGGCGTAGTAAAGCTTTCGCTCTAAAACTTTAGCACTGAAATATTTTTGGTGGCAAAAACGAAGGCTTCGTGTTCTCTTAGCGCGCGTGGGGGTGATATGCTCACAACTCCAAAATTAGATCGCTTGCATAAGTACGCTCTTCATTTTTATCTTTATAGAAGCGCGTTTCAGGAACGCACATTAGCCTTGCCAAAGCATGCAGCAAACACTACTCTTCGACAATACATTTACCTGTAATTGTTAGGTGAACAATATTTTTGATATTACCGGTACCACTGTTATACGTAACTTATAAATATGAAGACGCCGAAGTCTGGGTACCTCCGCAAAGGGAAACTCATAAAATTTTAAGTTATTCATCGCTCATAACATTCTACCTATTATTCTTATTATATATTGGAGTTTTTATCACGGTATGAAAACACATTACAAAGAGCAGAGCGACAGTTATACTGCAGAGTTGAAAGCCATGTTGAGACTAATAAATAGGACAAAGGTAGGCGAAAGTTAGCTGTTGTCACACTTAAAGGGGCCCTGAACCAACCTTCGGGGTTGGTAAAATAACAAAGCCCGCGGGTAGCATACGCTGCTGTGAATATCTCAGCCAAGCTCGCATGTGGAGCGCGAAGTCACCTTTGTTTCAAACGCTCTCGTTTCAACAGAAGCCATGATCCTCACTCTTTTCTTGGTGCTTTATTTCGTAATAAAGCACATTCCTATCATCATCACCATCAGCCTATATTTATGTCCACATTAGGGCGAAGGCCTCTCCCTGCGATCTCCAATTACCCCTGTCTTACCGCTGCGCTAGCTGATTCTACCTTGCATGCGCCTGCAAATTTACTAACTTCATCACCCCACCTAGTTTTCTGCCGTCCTGGACTGCGCTTCCCCTCTCTTGGTATCCATTCTGCAACTCTAATGGTCCACAGTTATCCATCCTAAGCATTACATGGCCTGCCCAGCTCCATTTTTTCTCCTAATATCGACTAGGATATCGGCTATCCCCGTTTGCTCCCTGATCCACACCGCTCTCTTCTTGTAAAGTTGTAAACTCTTCTTAAAGTTAAAATTTTTTGTTCCATCGCTCTTTGTGCGGTCCTTAACTTGTCAACACATTCCTATACGCAGCTGCTATTGGTCCCTGCGGTTGGCTATACCGCGACCGCCGTGAGGTGCCGCCACGAATCCACTGGCTAAGCGCACTGCAGCTCGCTGAGAACAACCGCGTTGGGCTTACGTTTTAGCGCGTCGTAGGTGCCAAAATTGGAAGTCGTGGCGTCGACGTTAAAGTCCAAAGTAAAATTTGAACTGCACACCAAATTGACATTTAGAAGGCGGAGCGTTGTGGCCCCGCCCCACTCCACCGTAGCCTTCGCAGAGCGAGGCATTGAAGACGGAAGGGGAGCACAGCGGAGGCCGTGTTTGATTGCCAATAACTCAGCTTCTGCTCAACTCATTGAAGTACTTTTTGCGGCAAAGTATCTATAAAATAGCCTATTTTCACTTCAAATACCTTCCTCTACTGCGATAAAAAGTTGTTCAGGGCCCCTTTAAGTGTAACTAGGCGGAGAGGTGGGCTGTTTGGTTGATGTTTATCGGGCTTACGAAGCAACAAACACGTTAGCGCACCAAAGAAGACGGTACAGGTGCTGGTAGGCTACTGTTCTGCATTGAGTAGAATTCTGGGGTGTTACGGCCAAAACCACAATTATATGATGAGGCAAGACGATGTGGGGGCTCCACAATAATTTTGACCATTAGGGGATCTTTAACGTGCCCCTAATGTACGGGACAAGGATGTTTTTGCGTATCTCCCCCATCGAGATGCGGCCGCGACCGCTTGTATCTGATCCGTAACTTCGTGCTTACCAGCGCAATACTACAGCCACTAAGCCAACGCAGCGGGTGAGGCATCTGTCCTGGGTTTTTTGTTTCGGTTTTCTAACGTGGCTTATGGCTGATGTGATGACGAGATATAAAAGACCGGAACCACACGTTAGAGTGCTGCTCTATATATAGAGTGGAGGTAAGACCATGCATTTGATTCCATTCGGCTATGCCCTGCCTATTATGCCACTGCAGCAACAAATGGCAAGAGAAGTTGTTCGTTCAAAGAGGCATTATGATCAGCCCAGAGGCACATTAGGTTTTGTCTGGCGTAAACACGAATCAACTCTACTAGAAATCGTTGCCTAAGCAAAGGGGTGTGCGATAACTCAAACGTCATTTGTAAAAGGAGCAAACATCGCCCGCCTCAGGCCCTCACCCCCTTTTTTGCTCTTTGAAATATCACTTCGAAGACGTTAACTTTACGCACGTTAAAATTCACGTGATGGGAGGACTTCAAATTTTCCAGGAACGAGCTTAATAGATTACCTGCTCTTCATGACGAACATGAGCAACAATATTACAGTGTCATGCAGACTACCAGCGGAGTCACCAGCGGAGTTCCCTACAACAGGACATAATATAACTGGACTGCAGCAGATATCAAAAAAGCAGTAAAATACTTTTCTATAGGCCGTCTGTGTATCTGCTTGTGCTCTTTATGACTGGCGTATTAATATGTCGGAACGCGGAAGTAAGCCTTCTAACAGAAATGCATGTCATAAATTAAATTTTAATGTTTACTAAATTCAAACATGCTCAGCTGAATCACAGTCGGGTGTTCTGAAAAAAAGTCATAAATGAAGCGAAATAAAAAAAATCGCATTTGTATATTTGTCTTCTAAATAAATGCCGAGCTGTTCTGTTGAGTACGTGGCTTGTTGGCCAGTTAGTGATTGCTGAAAGGCTTGTTTACGATCTAAAATATGGGACACTAACACGGAAACGTGATTGATGAGATGGACGGTCAATTACAACTATCTTATTCCGGCACACAGAGTCCTGAATCAATTGACATCGACCTCACATGAGCAAACTACAGTAATGATTTTACCTTTATAGTTCACGACAATCAATACTTAGAGAGGCAAGCAACTGTCGAAGGATAACTCCGAATCGTACAACGTATTGAACGATTTGATTACTCGAACCCTACATTTCTTCCTTAATGATTCGGCTGCTTGTTTTAGCGTTCAACTAAATGTTTTGCGTTTGACCCGAGTATTGAGCTTCTCGAATCCTATCTGTTGACTTGGAGATGAGCATTTAAGAAAGTTTTAAACAGTGGACTGTCTGAAGCACAGCGCAATAACGGCTGTGACAGAAAGAAATTGAAATTTTACACTGACAGAGCAGTGGAGTAGAATACAGATGTTCCGGTTCCTGTAACAACAAAAATATAGCTCACGAGTTTCGGCGCCCGACAAGCTAGAAGACGTTAACGTTTGCCTTAAGAGTTTACAAACATAACACATCGCGTTCGCCTTTCTGCAACATCCCAGTGTCGACATCCTACAGTGTGCACTCACATGAACTGCTGTTTTCATTTCGACATAGCTTGTGGATGTTGCAATATACGAACAGAATGATTGCACGCGTTACGCCAGTGACCAATGCGGTACACAAAGAAACAATGGCTGAGACCACACGAGGCAGACGATGAGAATAAATGTAACCGTACACATCGCATTTAGCTTTACGGCTAAATGCTTCGGGGAATGGTTAATTACCAATTCCCCGAAGCATTGCGTTACATATTCCTACATGCAGGCTGAATCTTCCAAATGCTTTCACACAGCGCCGTTTGGTCTCGTTTGATTTAGAAAATGTGGACTGCTTCTAAATCTTGTTGTGAACGTAGTGTTTCTCGTTAGGCACATATATTTAGGTAATGCCTCTCTTCTTCGCGCTCCACACATATACATATAATCACCATAAATACCAAACGTTGCGCGTGATCCTTTGGTTCTTCTGTTTGATCTTCTTGAGCACGAATAACTGTTTATAAATTGTACACCGAACGCCTAGCCAAACGACAAAACGCAAATAAGAATTCAACAATCATCCGACTTTTCAGACACCCATGGCATGTTTCTTCCAGCGGTGCCTTAGGCAGCAACGAAAAGAAAGAGACAACAAAACTTTATAAGGGAAAAAAATGAAGGATGGTTAGGCTCTAGATGTGGCCCCTTTTACCTAGACAGAGCAGAAGCACAGCTAAATATATTAGAGTCCTTACAGTAAACGTTTCCTGATTGCTCACCCGATTGAGTCGTTGCCATCTTCACTGCTACTACGGGGTGCCGAGGCCTGAGACCGCGGTATAGCCTGACAAAAAGAACTGTTCCATAGAGAAGGCAGAATTGCGCACCCTCTAACATTGTAATGTCGCTCAAGATATTGGAATCCCTTCAAGATAGTATGCGTGTTCCTTGTCACACAAAAATTTATATTTGTCCTTTTTCTCAGCGTATAATGTGAACGAAGCGCTTACCTTTACATAGCTTTATTGCTTTCTTCTTTCCTCTATTGCCCCTTTTCCCAGCTTCTATCTGCTCCTACAGCACCAGCCGGTCAAAACGCCCATTCTGTGAGTCATCGCACGTAATTTTTTTCGATAGTGCTAGTGTACCCTCTGCTCAAGCGTTGGTGAGCAAACCGGCAGGTTCGAGTAAAGTTGGTCACGCCATCATTTTTTGCCGCAGAGAGTCCACTTGAGAGACGTTTGCAGAGTGCTTTACTGTGTTTGAATCCAGGCAAGCGCTCATATGAGAAACAAAGATGCAGTGGTTGAAACGCATAAAAAAGCAGGTCTTGGGTGTTGTACCGGAAGAATAATGCCAGCCATGGGAATACCGGAGGGGCTTTGCTTTTGTGCTTCGCAAAATGCAGAGCAAATCACTTAGAGAATTCCTACGCTACAATGCGAATGAGGAGTGCAGGGCAGGCGGTAGGAGTGAAAACACTTTGACTGTCATTTTTCTTACCTGAAATGGAACGTGCCGAATACATTTTAATTATGTCATCATCATCATTATCAGCCTATATTTATGTCCACTGCAGGACGAAGGCCTCTTCCTGCGATCTCCAATTACCCCTGTCTTGAGCTAGCGTATATATTCCAACTCGCGCCTGCGAATTTCCTAACTTCATCATCCCACCTGATTTTCTGCCGTCCTCGACTGCGCTTCCCTTCTCTTGGTATCCATTCTGTAGCCCTAATGGTCCACCGGTTATCCATCCTATGCATTACATGGCCTGCCCAGCTCCATTTCTTCCTCTAAACGTCAACTAGAATATCGTCTATCCGCGTTTGTTCTCTGATCCACGCCGCTCTCTTCCTGTCTCTTAACATTACTCCTAAGATTTTTCGTTCCATCGCTCTTTGTGCGGTCCTTAACTTGTTCTCGAGCTTCTTTGTTAACCTCCAAGTTTCTGCCTCATATGTTAGCACCGGTAGAATGCAATGATTGTACACTTTTCTTTTCAACGACAGTGGTAAGCTCCCAGTGAGAATTTGGTAATGCCTGCCGTATGCACTCCAACCCCAATTTATTCTTCTGTAAATTTTTTAATTATGTAGAACGCGGTAATTCAGAAGTGCCATGGACTCAATAAAGTTATTTTCTCCTCCTCCTGCGATGATACATTAAAGGCCCGAGTGTGCCTTTCCTCCCCCTTGCATCTGCATTTGTTTACCATTCACACAAAGCATTCGTAAGGGAGCACTGTGTTTCTGCGTAGCAGCAGTATTTCTCGCTTTCATCATACGCTAGCACCATGCCCAATTACATACGTATGTACGTACGTACGTACACACACACACACACACACACACACACACACACACACACACACACACACACACACACACACGCACACACACGCACACACACACACACACACACTCGCACGCACACGCCCGCACACACACGCACACATCCATGCATAGATACAAACTTGAAATACTTGAATTTCCGTGAAAATGCGAAAGCATAAAAATGTAGAAAAATATTTACGCAAATGTTGACCTGAACTACCCTGAATCAAATAACTAATGTAGTTTGTCTTATGTTCATTTTGACATTGTGATTTTTGTAGATTACTGTAAACATGGTGCTGTGCAGTCTCGCATTAATGACTTAGCAATAAAGGCGCCTGGTTTACATTCCGTTCTCGTCAGCACCGATATTTGCAAAATCGCAATTGAGTACGCGGAACGCATAAGGTACTTTTAAAGCTATGCGGTGCCGACCAGTCAACATATGCTGGTAATATTTAAGACAAAATAAACGTGATCTTCCTGCGTATAGGAAAGTAAGAACAGCAGTACGCTCCTAATACAGGCCCATTCTTTCAGAAAAATGCTAATAAATTTGGCCTGATACCATGCTAAATCAGCAAAGCCCCAGCTGCATTAGGAAACGATGGTTAACTATGAAATTTACTTGTTTCATACAGAGGTCAAGTGCACTAAATATCCTAAAAACTGGACTCTTGGAGATGTCAGGTTCACAGCCTTTGGCTCACAGGTAACTTTTTTGGCTATGACATGGAAAAATGCGAGTGGACATGCTTAACCAAAGTATATTTTAGGAACTTCGGAATTACAGTGAAGATGTTTACCTCTAGCCCCCGTATGCCTCCCACGTATGCGTTCCCGGCAGCGTATTTCCATTTGCTAGTAGGTACAGCGTTTGACCGCTGGCGCCACGCTGAGCCGCTCGCGCGTACCATGTTTCGAGCCGCCACCGTTGGAACGCAGGAGGCGTTGACGGAGAAAACGCTGGGCTGGTGGTGACTTAGCCTGCTGTTGGGATCGGTGGTATTATAAACGCATCACTGTTTTGATGATCCAAATATAATCTCACTATCAGGGAGGGAGCAGTCTACCTGACTGGAGCTGCCGCCGTGGCGCCGGGGTTCAAGCGACCGCGCTGGCAAACAGTGAGAGAAAAAAAAAGAGAAAAGCGTGATATAAAAAAATAAAAAAATAAATAGCCATAGCGGGTTTCGAACCCGCATACGCAAGATCCCGAAGCGAGCGCCGTAACCACTCAGCCGATTCAGCCACTTGTTTTTTTCTTTATTACATGGGAGCAGACTCTTCAGCAACACAAGAAACAAGGCGCTAGAGGTACATATTCAAAAGTCAGGTAAGCATGTGCACGCGTCCAATAAAGGCATCCAGTCCGGCGCTGTTTCTTGAGCAGCGTACAGACTACGGACGTAGGCAGCAGATTCCCGAAAAAACGACCGAGTGCTTCGCGGTGGTTCAGCGTGCCTGTCACACATTCTACTGCGCCAAAGACTATGTAGACCAAGTACTATGAACAGGTCATATGGTGGGTCACAGGAATCTTTAAAAGGTAAGAAACGAATTGTGTATGGTGTGATGTCTAAATCTTTTTTAAGTGTTCTTTGGAGAATGTCCCAGAAGAACACGGCATCCCTACAATCGACAAAACAGTGATCAATCGTTTCAGCATGCGGACACAAACGGCAGTTTGTAGACCACGGCACGAAACAGCCCCTTTTTTCTAACCAGGTTTTGACGGGAAGGGTTGCCGAATGTAATTTAAAGAAAAAAGTTTTGATCCCTGGAGGAATGATCATTTGACGGACACGCTTGAGTACATCTAAGTAGCAACATTCCAAATAAGGCGCACGATAATGGGGAACAGGAAACAATGTGTCTATCAAGGCAGCAGAAATTTCTTTACGGGATGCAGTGAAAATATAATCCAAGCTAAAGCGAGCTTTAAGAAAGTGAAAGCCTTCAACAACCTCTTTCAAGAAGCCCCAAGGAGCAGGTGGTGCATCATTGACCGATGACGACACAACTATTTCTGGAAGGTAATTCATTAATCGAAGTTGTAACATCTCTCTTAGAAAAGGACTGTTTACATCACGTAAGAAGAATAACCGGGAGACAAGTTGCCTAACAAAAAGGTGAACTAGGCCAAGACCACCACTCTCAAGAGGAAGAAAAAGGTTATCACGCCGCATGGCCTCAACACGTGAGCTCCATACATAGGTAGCAAACACACGATGGAAAGCTTGCAACCTAAGTCGCGAGCAGGTAATACCAGTGTAATACCTGCAGGACATACATAAGTCGAGCTGCTAGAAACAGATTGCAAGCTTCATCTCGGCTAAATATGGACAACTGCCGCCCCTGCCAGTTGTTAACCTTACGTTGTACTTCTGCAACTTCCCCTGACCAGTGAGGATTACTATTGCGATATTGAGAGAGGGGTACACCTAAGTACCTAAAGTTTTGCCTCCACTGAATGCCTGCGAAGCGAGTTGGCATTGTACACCATTGAACGAACCAAAATCCGGAACTCTTCTCAAAGTTCACAGTTGCTCCAGAAGCTGAGCAAAACTGCTGCGTTATGGCAAGGGCAGTCTCCACACTTTTCTTGTCAGCACAGAAGAAGGCTATGTCATCTGCATAGGCAAGTACCCGGATCTCATTGGATAACAATCTGAACCCATGAAAGGTAGGATCCTTCAAAATTCGTGCACAAAGCGGTTCCAAGTACAAAGCGAATAACAGAGGTGACAAGGGACAACCTTGTCTTACTGATGCCCTGAGGTGGATAGATTCAGATAGACAACCATTAACTATTAGCCTTGTTGTGCCATTAGCATAACACATAAAGATGCCTTTAAAAAGAAGAGATCCAATGTTTATGTGCTCTAAAACACTAAACAAGAAGCAGTGATTAACTTTATCAAATGCTTTTGCCAAATCAACCTGAACTATTGCAACCTGACCCGCACTTTCTGTCACACACTCTAGCACAGACCATGCAACGTGGATATTTGTCTGAATTGATCTTTCTCTAATGCCACATGTTTGATGGTCTCCCACCAATGATCGAATTACTTCTTGAAGACGACTAGCTAATATCTTAGCAAATATTTTGTAATCCACGTTGCAAAGTGATATGGGGCGATACCCCTCAACTTTCTGCAATTTTGTTACATCACTGATTTTTGGAATAAGTACTGTGTGCCAATTCAGCCACGCTCTCAAGGGTTGCATTCGTGCAAACCACATCATTGCGTTCGAGCGCCCTCGGTGAACGGAACCACCTGGAAACGCGATACGTGCGAGCGGCGCAGCGTGGCGCCAGCGATCAGACGCTGTACCTACTAGCAAATGTAGTGTTGCTTCCCGGCAGGGTACCGTGGGCGGCTTACATCCCCATCACAGCGCGTGGGCAGGAATGGAGATGGGTATGACGAGAGAGGGAAAGAGTGCGGCGAAGGCGCTGCAGCAATGGAGACGGGCAGGGGGAGAGGGGGGGACCAAGTGTGGCGACAGTGCCTGTGCACGTGGCCTGCGCTTCTGTGGTTATAGCGTCCCCGAATCGGAACTGCAGGCTCAGCTGCAGCAGCGTTTGCGGCAGATGCATGAGAGCTGCAGCGACCGCGGTGGAGCTTGTGTCCGCGAAGTGTGGTGCCGTATGCAAAAAAAATGATTTTATAATCTATGCAGCCTAAACAACTTCACTGGTAATCCGGCTTCATATCAATGTTGCGGCTCCACGCATTCTTTTCTCTAATAATATCAAAAGCGTAAAGAAAAAGCATCACTCAACAAAATCAGCAATGACACAGGCAACTTGGACGTCATGGCTTAACGGACACTTGCCTACATAGTAGAAAAAAGATCTACCGGCATGGATCTACCGGCATCAAAATTTACCGCAGTCACCAGAGACGTAGTCTATGCAGTAGTGCCCCGTTCGCAGTGTCAAAAATGATACATTTTCTCATATTTCTGTGCCAACCAAAATTGAACCTTTTTCTACGCGCCGCACCCTGGAAAATAAAAAGAATGATGCTTGTTGTTATTGCGCTCCCTAATTACGAGCACTTTTCTATACATAGTACAGAAGTATCACTCCAAGCGTGAGCATTATTACTCAAATTTATCCTTCCAGCTATCATGCGTGTACAGCCATTCTGTACGGAAAGTCAATTTTTTCTCTCTTATGTAGCGTTACCTGCGACGTTCCTTGTCCTTTTATTTCTTTATTGTGTGCGTTGCCTGTTGCTATGTTTTAATGTGTCAAGTCAGTTTCATTTTTTCATGATTTCGTTAATTCAATTAGTAAGTACAAGTAATTTTCGCTATGTTGTCCTTCGTGTCATTGTTTGTTGGCGTCTTTTGATATGATTAATACAAATCGGGCTGCTCGCCTCCCTTTCTTATCGTTGATATATATATATATATATATATATATAGATAGGCACTCGCAGGTTGAGGACGCACGTACGAATAAAACGATACTTTATTTCCTACGTTTCGGCCGGGGTCAGGTCTTCGTCAGGGAATGGGACTCCGGCCAACACATAGCCAATAGAGCATCGTTTTTTGTCTTTAGCACGTGCGCCCTCAACCTGCAAGGTCCTGTTCAACTACCAGATCCCGGTATACCCTCAATATATATATATATAGATATATATATACAAGGTTTCCCATGTAATTTGTGCTAAAATTGACAAAGTCGCAGTTGCGCCCGCAAGGCCAAGCATCAATTGCGAGATCAAATTAGTGGACAGCTATGCGAAGTAAAGATAGTAGTTTGATCGGCCATATAAACTTGGAAACATAGACATTTTAGCTAAATTAACAAGCATGGTGTCAACCGCGCACAAGCAAACAAGATCGCAACTCATTCGATGCCCGCGGACTCTCCCTGTCAAAACGTTGGAGTGAGAAAGCGCGGCTGCAGCAGAGCGCGAATTGACCTTTGTGGCGCCGCTGCTATAAACGCACACTAAGCCGCGAAAACACAGCGTAGGTCGGACTCTGACCCCACCGAAGATGGCTTTCAAGGTACAGCGTCCCGAAGAGGCACGCGCAATGTAGAACGTGCCGCCCCCTCTCCCTACCTTCCCTACGGAACGATGACGCGACTGAAAAACGGCGCGCTTCTTTCCCTCTCCCCGCCCTTGCGTACGGGAGATTGAGCCGCGATGGCCTGTTCACCATCGCACGCTTTCACTCGCACATGCAGCATACAGCTGTCATGTGCCAATAAAGGAAGAAAGAAAGAAGAAGAAAAATCAGAAGCTAAAAAGAGAACAAGAAGACACGAGGAGTCAATGGCAGAAATAAAGAAGAAAGAGGTTAGAAATTAAGAGCGTCCGACTAAGAATACAATATGAAAGCAGAAGAAGAACCGCAAAAGTGCACGCGCAGCTACATGGCCAACGGGAGAAGAGACACGTAGCCGAAGAGAGCAGCCCAGCTTCGCTCTGGGATGACGAGGGGCAGAAGGAGCTGGAGGCCGGACAGGACGGGTGGATCATGGAAATGGCGGCAACCCAATGGAAGCTGTTCTTCAGCTGCCGCGGCCACAACCCGCGAGCTGAGCGAACGCCCCACCGGAAGCCGCAGCTACAGGCTGACGGCGCCACTTCCCGGATTCCCTGCGGCTACGATCCGCAGGCTAGCGGAGTTGGCCTGGCGATCCAGGCTCACCCCACCGTCCTGACCCCCTGACCAGGCCAAGCAGTGGACCGAACGTCAGACACAGCGACTTCGTGTCTACGACGCATCGGCGGGCCCAACAACGTGTCGTCGGAAGCCGCGACGACGAGGTGACGTGGCCACGTCGAGGGACGCGATGTAAATATTTTGGACTCATCAATTCAAGATAGCTCAGGACTTTGGGAATTACTAGAATTAACTCGTGTTGTAAATTGTTTGCCTTGTGCTGTTGACTTTACCGTTCGTTTTTACGTTTATAAATGTTTGTCTTAAACGTTCGACTTGTCGCTGTCTGTCTTTAGTCTACCTAAAGTCGTGACAATTTGGCAAGCCTGTCAGGATATTCCAGCCTTTCCGGCCCTGTCAAAGAGTTTGGTGGTCTGGAGATGGATTGGGACCGCATATTAGCTACCGTTCGCGAGAAAAAAACTTAGTAAGGAGCAAGGCCTCAAATAATTGAGGATGAAATGAACCGTGTTCATGCCGCTCGATCTTTAGAACTTGCGACACTTCTGCAAGCATGTGAAGAAAAAACAGTTCGAAGAGAAAGAGATAAAGAGGCCAGAAGCAGTCAACCTAATACATAGCAGTCATATCATACCTGAAGAGAAGCCTCGAACAAGTGAACTGTTGCGACAGAATAGTTACCACTATAAGCCTATCGATGACCGCACCGCCGAGTCCTATTCCACTGGAGAGCAAGGGGTACAACACCGGAATGATGGGTCTGTTTTCGGTAGTGCAGTGTACGTGCCAGAAGGTCGTGCTCATGAGGGCGAACGGTCCGCAGAAACGACGATCCAGTGGGACACTGACGTGAGGGGGAATAGCGCATCGTTGCACATGGTGTGTGTTGAGAGCAGATCAATTGAAGATGTCATGCAGGAAGTGAGAGTACTTGACCACTTCAAGGCTTTTGAAGAGATGGGGACTTTCGACTGCACAAACCCCTGTGAACCCAAGCTAGTGGCCTGCAAGCAAGACGTTACTGGTCCAGACGACCACAGGTGCACAATTTTTACGAGTTACGAGAAAGTAGTGTGCATTAAGCAAGCGATTGCCGCAGACAGAGGGATATATCGCGTAGAGAAAACAGAGAAAGAGAAAACAAAGAAGCGAAAGAGAAAGAACAGATCGATAAAATGCTTCGAGTAAAATAAAGGGAGAAAGTCAATACCCAAGAGGAGGAACCGAAGAAAGCACCAATGGGCAACGCTTTATTATGTTTATTTTAAAGCCACTATGAAATCGGGAGTTAAATCTGGGATGAAAAGTCGTAGAACATCTGAATATGAAGACCACGAAGAACGTCACAAAGGTTCAAAGGAAGAGCGACGAGTATTTAACTGCAAATCCCAAGCATGGCCCCAAAAGAAGAAAAGGTTTTCAAAAGTGACTTTTTCAAGTTCAAGGACAAAACCAGCAGCTCCACTAAACGCTCAAGAACGCGTGCGTCACGAAAGTAGACGGAAGATAAAGAGACTGCTGAGAGCGAGATGGCGCACGAACAATCATGCGTTCAGGAAACTTTGTACATCAATTAAAAAGGAAGCAAAACTTGAACTCCACAAGCGAATTTCAAAGCCAGGCAGGAACTGTGCAGACGAAAGAAAGAGAAGAATTAAGAAGGGAAGTAGGCACCATAGGAAGTCTCGACAGCGACGCAAAAGAAAGGCACTACGACAACATTAACAGTAAGAAAAGGAATTTCATTAGGGAGAGGAAACTGGTTCTTATGAGGTTTGCCTAGCTTGATAAACTGATTGTGAACACTACGGACGTTTAAGACGTAATATAGGCGATAAGAGAAGAATTGAAGTGTAACTTATATTTGGGTACGGATGTTTGTTAGAAGGATAGTTGTTCAGTAAACTGTTGCCATGACATGTATAAATATGAACAATAGAACAGTGTTCTTAAAGGGACTGATATGATGACAGCGTTGGGATAGATGAAATCATAAGAACGTACTTCAGCTAATGGTGTGTAAAAATGCATATTGTTTTAATAAGGTACTTATGTGGCGAAAACCACGGAAAGTATTTTGCCCTGTTGTTGATTATGTAGTGGCGGAGTGGTTAAGTATAGTCGTGGGAAGGCTGATCGTTTACTGTGAGTAGTGTTGTAGGAGCGGTGTTTAGTGATGTAGTTAGTTTAGAAATGTTGGTTAAGTGGTGTAAGTGTTGGTGTGAAGCAGTGGACCACTGAGTGCTACAGAGACAAGTGATATAGCGGGGAGTTCATATAGTAGTGCGCGACAGTGACTTTTTGGTGCTGAATAGTGAACCCTATGATGCCCGCTGTGAAGTGAATATGTGAAGTGAAGTGAGGTGTGGGGAGTGTACACAGTGGTTTAAATCACAAAAATGGTGAAAGCCATCAAGTGTTAGTGCGGGAACAACGTATGAAGACGACGATAGAAGGAGGAAGAAGCAGTTTTTCATATGGAAAAACTCTTGAAGGTGGGCATATGTCATGTGCCAATAAAGGACGAAAGAAAGAAGAAGAAAAAGCAGAAGCTAAAAAGAGAACATGAAGATACGAGGAGTCAATGGCAGAAATAAAGAAGAAAAAGTTAGAAAATAAGAGCGTCCGACTAAGAATACAATATGAAAGCAGAAGAAGAACCGCAAAAGTGCACGCTCAGCTACGTGGCAAACGGGAGAAGAGACACGTAGCCGAAGAGAGCAGCCCAGCTACGCTCTGGGACGACGAGGGGCAGAAGGAGCTGGAGGCCGGACAGGATGGGTGGATCACGGAAACGGCGGCAACCCAATGGAAGCTGTTCTTCAGCTGCCGCGGCCACGACCCGCGAGCTGAGCGAACGCCCCACCGGAAGCCGCAGCTACAGGCTGAGGGGGCCACTTCCCGGATTCCCTGCGGCTACGATCCGCAGGCTAGCGGAGTTGGCCGGGCGATCCAGGCTCACTCCACCGTCCTGACCCCCTGACCAGGCCAAGCAGTGGACCGAACGTCGGACACGGCGACTTCGTGTCTACGACGCATCGGCGGGCCCAACAACGTGTCGTCGGAAGCCGCGACGACGAGGTGACGTGGCCACGTCGAGGGACTGAATGTAAATACTTTGTACTTATGAATTTCAATATCTGAGGACTCTGGGGATTTTCTATAATAACTCGTGCTGTAAATTGTTTGTTTTGTGGTGTTTTCTTTGTCGCTTGTTTTTTCAATTATAAACGTTTGTCTTAAACATGCGACTTGTCCCTTTCTGTCTTTAGTCCACCGAGATACGCGACAATAGCACACGGTGACGATTTTATCAACGTTGTACTTTATACGGAACCTCACAGCGACGGCTGTGGTGACGCCTATGGCAGAAATCCGCCTGGAGTGTCCATATAATTACTATCTCAATAAAATACGCGAGTGCCACATAGCTTGACAAAAGTAGGGGACCGCTGTTTACCGTAGCTTGTAGCAAGTCTGATTTCCTTTAGTATTTAGCCTAATTGCATAACTAGTAACTAGCTATTACATGTGAAGCTTTTCTTTCTGGTTGTTCCTGTGCCGAATACTCCAACCAACCAAAGTGGAGCACGCGCGCCGCTGGGTTCCTTGCAGCACCATCAGATGGCTCGTGCCTCCGCGCAACTGCGGCGGCAGTGGCGCCGGCCGTGCGGGGGAAAGACAAAAAGTACCAGAAAGCTCGCCTTCGTGCATAGGTGGCAGCACGGTAGTGTGAAAGTAAACGCTTCTTAAGGCTAGAATAGATTTGAATTGCGCGATATGTCGTGTGTTTCGATTCTTTATGCACTCACACAAAGATTCGCTTATATAGATTCCGACTCCTTGGATCAGCTGCACTTTCTAATTATCTTCTCAGATATTATAATCAGAGCAAAATTGTCAATAACAAAATTATTTCATCATGAAAAATTTCTGACTCCCGAGATGTGCTGCATAAAAGTGTTTTACAAGCCTAGCTGAAAGAAGCCTGCAAAAGCATGCGAAAATTGCGTGTGACTAGTTGTGTGACACTTTGTGTTTTGCAGGCTTTCTCTAATGCGGAGAAAAACCTTTACGCAGCATGTATGGAGCAACAGAAAGATAATCGGGAAATATCTATGATGGTCTACAATTTCCTCATTGAAGTTTAGCTCTGATTATAATACTTGAGAAGATAAATAAATAGGGTAGATAAGTATGTAAATAAGCGAAATACAAAAAGCAGTTCGACCGGCTGCAAGGGACGGCGAACAACATTACGTTGGTTATGTCCAGGTACCCCCGGGGCATCAGCGTATTTTTGCAATTTTGTCAAAAGTTCCGTTGGGCACCGTGTATATATATTGCTACGATACCGGAGGACGCTTGAAAGTGAAGGAAGACGACGTGAGTTCGGATTGTGACATCATCGGTCCCTAGGCCTCTCGCATCCATCATTTCCATCAATAAACGCATCTCACCGTAACAGTATTGGTCGAGGTGCTGGGTAACGAAGAGGAGTCCTGGACGAACGACCACGGAAGCGCAACATCTGAAACTACGCCGAAGCCGCCGCCTGGCCGGACTACCACCGCTTCCAATGGACACGGTTCCTAACGGTGACAACGCGCTGACTTCGTCTGGCGCAACGTGGAAACATCACATGGCGCCACGGACCTTCGCCGGAAAGGTCGGAGAAGACGTTGAAGAGTGGCTGAACCACTACAGTCAGGTGAGTCGATACAACCGTTGGAATTCGGACACCCGGGTGACCAACGTGCCATTGTTTCTAGAAGGCACGGCGCTCGTGTGGTTTGAAAACTACGAAGAAACTCTAGCCACATGGGAAGACTTCGTGGATGAAGTAAAGAGCTGCTTTGAGGTCCCATCTTTGAAGAAGAAGCGCTCTGAGCAGACTTTGATGCAGCGTGCTCAAGTGCCAGGCGAGACTTGCACAATTTACATTGAAGAAATCTTGAAACTGTGTAAGTCTGTAGACCCTCGCATGAAAGAAGAAGACAAGGTCGGACATCTTCTGAAAGGGATTGCCGAGGACGTCTACAACTTCCTCATAGGAAAGGACACCTTGGAGTCTGTAGCCGACGGGATCAAACATTGTCGCACGTTTGAGACTCTGAAGGCTAGGCGCATTACACCTAAGTTTGGTAGACTCGCCAACGTCACCCCCGTTGCGAGTGTTGACGTCGGTCCTATACCACCCTGCGATCTCGCGTCAACGATAGGACAAATCCTACGCGAAGGACTTGATGAACTTGAAGCTGTCGCTGCGACAAGAGCACCTGTCAGCGATGCCTATTTGCATTACGACGCAACGTGTGCGTCCGTTCATGCCACGGGGTGTGACGATGCGCCTCGATCACGAGCACCGGAACGACCAACCTACAACTTACATCGTCGCGATGGCCCGCAGAACGCCTTCAACCAACCACATGCCATGGCGTTATCGTGGGTCGATCATCACGAATACACGGAGCCTAGTGGAAGGTTTCGTGATGTGCGTGATGCACCTGTGTGCTTCCAGTGCGGTGTCCGTGGACAAGTGGCTCGATTCTGCCCTGAGCGCGGTCGCGGACAACCACGGTTTTACGAGAATTCGCCGGCGTCTCCTCGACGGAACAATCGACCCGGTAGTGCTCTCTGGACAAGGAACACGTACTTCGGAAACAGTTTCCAGCAGAACTCCCGTGGTGACACGTTTATGGGCAACAACTAACGACAGAACACCCGCAGTGACTCGCCCACCTCCGTACGAAGCTTGACGCCCCCAACTGCACGCCGGCGCCGTTCTCCATCGCGTGGTCGCTGTGTCACTTCCCCACCGCCGGGAAACTAGGTGGTGCGGCCGATGGAGGTGAGGTCGCCGAACATTTGTCACAACACACACGCATGTCTCCACCAGTTTCAATGATGCAGAACAAGGTTCACGTCCTCGTAGACGGACTTCCGACGATGGCTTTGATAGACACTGGAGCAGCTGTTTCGGTTATTAGTTTAAATTTTAAATCACAGCTAGGACCCAAAGTGATGTTTTGCTGGGACAACTGTGCCACATTCCGTGCAGTGAGTGGGGAGCCGCTGTACCCTGTCTTGATGTGTGTTGCGAGTGTAGCTTTAGGCCACAGAGTGTTCAAGGTGGAATTTGCTGTTCTGGCTAGCTCCACGCACGACGTAATCTTGGGGATCGATTTTCGACGAGAGTGCGGCGCCACTGTAGATTGCGGCGCTGGTGAAATTTTGTTATCCGCTTTTACTGAGGGGTCTCCGCGCTGTCATGGTACCCTCGCCGTCACTGACGATATTTGCTTGCCGCCCCAGTCGATGAAGAGAGTGCCCGTTGATACCCCTGCTGTAGACGCTGGAACGTTTGATGTCCTTGTGGAGCCGGTCCCCCTCAACTGCGTCAAGAAAAATGTGCTCGTGCCGCGTTGCGCAATTTCTATTACCGATGGTAGATCCTCATTATGGGTGCTGAATTGTTCTAGTGAGCCTGTCGTGCTACCCAGTAGAATGCGGCTTGCCCTCCTCGAACAAAATGCGAGCAGTTGTTGTATTGCAGCTTTAAGCAACGAAACAGTAGACCACGTGGCTGTCACTCACCCTACAGAGGACAAGTTTCTCGGTATGGTCAACAAGTCGTTGCCGTCAGAGAAGCGCCGAGCCTTGGTCCACGTCCTGGCCAAGCATGCCGCAGTCTTTGATTTTGCGCAGAGCGAGGAACAATTTAAGGTGCCAGAGTCACGTACTCGTCACGTGATTGACACGTGATCCGCTCATCATATCCGGCAGAAACCGTACCGTGTCTCACTTGCAGAGCGCAAAATCATTGCTCAACAGGTGGAAGAAATGCTCAAGAAGAAGGTCATTCAGGAGTCATGCAGCCCTTGGGCTGCACCTCTTATCCTTGTAATGAAGAAAGACGGTTCTTGGAGATTCTGTGTGGATTACCGACGTCTCAAGTCTATCACCAAAAAGGATGTATACCCGCTTCCCAGGATTGATGACGTAATTGACTTCTTGCATTCCGCCTCGTACTTCTCCTCCGTGGATCTAAGGTCCGGTTATTGGCAAATTCCCATGCCTTTGTAACCCCAGATGGTCTGTTTGAATTCAAAGTAATGCCGTTTGGCTTGTGTAACGCCCCAGCCACGCTTGAGCGCTTCATAGATACTATTCTGCGTGGACTGAAGTGGGAAATTTGTCTATGTTATCTCGATGACGTTGTAATTTTTGGCCGTACATTTGACGAGCACAATCGCCGTCTCGACATCGTTCTTACATCTCTTGAGAGAACTTCGCTCACCTTGCATTCTAAGAAGTGTCACTTCGGCAACCGTGAGACTCTGGTTCTTGGTCATCTTGTCGACAAGCACGACGTTCGGCCTGACCCTCAAAAGGTCACTGCAGTTAGCAGGCTCATACAACCACAGTCACTACGAGAGTTGCGAAGTTTCTTGGGCTTGTGCTCGTACTTCCGTCGCTTCGTGCCTAAATTTGCCGACCTGGCACCCTGACATGTCTAATCAACAAGGACGGGCCTTTTCAGTGGATAAGAAGAATGCGAGTCATCGTTTAAGCAGCTCAAGTTTGTACTGACTTCAGGGCCCTTACTTCGCCACTATGACCCATCTGCTGCAACCGAACTTCACACCGACGCCAGTGGTGTAGGCCTCGTGGCCGTCTTGGTTCAGCGGCATGACACCATAGAAGATGTGGTTGCCTATGCCAGTCGTTGTTTAAGTAAACCTGAGCGCAACTATACGGTGACGGAGCAAGAATGTCTCGCGGCCGTCTTCGCTGTCCACAAGTTTCGCGCGTATATCTATGGACGGCGATTCTCAATTGTCACCGACCATCACTCGTTATGTTGGCTCACCGGACTAGGCGACCCATCAGGCCGTCTTGCTCTTTGGGCCATACGATTACAAGAATATGACTTTGAAGTGTGTTACAAGAGCGGTCGTCATCACGCTGACGCTGATTGTTTATCAAGGCTTCCCCTTTCGACGACCGAGTGTGACGCAGACAATTTCGATGAATACATAGAAGTTGTTGACCCTCTATTTCCTGACCTTACCACCTTTCGCATGGAGCAGCGCAGCGACACCAGTCTCGCTCCTATATTTATTTCCGAAGCGAATGGTAAACGCCGTTACGTTGTAAAGGATGGCATTCTTTACAAGCAAAATTATTCTGGCAAGGGTGTCCGTTTGCTTCTAGTCGTGCCGACAAGCTTGCGACGTGATGTGCTTCAAGTAATGCACGATGACCCTACATCTGGACATATGAAATTTTCCAGGACGTTTCAGCGCACACAACAACGTTTCTTCTGGCCAAAGATGCTTCAAAGTGTAGCAGCGTACGTTGCGAGCTGTGAACTGTGTCAACGCTACAAGCGCCCAACCAGCGGCCCTCCCGGACTTTTGCATCCCATCACGCCCCCTGCTTCACCGTTTGAAGTAGTTGGTGTTGACCTGCTCGGCCCTCTGCCACGATAAACGACAGGCAACCGGTGGATTATAGTACGCGTCGATCACCTGACACGCTATGCAGAAAGTGCGGCGATTCGTGCAGCAACGGCCACTGAAGTTTCACACTTCATGCTCTCATTCGTCGTTTTACGCCATGGATCCCCTCGTGTTATTATCAGTGATCGTGGACGGCAATTTGTTGCCGATGTGGTTGAAGAGCATCTCCAGCTTTCTACGTCTCATTTTCGTCACGCCACGCCGCACCACCCACACACTAACGGTTTTACTGAACGGACCAACAGAACTCTCATCAACATGCTTGCGATGTGTATTGATTCCGCTCACAAAACTTGGGACACTGTGTTGAGTTTCATAAGTTTCGCCTACAATACCGCAAAACACGAGACCACCGGATACAGCCCATTTTATCTCCTATACGCCCGCCAACCGCGTACAGCTCTCGATTCTATCCTTCCGTTCTCCGAAACCGCCGAAACTTCTCTGGCCGAAACACTTTGCCGCGCAGAAGAGGCCTGGCGCATCGCCCGCCTTCGTACTTTTGCCTCCCAAGAACGCTCTAAAACCCGTTATGACGAGCGCCATCAGCACGTATCGTACGAGAAAGGCGATTTGGTGTGGCTATGGACGCCACTTCGGAAGCGCGGCCTATGCCAAAAGTTCTTGGCCCGTTACACCGGCCCCTTTGTCGTTATGGCACGTCTCAGTGATGTCACGTACGTGATTTGTCGACTCTTGTCTACTGGCCGCCGCTCAACCAAGACCAACGTCGTCCATGTCGCCCGTCTAAAACGTTTTCACCACCGGAACTCCAACTGACTCGCCCGGTGGGCATCGTCTGCAAAGGGGGGAATTGCTACGATACGGGAGGACGCTTGAAAGTGAAGGAAGATGACGGGAGTTCGGACTGTGGCATCATCGTTCCTTAGGCCTCTCGCATCCATCATTTCCATCAATAAACGCATCTCGCCGTAACAGTATATATATATATATATATATATATATATATATATATATTGTAACGACGTGGGATTGACGAGGACGCGGAGCAGCACCAACAAAGACACTTTATCAGTCGCAAAAAAAAACCAACAACGTCTTCTACGTCTCCACGCTTAACCAAAAAGCCCGCGCTGCTTCAACCTTGTCCCCACTGGCACATACCCGCGGCAGTATAGTTGTTCCATTGGCTCCCCCTATAGAAAAGAAATCATCGTCCCGATGACAGAGGCTTGGCAAACTGCGATAAACAAAAAGAACTGTGCAGTCTTGTCAGTCTTCATAGTACGGCTTCATACGAAGCACGTGAACGACTTCGGGTAAATGCCGTCGGCGCTTTGAACAGTGAGAGCCATCCGGAACGACTTCGTAGGTGACGTCACTGATGCGTCGAAGAACTATGTAGGGCCCGAAGTATCTGCGCAGGAGCTTTTCAGAGAGCCCACGCCGACGAATAGGTGTCCAGACCCACACTTTGTCGCCGATGTTGTATGTTACTGGTCTGTGCCGAAGATTGTAGCGTCTGGCGTCACATTCCTGTTGTTCGTGGATTCGCCAACGCGCAAGCTGCCTAGCTGCTTCTGCTCGCTGTGTGATCTCTTCAGCACCCGTCTCGTTGTCATCAAATTCATGAGGGAGCATTGCGTCTAATGTTGTCGTAACCTCACGGCCGTACACGAGGCTGAAGGGTGTCTGGTGAGTGGTCTCTTGACGAGCCGTATTGTACGCGAAGGTGACATAGGGTAAAACCTCGTCCCAGTTCTTGTGCTCTACATCGACGTACATGCTTATCATGTCAGCCAGTGTCCTGGTAAGTCGTTCTGTCAGCCCGTTTGTTTGAGGGTGATAGGCCGTGGTCTTCCGGTGGGCGGTACCACTTAAACGTAGAACGATGTCCAAGAACTTGGCCATGAACGCAGTACCTCTGTCCGTGATGACTACTGCCGGAGCGCCATGTCTTAAAACGATGGATTGAAGAAAAAATTACGCCGCTTCATCTGCTGTTCCCCGTCGCAGAGCACTTGTCTCGGCATATCTAGTGAGATAATCCGTGGCGACGATTATCCACCTGTTGCCGGTAGTAGACGTTGGGAAGGGGCCCAGAAAATCCATGCCTACTTGTGCAAATGGTGTGGCAGGTACTTGAACAGGGTGCAGAAGGCCGGCTGGCTTGACGGAAGGCGGTTTGCGGCGTTGGCAATCCAGACATGTCTGAACATAATGCTTAACGACTGCAGCAAGTCTCGGCCAGTAGTAATTCTGCCGAATCCGTGCCAATGTGCGAGTGTAGCCCAAGTGCCCAGCGGTCGGCTCGTTGTGGCAGGCGTGTAAGATTTCACGTCGAAGCGATGAGGGAACAACGAGTAAGTAGTTGCTGCCGCTAGGAGAGAAGTTCTTCTTGTAGAGTACGCTGCGGCGCAAGCAGTATGACGCCAGCCCTCTTGTAAATAGCCTCGGCACGCTGTTGGATCGTCCTTCCAGGTAATCAATCAGCGGCAGCAATTCAATGTCATCCCGTTGCTGGCGTGAAAGATCGGCAGTGTCCACGAGTCCCAGAAAGATTGTGTCGTCATCGTCTTGTGCTGCCGTCTCAACAGGAGACCGAGAAAGGCAGTCGGCGTCTGCGTGCCGTTTTCCTGACTTGTATGCGACAGTAAAGTCGAACTCTTGGAGTCGAAGACTCCAACGTGCGAGCCGGCCGGAAGGATCTTTCAAATTAATGAGCCAGCAGAGCGAATGGTGATCGCTAATAACGGTGAAAGACCGACCGTACAAATACGGACGAAATTTCAGAACTGCCCATACCATTGCGAGGCATTCTTTTTCAGTGGTGGAGTAGTTAGCCTCCGCTCGGGACAGTGTCCTGCTGGCGTAAGCAATCACCTTTTCGCTGTCGTCCTGCCATTGTACGAGCACCGCCCCTAGACCGACATTACTAGCGTCTGTGTGCAATATCGTCGGGGCGTCTTCATCGAAGTGTGCAAGCACGGGAGGCGCTTGCATACGTTGCCGGAGCTCGTGAAATGCCCGCTGCTGGTCTTCGCCCCAAGTGAAAGGTATATCTTCTCTGGTGAGCTGTGTTAACGGCCACGCGATGCGTGAGAAATTCGCAATAAATCGCCGGTAATATGCACATAGTCCCAGAAAACGTCGCACGGCCTTTTTGTCGGATGGGGTCGGGAAATTAGCGACGGCAGCAATTTTATCCGGATCAGGTCGGACTCCTTGGTTACTGACGACGTGACCGAGGAACTGGAGCTCTTGAAAACCAAAATGGCACTTTTCAGGCTTTAACGTGAGACCGGCAGATCGTATTGCTTCAAAAACAGTTTTCAGCCTTCGTAGGTGTTCGTCGAACGTTGCCGAAAAGACAATCACGTCATCCAGGTACACCAGGCATGTTTGCCATTTAAGTCCAGAGAGCACAGTGTCCATTAGACGCTGAAATGTTGCTGGCGCTGAACACAAACCGAAGGGGAGTACCTGAAATTCGTAAAGTCCGTCAGGCGTCACAAAGGCGGTTTTCTCACGGTCTCTCTCATCCACTTCGATCTGCCAATAACCGCTTTTCAAGTCCATTGAGGAAAAGTAGCACGCGTTTCGCAACCTGTCCAAGGAATCATCAATACGTGGCAGTGGATAAACGTCCTTCTTTGTGACCTGATTGAGCTTCCGATAGTCTACGCAGAAGCGCAGGCTACCGTCCTTCTTTTTCACTAAAACTACAGGTGACGCCCAAGGACTATTAGATGGTCGAATAACGCCATCTTCCAGCATCGTCTTCACTTGTCTTTGGATTGCCTCGCGTTCCTTTGGGGCCACGCGATAAGGGTTTTGTCGAATAGGTCGGGCATCGACATCAGTAATGATGCGATGTTTGGTAAGTGGCGTTTGACCAACTTTGGACGCAGATGAGAAACAGCCCTGGTACTGGTTGATGAGCTCAAGAAGGCGGTCTCGCTCAACGGCCGTTAACGTCGAACTAACGTCTACAATAGGCGCAGCTGTGGGGATCGTAGATGTCGTCTCCTGCGCTAAGTGGCAGTCTTCTGTCGGTATTACTTCTTCGAAATAAGCGACAGCAGTGCCTCTCACGATGTGTCGACGCTCCTTACTAAAATTCGTCAGCAAGAGTTCCGCGCTGCCGTCGATTACATTAATAAGTGCTCTGGCAATGGATACGCCGCAATTCAGTGCTAGCGCATTGATGTGTTCAGCGACTCCAGTCCCATTCTGCAAGCTGTCACAGTGCACGGGTACGAGAGAGCAACTCCGCGGCAAAAGTATCACGTCGTCTGCAGCTATACGTAAGCGACGTTGTGGATGCTCCTCATGCGTGACATTATCCGAGTTCGTTGCAAAGGTGACGCTTCTGTCGCGGATGTTAATCACGGCACCATACTCACGCAGGAAATCCATCCCCAATATAAGTTCCTTGCAACACTCAGAAAGAATGACGAGGGTGGCGACGAAGGTTGAACCGGCGATTAAGAGTCGGGCTGTACATTTCCCAACAGGTGTCATCAACTGACCTCCGGCGGTTCGTATGTTGGGTCCGTGCCATGGCGTCTTCACCTTCCTTAGTTTGTCGGCGAGCTGTGCGCTTATAATTGAAAAATGGGAGCCAGTGTCAACAAGAGCGGCTACTTGGTGGCCGTCAATGCGAATGATGAGGTCGGCGCTGACGACGTCAGTTACGTCTTTCGTAGTTGAGTCCGTCGTATTCGTCGTTGCATTCGCTGTCTTCGCCGTATTCGTCGTTGCATTCGTCGGAGTCTTTACATCGTCGTACGTCGATAATGGGGGATATGGCGAACTTCGAGTACTGGCAACCTCACCCCCGGAGGTCGCTGCGTCTAGTTTCCCCGTCGCGGGCTAGGAGACCTGCCCCTAGTGACGTCGGCAAAACTGCGACGAGTCGGTGAATTGTAGCGCGCAGGTGATGGCGAAGGAGAACGTGATCGGGGAGTCGTCGTATTTTGCGGCAGGTCGTTCACAGGAGCGTCGTAGGCAGCGTCGACCATCATACGGAGAATAGTAGTTGGCAGGAAAGCTTGGGTATTGGGTGGCGCGATAGTTGTTCCATTTGTGGCAAACACGATAGACGTGTCCAGCTTCACCACAATGGTAACACACTGGTCGGCGATCGACGGTGCGCCACAAATCGGTTTTCCGACGCTGATAGTTTGGTGGCAACTCTCCATGGAGCCAAGGATTGGCGTGCGTGTGTCGAAGATACGACATTGTTTGTGGTGGCGTGATCGGCGAGGTCGGTAGAGTCGACGGGGGTGACGATATCGACTCTGTTTGTAGCATAGGTGATGGTCTAGTTGCGGGTGTCAACGGCGTCGAAGTTGCGTTGACTGGACGGCGAACAGCCTCCGCATAAGTAAGGCGCCGCGGCGCGTTACCACAGTCTGGCGATGCAAAAGCTTGCCGGACTTCTTCCCGGACCACATCAGCTACCAAAGATACCGTTGGCGCCGGTTCCGCACCCGTAGTCACAAATCCGAGCTGCCGAAGCTCTTCTCGCACAACCTCTCGGATAATTTCACGCAGAGGCTTGTCGTTACTTGGAGCCAGAACGGAAGTGTTCGCCGCCGAGTTACTCATGTCATGCTGGCGGTATCGTTGCTGCAGGGCCCGTTCAATGGCTGTGGCCTCTTTTGTGAACTCCGCCACTGTAGTCGGTGGATTTCTCACAAGGCCGGCAAACAGTTGTTCTTTCACTCCCCGCAAGAGATACCGCAGCTTTCGCTCCTCTGGCATGTCAGGGTCTGCTCTACGGAAAAGACGGGCCATATCTTCCGAGAACATAGCAACGCTCTCATTGGGTTTTTGAATTCGGATTTCGAGGAGACGCTGCGCATTTTCCCTCCTGTCGATGCTCGTAAAAGTATCCAGCAGCTGTGTGCAGAAGTCGTCCCAGGTGGCAAAGCTTCTCTCCCGGTTGACGTACCACGTACGAGCATTGTCCTTCAGATAGAAATAGACGCTCGAAAGTTTGTCCGCCGAGCTGGTCACATGGTTGTACTTGGCGACGCGCTCGAACTGATCAAGCCAATCTTGGACGTCTTCAAAGGCATCACCATGAAAGCTCTCCGGAACCATAGGGTCTGCAGGGTTACTTGCGTTGGAGCCGCGGTGGCCATGGTAGTTGCAGGGGGCGAACGATTTCTTGAGGTTTCTTGCAGGGGACCGGACTCGGGCGCTAGGCCTAGTAGGCGGCGACTGAACCGGTGGAGCGGTGTTTCGATGCGCAACTGGCGATTCCGGGCTCGATCGTTGGCTCCGCGAAGGGGTGCCAAGCATGAAGGATGGAGAATACCCAGCACCTCCACCAGTGTAACGACGTGGGATCGACGAGGACGCGGAGCAGCACCAACAAAGACACTTTATCAGTCGCAAAGAAAAACCAACAACGTCTTCTTCGTCTCCACGCTTAACCTAAAAGCCCGCGCTGCTTCAACCTTGTCCCCACTGGCACATACCCGCGGCAGTATAGTTGTTCCAATATATATATATATATATATTATATATATATATATATATATATATATTGCAATGGGGATGTTTGCCTAGCTGCACTCGATCACGAGTTTCAACGGTAGACCGAAACAAGTAAAAGGGCGCTATGGCGAAGCGGGCGAGCAAGCGTCGCTTGTCTTCTTCCTTCACCAGCACCGTGGCCCACTGCCTTCAGTACAATCACTCCCCACCGAAAGAAGAGCCATCCTGGCGACCTAGGGGCAGGAGAAGACAGGGGGGTCGTGGCACTGCTTGAGGCGGGAGATGTGGACGATTTCCTGGCCGCGACGACGCTGGTGGGAAGACGCGTCCATCGGCTCGATGAGGTAGTTGACTGCGGATGTTTGTCGCAGTACTCGATAGGGACCGTGGTACTTGGAATGCAGCTTAGAGGAAAGGCCCGGTGGAGTAGACGGCACCCACAACCAGACCAGCGAGCCGGGAGCAAAGGATGTAGCCGTAGTGGACGCATCTTGGCTTTGCTTTTGGCGCCACTGGTTCTGGGATGTGAACGAGCGAGCGAGCTGGCGACATTCTTCGGCATATGCAGCCACTCGGGAAACAGTCTTCGACTCCGAAGCATCCGGCCGGTGGGGTAGAATTGTGTCCATTGTGCATGAAGGTTCGTGTCCGCAAAGAAGAAAGAAAGGTGAAAATCCAGTAGTGCTTTGAGTTGCAGTATTGTATGCGTATGTTACGAAAGGCAGAATCCGATCCCAATTCGAGTGGTCAGATGAAACATACATGGCCAACAGGTCGACAAGGTTGCGATTAAAACGCTCTGTCATGCCATTAGTTCCGGGATGGTATGCCGTGGTAGTGCGGTGAATGATGCGACACTCCTTTAGCAACGCTGTAATGACGTCAGAGAAGAAAACGCGACCGCGGTCGCTTAGTAATTCTCGATGTGCTCCATGCCGTAATATCATGTTCTGAAGGATAAAACTAGCAACGTCTTTTGCTGTGGCAGATGACAGGGCTGAAGCTTCTGCGTACCGCGTGAGGTGGTCGATAGCAACAATAACACAGCGGTTGCCGCTGGGAGTGCTGGGAAGTGGACCGTATAGGTCAACGCCGACGCGGTCGAACACTCGAGCGGGGCATGGTAAAGGCTGCAAGGGGCCGGCAGCATGTTTAGGTGGCGTCTTACGGCATTGGCACAGGGGGCAAGACCATACATACTGACGAACGAAACGGTACATACCGCGCCAATAGTACCGAACCTGAAGGCGAGAGTATGTCTTCAATACCCCAGCGTGGCCGCATTCTGGGTCATCGTGGGAAGTGGCGCAGATTTCGGAGTGGAGGTGTCGGGGAATAACAAGCAACCACTTGCGGCCGCTGTAGTTGTAGTTGCGGCGGTAAAGCAGGTTATTCTGAATAATAAAGTGCGTGGCTTGGTGACGGAGCGTGCTAGAGATCGCCGCTGGCGACCGGCTAGACAGGAAATCTCGAAGCGAGAAGATTCATGGGTCCTTGCGCTGCTCTGATGGCATGTCGGAAATGTTGAGGCAGACAGGACGAGCAGACAGGATCAGGTGACAGGGGTGACCGGGAAAGAGCATCTGCGTCGGAATGTTTTCGGCCTGAGCGATAAATAACACGGATGTCGTATTCTTGTAGGCGTAATGCCGAAAGAGCGAGCCGACCTGTTTGATCTTTGATTGAAGACAACCAGAATAGGGCATGATGGTCCGTCACGATGTGAAAAGGGCGCCCATACACGTAAGGTCTAAATTTTGCGATAGCCCGAATGATGGCCAGAGATTCCTTTTCAGTAACGGAGTAGTTCGCATCAGCTTTGGTAAGGGTGCGGCTGGCGTATGCTACGACGTACCCATCGAAGCCATTCTTGCTCTGTGCAAGAACAGTGCCTAGCCCGACACCACTAGCGTCCGTGTGAATTTCAGTTGAAGCAGAGGGATCGAAGTGGCGCAGTACTGGCGGTGAAGTGAAAAGGCGGCGCAGTTCTTGAAATGCGTCGTCACATGCCGGGGACCAAGTGCGGTAGCTCAGAACAGCCAGTAAGACGAGCGGTCAAGAGGGTGATTATGGAGGCAAACTTGCGGACGAAGCGTCGGAAATACGAGCATAAACCGATGAAGCTGCGAAGCTCTTTCAGGGTAGTTGGTTTGGGGAAGGCGGACTCGGCACTAAGTTTCGTAGGGTCCGGGAGGATACCGTCTTTTGAGACCACATGACCGAGGATAGTAAGCTTGCGAGCGCCAAAGTGGCATTTCTCTAAATTTAGCTGCAGTCCTGCAGCCGTGAGGCACGCAAGGACTTGCTCGAGGCGGCTGTGGTGTGACGCAAAGTCAGTAGAAAAAAAACTACAATGTCATCTAAGTAACAAAGGCACGTGTTCCACTTCAGGCCTCGGAGAATGGTGTCCATCATTTGTTCAAAAGTGGCAGGCGCGTTGCAGAGGCCGGAGGGCATGGCGGTGAATTCATATAGGGCATCAGGTGTTACAAAGGCTGTATTTTGGCAATCGGCCTCTGCCATCGGCACTTGCCAGTACCCGGAGCGCAGATCCAGCGAGGAAAAGAATTCCGCGCCCTGTAGGCTGTTCAAGGCATCGTCGATGCGCGGCAGAGAATAGACATCTTTGCGCGTTATGCGGTTAAGGCGGCGATAGTCGACGCAGAACCTTATGGAGCCGTCTTCCATTTAACGAGGGCAACCGGAGATGCCCAAGGACTGTTAGAGGGCTGGATGATGCCACGCTGCAGCATGTTGTCAACCTGCTGGTCGATGATCCGGCGTTCAGTGGCCGACAAACGATACGGACGCTGGCGCAAAGGGGTTTGTTGAGTGGTGTCGATATGGTGAACGACTGCTGACGCTCGACTCAAGGACGGTTGGCCAATGTCGAATGAGGCCCGAAAACGTGGAAGGAGCTTGATAATTTCCGCGTGCTGGACAGGTGTGAGTGCCGAGTCGACGGCATGAGCGAAGACGTCCACAGGGCCATCGGTCGCGCCAGGAGGAGTGACTGCTCAAAGCAGAAGTGATGCCGCATCGTCAAACATGGTAGCCGGGAGGACGCAATCGAAATATTCAGAGCTCCCCAGGCACTCGCCGCGGAGTATGGATGAAGGGCACGCGGAAGCATTGCACACGTAAAGGGCAGCAGAACCGCCGCAATAAGTGACGATAGCAAAAGGAAGCAGAAGGTTCCGACGGCTCGCACAAGAAGCTGACGGCGTAAACAAAGCAGATGAGTTCGCGAGAGTCACACGAAACAGGGACCAGAGCGGCTGAAAAAGGTGCGATGTTGATGTCCGAGGCAGCAACAACTTTAGTAGAATGGTGGTCGTCAGGGTCAAAGCACGCCATTGGCAACGTAAGTTCGGCACGAGCGCAGTCGACAACAGCTTGATTTACAGATAGGAAATTCCATCCAAGAATGACGTCGTGCGAGGAACGGGATAGGACGACAAATTCGACAACATACAAAACGCCTTGAATGAAGACCCGAGCTGTGCATGATGCTGAAGGCTGAATGCAATGCGAGGTTGCCGTACGCAGCGATAGATAGGTAAGTGCAGTGGTCACTTTGTCTAAATGGCGGCAAATTTTTTCACTAATAACAGAAGCGGCGGCTCCGGTGTGAATAAGTGCGTGTACGGTGACGCCATCTACGGACAGTTCAATTTCGTTCACAGGAGAAAAATGAGACCTTGAAATGTTCGACGTAAACGCAGTTCTTGCCTCGGGAACTGTGACTATTAGTTTTCCTCGCTGGCTGGACTGACTCGAAGAACCATGGGGGAAAGGGATCGACGACATGGGGAGGGCGACCAGCGTGAATCGAAGGGGCGGCGACTGGAAGAGAAGTCCGGAGGAAGAATAGACACATCATGACGCGGAAGTCGAGCAGACATGTAGCCGGAGGCGCTCCCACTCTTAGAGAAACGGTAGTTGCGACGGCGGCAGAATTGTGCTACGAGGCCCGGTAAACCAGAGGAATAGCATATTGGCCGGTTATCAGGTGTGCGCGACGGTTTGACGACAGGGGCTCCAGCGGTCCAGTATGGAACCGGAACTGGACGTGAAGCTGGTGGCGGTACTTGGAAAGCTCCGGTGGTACGGTAGGCGTCTGGAGCCGGAGGAACATAAGGCCGGGCGACAACGTTGGCGCACGTCAGTGGTCCAACAACGGGCTGCGGATGAGGGGCAGGTGGTAGCGCCTCAGCAACTTGCGTTTGAAGCACCTGACGAAGCGAAGGAGCCAAGGATGTCACCGGCTCAGAGGGCTAGTCGCCAGAGGCAGTTGCCGCGCGACTTCTTGGCGGATGTACTGCTTTATTTGCGGCATTAAAGCAGAAATGTCGGCAGCGTCGCGGCTGAAATCCAAGGGAGAGAGATCCGCGGTATCCTGTTGAGCAGCACAACGTGTTGAGGCGCGCTGCTTGCGCAGCTCGTCGTACTGCTGACAGAGCTTAATTACCTCTGCTACCGTCTGGTGACTCGGCAAAAAGCATCTCGAAGGCGTGGTCATCGATGCCTTTCATGATGTGCTTGATCTTGTCAGCTTCGTCCATGGATGAGTTGACGCGCCAGCAGAGCGAGAGCACGTCTTCAATGTAGCTGGTAAAGCTCTCGTCATTGCGTTGAGCGCGACCACGCAATCGCTGCTCAGCACGAAGGCGGCGAACGGCGGGACGGCCGAAGAACTGAGTCAAAGTGCTCGTGAAAGAGGACCAGGTGGTAAAACTGGATTCATGATTTCGGAACCGTAGGTTCGCCACGCCCGTCAACTAAAAGCCTACATTAGTGAGCTTATCGCGCTCGGCCCACTTATTATATGCGCTTACGCGGTCGAATTCGGTGAGCCAGTCCTCGACGTCGAGGTCGTCTGCTCCGCTAAATATAGCAGGATCGCGCTGCCAGATGACGCCAGGGCAGACAATGGTCGGAGCAGGTACATGGTCGGATAAATAAATGGTCGGAGCAGCAGCCTGGGACGGTCCGGGATCATTCATCGCAGGAGCTGGTGGTAGCGGCCGACTGCGGAGTTCCAGGATGGGGAAGAGAAACCCAGCGCTTCCACCACATACAATGGGGATATTTGCCTAGCAGCACTCGAGCTGGCGTTTCAAAGTTAGACCGAAACAAGTCAAAGGGAGCTATGGCGAAGCGGGCGAGCAAGCGTCGCTTGTCGTCTTCTTCCTTCACCAGCACCGTGGCCCACTGCCTTCAGTACAATATATATATATATATATATATATATATATAGACGCGGTTATATACAGACGATGGGTGAGCGTCAAGGAAAACAATGCGCCAGCACCGGTTTCGTTCTGCGCCCCGCACCCAAAAAGATCCGTCGTCCTCCTATTCTTCCCTTCGCCTCAACCAATGCGTTACATTCCCCGTTTCCCAGACGAAGCCCACCATGCTGGTTGCTTGAGGCCCGTAACATGCGCAAGTTGAGTAGCGCTACAGCGGCGTCCTGGTGACCTTACGCGGGCGACCACGTACGTTAAATCAGTAATGCGGTCAATGATGCTGAAGGGACTGGTATACTGAGCCAAGAACTTTTACCATAACCGGCGTCTGCGCTGAGTAGTCCAGAGCCACACCAAGTCACTTTCTCGAAAGAAACTGAGTCATGGCGGCGGTCATACCGCTCCTTAGAGGGATCTTGTGATGCCAGTGTACGCAGGCGAGCAATTTGTCGGGCTTCCTCAGCCCGGCACAAAGTTTCGGCAACTGAATCCTCTGTACGGAGGGTAAAGGGGAAAACGGTATCGAGACAGCTGCGCGGTGCCCGAGCGTAGAGCAGGTAGAAAGGTGTGAAGTATGTAGTTTCGTGCTTTGGATGTATGGTAGGCATAGGTAATAAATGGTAAGATGTCATCCCAGTTCTTGTGATTGGATGATACAACCATATATCCAGCATGTTGGTGAGGGTGCGGTTGTACGTTCAACAGCGCTATTCGCCTGGGGATGATAGGGTGATGAGCGGCGGAACTGCGAAGTGCGGAGTCGAAGCACTTCTTCCACGGCGTCGGCGACGAATTGGCTCCCTGTCGCTGATGATTACGCGAGGCGGACCGTGGCGAAGAATTACGTAGCGTAAGAAGAAGACAGCGACGCAAGTAGCGGTGAAGGAAGATATCGCGGCGGTTTCCCCGTATCTAGTAAGGTGATCAACACAAACGATGACGAAACCAGCATTTCCTCTATTGTTTCAATGCCAGTGCAATCGCCCGCTCCGCAATGGCAGCTGCTGGTCCGCCTTAGTACAGTGAATTGCGGTGATGTGACGCTACCCAGAGGGTATGACTAAAGCCCCTTAATATAGAAAGTAGTGACACTCCCCTCCACTCCAGCGTTTTTCTCCTCGATATCCTCTTAGCGTGCCGTGCGCAGCGCACGGCACGCTAAGAAGGCCGCCTTGCGGGCGACGGTCCTATGCGTTGGCTGGCGCCCGCGAGTGCGTCTAAGTTAACGTTTTTTTTTTCTTTACGTTCTACTATTAAACAAAAACTCGAGAAAGTTATGGGACATGATTGACCCTACCATCAGCCCCTTTAATCATCTTCTCCTTTGCGCAATAAAAGCGTCAAGTACGAACGCTTGCGCCATGAATAACTGCGCAGTATTATAGCCCACATAGGTTTGGCATTTTAATACCGGTCGTATTAATAGCGCACAGCTTTAATGGTAGAATATTTGCGTTATATACTTGTACATTGCTCAATACTTTTCAGCTGAGTGACGTGCTAAATGCAGATTTTATATAGTGCATGATTATTCCAGAAATGCTGTTGTTTATGAAGCTGCTCCCGAGTGGTTTTAGAGGCAGGTTAGTTTCTTGCTGCCTCGCAGTTATTTCCACGCAGCTGCTTCATCACTTGCTGAATAAAAAACACAGCTGCTTGAAAGACAATAGCATTTTTTTCATGATCTCGAGGGAGCGACAATTTTACCGACTATTTGGAGAAGTGGCCTGGCCAAGGGGTTTGACTTGGAATCTCTGGATGATTACTCGCACCAACGGATAATTAGATTAAGTTATGGAAATATTACGTTCTCTAGATGAAGTATTTAGGCTAGTCCCTCGATGGCACTTTATGAGGCCTTCAGATACCCGTGTCAAAACAATATTTAGCGCTGTAAAACTTTGCCATAAAGGACGTAGTCATTTTGTGATTGACAGCTGGAAGGAAATAATTCGTACCATTTTCTTAATCACCGAGGTCATGTACCTGGAAATAGTTTTTTAAATGTATCTCAGTGTATATATAACTCTAACAGAAAAGGTAGCCTCAGAATACTCGCGGAATGCACTCTCCTTAGGCGTGTAAATATACCATAATAAATTCAGCGATTTTGTAAGAGCGTTTACTATCACAAACTATCTGCAAACTACTTTCGCTACAGTCCAACAATAACACCAAGGTAAATTGTTGCACGAAATAGCTTTTGCTTTGCAGATACTTATTTAGGCGAGCGCTTTGGACAAGAGCAGCAAAATCAGAAACAGAAAGTCGTGGCCGCTGAAAACTCCACATAAATGTGTGGCTTGTTCTTGATGTCAGCGAAGTTAGGTACTGATAGTTGGCTAGAGTTGGAGCTGTGTGGCGGTTCGTGAGGTGTTCAGTGATTGCCGGTGCGGGAACGGCTAATAACATACTATGACCTAAATTATTAAAAATGTGAACGTGCCTTCTTTTCAAGCACTGGATCAAAGCACAGTGTCTACGTGAATAAGCGTCCTCCAACTTGCAGAGCGCACTTGTGTTCTCTTATCTCTAAAACACGACATAAACTTACAGTAAAGGTCTAAGAAAGCAATCAATGTCGTGGAAGGAAAAAAAGTGGTACTAGTAATGAAGCGACATTCCCATAAAAAGGCGCCATTTTCTTGAAGTTGTTGCTGGCGACATGTTATGAAGACACTCCAAGGCATTGCATTGCTTCAAATCCCCTCAGCGCCTGAAGTAAAAAGCAGAAAACACCGTGTGCAGCAGCAACGACCCCACAGCACACAACAATTTTGACAATTTCCAGGTCTGCCGGTCGCCGCTAATGCGGCATATCTATTGGAGAGCTATCATGTCCATTTTCCGGGCTACCGCTCTAGGAAGTGATTTCGCGGCACTAAAAAATTCTTCATGAGAACGATCTGGAGCCCTCTCGTTTTTCTTTTCTCCCGTTTTGCTCCCGCGAACGCAACATAGCGCTTCGCGTACTTCCATTTTGCCTTCATCCTATGCTTTTATTTCTCTTCACAGCGTTACGCTGCATCGACATATTACTCCCAGTTGTCGCTCAAAAAGATAGCTCTCTTCTTATACATATGTTGAAATTATTCTTCCTGTTATTATTAATATTATTATTATTATTAATCAGTGCGCAGATTTGTGTGATTGATGATGTGCACCAAATTACCGTCATCTCCTCGTCGCCGCCTTCTGCAAGAAAAGAACGAAGACGCAGAACCGTGCGAGATTATTGTTGTTCTTCTTGTTGTCATGAATGTTCGTCGTGATAACGCTGTCGCAGAGTCTATGAAAAAATTTCGAGGTTAATTATTGTCACCATCATCAAACACTGTCATCGACGTAAACAGTTCACCTTGTAAATATTTCTTTTGTGTCCATGTGATGTCTACATAGGCTTGTATTCGCTTGCTAGGACTGCAGTCTTTGATCATTTCGGCAACTTTTTAACAGCGGAGCTTCTTAAGCAGGCCGTAATTTGTAGCGCGTTAACGGAAAAAAATGGGATGTGGGCCGATCCTGCGGTAGTGCAGAAAGCGTCCAAGCCCCCGGAGCCTAGCTAAGTACAGCTAAGCATGGTTGGGACAACTTAAGCTGAGTCAGCCATCAATAGCCAATCGTTATATAGCCAATCAATAGCTCATCAATAATCAATCAATAATGAATCAACTTCTTAAATGGCTGGGGATGACTTGGTAGTGCTTAGCCAAGCCCAAAGGCCAGGACTAGCTACGTGCCCATCAGCTCCGCTTTCTCTTTATCATTGCGCCTCTAATGCAAGCTAGGCTATCTTTCTTCTTTTTTTAACAGTGGTTGTCAATTACAGCAGACATTTTATTGCACCGAGGTCACCTCTAAACTGCAGACATGACGCAAAATTATCAGTAAAATATCACGCGTCAAGTGCCTGAGTGGCATATGAATGCGTTTATTACTAACTTTATAAGTCATTGCGAATTCCATCAATATTAATAGCTCAGCATAAATCAAAACAATTGGTGATTACCGGAGACTGTTCGTTCCATGCATGACAAGCCCACTTGCCATTTGCAGCCGACAGTGAGTGCATCTTTCATTGGAAGGGCAAACAGATCGCGTAGATGACAATGGTAGGAAGGCAGAACCTACACGCATTTTCCATTTCATTTTCTCACAAACACTGGCACCAACCACGTTCGCTCTTCAGGAATTGGATTCTTCTGCTTAGCATGGACATCGTAGAATACATCACATGTTACGGAAGCCGTGCCATGAGATGTAGAAATAGAATGAATGATCGCACTTGGGTCAAATTTTAGCGCAAAGTGAATAGATAAAGGTGCTAAATGAATTTTTATCTCATGAGACGCTACTACATTGCAGTCTGCTTGTACATTAAAAAACTATTAGCTCCAAAATTTTGTACATTATCTTGCAGCTTACAATTGTACAGGGTGTGAAATACGCTGCTGACGAAGAAGTGGCGATCTATGAGACCTACATACCGTAGCAGGCTGGTTACCAGCAACGCCAGTTTGTTGTCTGCGGCATAAGCCACGAACAGATCACGTCCTCTGAACATTATCACACATGTGCTTCGTACTTACACCAATGAACGCCCAGATGTCGCCTACTCTTGACCCTTCGACAGGTATTGCCAGCAGGTTCAAGTATGCGAAGCTTTTAAAATCAAGGTTGTCGAATAACACGTATGTTATGCTGAACACAAACACTCCATACGCGATGAAAAAAATATTAGGAGAATATAAAAAAACCAAAGCCCGAGCCTGTGGAGTGAAGTACTCATACGAAAGAAAGTAACAGAAAGTAACGGGAAACACTGGTAGCTGCAAAAAATGCAAACTAACCTATAAACCAAAGCAGTGACGTTGAATTCCAGCACTGCTGGAGCTCGTTGTTTGGCTGCCATCGGCCGGTGAGTATTCGTTTGGCACCGTACCAGACGGGGAAGAATGCTTTGAGGTCGGAAACAAATAAAGGAATCTTTATCGGTGAGGAACGACGGAACAAATAGAATTTTCCTTCCCTTGGCATGCTTGTTTGCGGTTTCTTATTTCATGAATAGGAAGAAAGCGTGACGTTCTTTTTTTTCTTCCTTTTCTGTGGTGGCGATAACATCCTTCGCTCAAAGAAACCACGCCGCAGAAAATGTAGTCAAAATGGAAATGTCAGGCAATGGGAAATGGTTGTGCCAATGATCGCGGTGGTTATTCACTTCGGTGGCCATTGTTATAGGGGCGAGTGCGCATCGCTGCAGAAGGAAAAAAAAGTGTAGCATCCGGAGGCGGCTATCAAAGTAAGTTTTGATACGCAGTTTTTCTGAGGGGCTATCAAACGCAGAAACATCGTCGCAGCAAATTGGTAACTGTGCTTGATCGTTAGGGGAAGGCATTGGTAAACAAAATGTTTTCGCTGAGGAAATATATACAGCTTTTTTCTAACCCGGGAATACCCATTGCCGTGGGCGGCACGCAGGCTATCTAAGGGCGAAACTTGCAAAGGAGAAAATGCATCGTGTGGAGCGAAAGAAAAGGTCGCTGTTATTTTGATTACAACTGAAATTTCGCGTTTTACTGGCTCCCACAGTGCTAAAATTTCCCATTCAAGCGATCGGCTACATATCTTTTTTTAAGCGCTCTTCTACATTTAAGGTGGGTGTCTTACATTTAGATCAAGCATCGATCTTTCTTGCGGTTTAAGACCTCGTTCGCTTCAATGCAGAAGAGTAAAGGAATCATCTATTTTCGAATTGAGCATGGAGCATTGGGATATATGCGCAAAAAGCAACTAGGAGAGAAGGTCGCTATATTTTTCCCTTCATCTCCAAACGCGCTCAAGCAGCATTGAGGATAATCATGATTTTGGAATCAATCACCAGGATCTGTTTATATGCTGGCCCGTTCACGTCATATTATATATGTAACTACGACGGAATGCAATGCGGGCGTGATTAAACCCAGCTAATGATAATTTTGCCATTTTTTGTAGAAATTTATTTTAAAGAATTCCAAGAGATTTGTTACAAGAGATGTTGTCAATCCACCGCCAGGGTCATTAAAAGCTGTCATCATCGCTACTCATGGTGATCTAATATAATTAACATGTGGTAGGTCAACTTCTGCAACGCTCAAGCATGGCCGAGCACTGTAACTCGGGAATTAAGTAACATAACAAAAATAAGCTAAATTTGAATACGTGGCTGAATGGTGCTAGACGCATAACGAGAAAGGGTGACTACCTAGAATGTCACAGCTGTGCTGAGAAAAATGTCACTTTGTAACATTTGTAACATTCGCTTTGTAAACTAACCACTAGATCCTACTGCTTTCACAGATACAGCTTCGCATACCACAGAAAGCTAGCGCTGAAAGTGAGGAAAATAAAATAAATAAGAAATATTTTTATCCGTGGGTCCGTTGCACCTTGATCAGCAGGACAGCGATGCTCACAATACACAGCTACCCTGGAGGCAAATGTGTACTAGCGCAGTGAATGCGGCTAGACTGAAATCATATTTGTTCCAGAAAAATTTTTGCTAGCCCCAATTTCCAAGAGAAATGTAAAAAAAAACGTCTTGTTGTCCTGTGGTCGAATGTTTGGTTCCCAATTGCAATGATCTAGCAGTGGCCATATGTCACACCGTGATAAATTTGAAGAAAAATTAAAAGGTGTGCCGTATAAGTTGAGCGAGAACTTGCGCGAAAGCAGCGCACCGCATAACGTCCTCGTGTGTAGACGTAATTAGTGAGCAGGTGCCTATATATGCTATTGTCGCGGATGTTAGTTAATACACTATTGAAAATATACCGCACTTCTGTTCCACAGGCATGTTGATGTTTCCAGATGTCCTCGCGAACAAGAAAGGAAAAAAGGACCCGCTGTGGTGGCGAAGTCTCTATGACCAATTGCGCTACAAAGACCGAGACTGCGGGATCGACTCCCGGCCGCGGCGGCCGCATTTCGATGGGAGTGAAATGCAAGAACGACCGTGTGCCATGCATTGAGTGCACGTTAATTTTAAATAATTTAAATATTAAGGAAGAAAAGAGGTTATCTTGAATAAGCTTGTTGTTAGCAGACTACAAGTTATGCGTAGTGTCTGCACACCCTCAATCAAGCACAATAGATTTGTTCCTTTTGCGTAATTTGTGCACTGAATGGGGAAACCGTTCTCGTGGAAAAGTAGAGGCTTCAGCAAGAATCTGCGTGGCTATGGCGCTGAATATGGAAAGGGTTAAGGAGAATATCCTGCCATCAGAAAGCAGTGAACGCAGACGTGAGCCATGGTTACAATCTGAAAAATACCTGCGGTAGAGCGCTCCCTAGAGGGTCCGTAACAACGTCCAGCGTATGACCAAAGTTTGCTATATGGCCCTTTAAGAGATAGACAGAAATCAGGAACAGAAAATGTGGGATGGTGAACCACACGAGTGCCTGATTTGATACTCTATATTTATACGCTTGGAGAAGTTAACTTTCATGTTGACTTTGATTAAAATTCTACCTCACTCTCGTTATAGCCAGAATCACACCTACATCACTATGAAAGTACCCCGTAAATAATATTATATGGCCGTATTCACACTATGAAACAATTATACGCAAATCGCACATTCAGTTTGGCTCTCCCAATATATTTAAAAAATTAGGTTTCGCTCAATGGATATGATGCACAAGAATAATACCAAGACTGTAGAATGCGCGCACGCTATCTGTTCTCCTACACTACTATGCGGGGAAGTTTGCATTGGTTTACTCCTTCCTGTGGGCACTTTCACAGAATTATTACAGTTCTTAGGTTATTACTCGTACAGCAAGAAATGTCTGCTATATTGAAAAATATGGAAGCATAATCTAATCGCAAGAAATTAAGGTAATAAATATTCTGGTGATGGCATCGCGAGCTGTTATCCGTGAACTAAAATAAATTGTAGACATGTATTTAATGCACGAGAAAATAGTACGGTGAACTGGGAAAATAAATACTCAGTGGTGCGAATCCCTCGATACATCGTCCTTTATGCCAAGCGTAGAGATCCTCGCTCGACAAACATTATTATCCCCCCCAAAAAACGCTCTTCCAAAACGTTTTCCTGTGTGCAAATTTTTCATTCATATAGATACGGCAGGAACTCAAAAATGATAACGCTCTTTTGAAAATAATGTTCCATACTTTTCCGGGCCATGTATCCAGGTTCTTTCTTCATGTACCTAGCTTTTTTCGAATATGGCATCTGCAGAGGACATCATTTTTTCCAAGTTGTTGGGTCCTTGGAATAGATAAGGGCATTTCTTCAAGGGATAATCATTTACAAGTTTGCTACAACAGAACATAGTGGTCAAGGCTGTCGAAATGTATCAAGAAGTTGACGTTGTCAAACGTATGGCGTTTTAGGATTTGAATTCTATTTGAACAGTGTCAAGTAAAAAATTCTCCAATGGTAAGTTTTTTAGACCACTGGGTCAATCAAGTAATTATAATAGATCCTTCACGAACACATCCCGCGCCCCCATTTTTTTTTTGCACAAAAATGGCTTTACGGTTTTCTCATTTTTGCGAAATCGAAATATTCGAGCTTTACATGCAGTATGAAACATTTTTAAGAATGAAACAACTGTACATGCCACTCATACGTGCTGTCCAGCAGCGTGTTATGTATATTATTGTGTAGTTGCCTGCGCAAGTATGGGAATATTCATAGTTCTCCGACGGAATGATTGTTTTTTTAGTGTTTGCCGCCCTTATGGACACTGGTTTCTGATGTTAAAGGGGCCCTGAACCACTCCTCGGGCTTGGCGAATAAGCCCATTGAGCGGATGGCATACGCTGCTGTAAACATCTCAGCCAAATTTTATACTCGTGCGTCACGCGTGGAGCTCACAAGCGGAGGCTTGTGAGCCCACGTCAAGGTGACTTCACAAGAGAAATCACCTTTTCTAAAAATCTCTCGTTTCAACAGAAGCCATCTTCCTCACTCTCTTCTTTGTGCTTTATTTCGTCATAAAACACATTCCCTTAGACGGCTGCTATTGGTTGCCGCAGTCAGCGACGCAGCGTAGATAGCGCGGCCGCCGCAGGGTGCCGCCACGAGTCCACTGGCTAAGCGCACTGCGGCTGTGTGAGGACAACCGCGTTTGGCTTGCTTTTAACGCGTCGTCGGCACCAAAATCGGAAGTTGTGGATTATATTTGAACTGCGCGCCACGGTGACATTTGGAAGGCGGAACTCTGTGGGCACGCCCCATTCTGCCGTAGCCTTTGCAGTGCAAGGTATTGAAGAAGGAAAGGGAGCACAACGGATGCCATGTTTGATTACCAATAACTCCGCTTCCGCTGAACGCATTGAAGTACTTTTTGCGGCAAAGCAGTTCTGAAATAGCATATTTCCACTTCAAATGCATTTATTCATTTCAATAAAAAATTGTTCAAGGCCCCTTACTTGCGTTGCCGACGAGAGCAGCCCTCAAATGGATTGCCTAGTCGAGAAAGCACAGTAATTCCCTATTGCAAAAACCAGCGTCTTCCAGTGCCTTCCAGTGTGAAACCAGCGCGTTTTTTGACACTGGGTGGCACTGGGGACGCTGGCGCACGCTGGAAGTCACTGGGAGTCACTGCGACACTGGTGAGATCGTTGGAGAAGTGCTGGGTCACACTGGACGAGACGCTGGTTTCACTGCTATGACGCTGGGGCGCACTGGTGTGCGCTGTACACGCGCTGGAGATCACTGGCTCGTACTGGAGACTGCGCTGGTTTCGTTTGTGCCGCACTGCCGGAGTATAGGCGCTGTTGAATATTAAATGCTTGATACAATTTTATGGGCATCTCCTGTCCAAAAAACAGAGTCCTGTCCTAAATATAGCGCTATAAGTTGGGATCATAAATGTCTATTTCGTGTCGGCGGTGCTGCAGCTTGGAATAAAGGTGCGTGATGCTAGCCCATGCATATGCTACACTTGAGATCACTTTCGCTTTGTACATTTCCCTTTTGACTGTGCGGATAGCTGTATTCGTGAATGAAATTACGCAAACGCAGATAACGCCTCGTTTTCTAGTAGTTTGTACGCATCGATGACTGCGAGTTGTCGCAGTGTTGTACAGTCGACACGAAACCGAGCAGCCGTTCAGCCGCGTTCGAATGGACCTCAGAAAGCCTGCCGCTGATTGATATTATCGCACCGACAACGAAGCTGCGATGATTCGTGCGCTTCCACTTTCCCTGCTGTACCAAAAATAATAGTTAAAAGGTTCTGAATCTCAAATACAAACATGTTCGCATCCGCCCGGTACCCACACCGAGATCGTTCGCTTCAACCGAAGGTTAAGCCTACCGTACGTGCCCGCCGAGTTTGTCTACACTCTATCGGTCCGTCTGGGCTGAGGAATCAACAAGTCTAACGAGGATAAATCACTCTGTAGTTCACCTTTCCCATCGGTGTTTTCAAACAGACCATTCATTCGTGTGTACAGTGTCAGATTAACAAACCATGAGCGCCGATATGACGTTATAAACATACTTATATGTGCTGTCGCCGAAGGCTGTCAGCCGCATTAACCGACCGTTTCTCTTACGGAGATATGTGCCTAAACATACGTGTCGATTGAAAAGCATTGTCGAGCTATGGAAATGTTGCATTACCTTTGCGCGAAGAATAAGAAACGGCTGTCAAAATTGGCAGTAACGGCCCGTACAACATTCCGGGTCGGCGGTTCATTTATGGCTTTTTTCGTTGTTAATATACCAATCGCAAAAGCAAATCAGTGTTGCATCACTTCCAGGCATACTATGCAATACGGACAACAACTTTTTCGTTCTGATAAAGGCGTAAGTTTTAGTTGAAGGCGATATCGCATCTACCATGTCTGTGCGAGACGTCCGCGCAAAGCTACAAATGTGTCTGCGTGTTGACATGGCAAAATATGAAGAGGAAATCATGGGTCGGTGTGGCGTAGTGTAGCGTGGCGTAGTGTGGCGTAGGTCGGTGTGGCGTAGTGGGGAGAAAGAAGAAGACGGCGTTCCGAACGGTCGCGTTTTTTCATGTTCTCCGCTCCAAAGGATTTATCGGCCCCTGGCCGAGGTGCTGCTCAGGCGTCAGCCAGCAGCAATGACTACCGTATTGTGCTACCTCGTCTTCCTACCGGTAAGCTGGTTGTGGACTCCGTTTTCCTGCATGCTGACTTAGCTGGTCGACCGTACAGAGCCCAAGACTTCAGAGACGCCCTTCGGAATGTTATTGACCTAAAGGAAATAAGTTCCATTGGCCAATTTCAGATGTCGCACGTGTGGATGGTGACGTGCAAGTCACCAATGGCAAAATCAAATCTAGTCACGTGCGGGGATTTATCGGTGAAAGGAAGACGCTGCATCGTCATGGACCCTGAGCCCACGGAAGTAAAAATGAAGCTTTTATGGCTACCTGAGCGTTTGGAAGACGCCTACATTCGAGATTCACTCCAGGCTTACGGGAAAGTGAAATCTATATCAGCAGAAAGCTGGAGAGTATCGGAGATGGAAGAAATGCGTACTCTAAATCGTGATGTGGTGTTGTCTCTTGCTGACGGAGTAGGTGTGGGTGACGTTCCACATCTACTACCTGTCTGTGGAGTGCAGAGCCTTGTACTGATTCCAGGCAGACCCCCGCTTTGTCTCCGCTGTAACAAGGTTGGCCACATTCGTCGCAACTGCAGAACTCCACGTTGTGAAGACTGCCGGCGCTTTGGCCACACAGCTGAAGAATGTGTGGTAACATACGCCGACAAGTTACGACATAGGACACGACCTCCTGACGAATGCGTGCAAGAACACATAATGGACGCCACAGAGGTTCTCGACGCGACCGGAGATGTTCCTTGTGCCGCGGAGACCAGTTGTGCCGGCAAGTCTCGTCTAGATGTAAAAGACAATGTCATCGCACAACCGCCCAAGGACAAGGAAGGTAGCAAAGCGACAGATGATCAGTCCAAGCAACAGTGCAATGAGGCGCCCGTAATCAAACAGCCAGTTCCTGCCCAGCAAGCTAAAGAGGCAGCCGAAAATGAATCATCTGCTTCACCCAAGCTTCTCGACACGTGCCCTGTGCTGGTAGAGGACAGGCGAAGTAACGCGGATACATCAATTCCGAAGCGCCGAGCGACAAACACATCGGAAACAAGCACGGACAGCGACACGACCAGTACCACAAGAAAAGCACGTCGCCGCAAGACATCGAAACACTCAGGAAAGTGCCGACGATCACGGTCCAGGAGGCCTGGTGGGGGTTCGGAGGGAGCCTCACCGTTGCCCTCAAGGACCGACCACATAGATAATTAGGTCCGTATAGTGGTTAGTCACCATGGCGCTGACACAGCAACTTCTCTTCGCAACTTTGAATGTACGGGGCCTTAGGTCTTTGCAGAAACAGGCACAGCTTCGCCGGCTTTTATCTAGGCATCGCCTCGACTTCGTCGCCGTGCAGGAGACGAAGATTGAGAGTGATGACGAAACAGAAAGGGCCTTGCGACCTTTTCTATCTGAATATAATGTCTGCGTTTCACACGCCCTTGGTTTCTCCGCAGGCTGCTTCCTGTTTCTGAAAAAGAGCCTACTTTGTTCAGCATTTAGTTACCATGTGGACGCTGAAGGCCGATACATATACTGCGATTTTGTGTTGCAGGGTGTGCCATGGCGAATAGTTAACCTCTACGCATTTAATGACGCTGCCAAACGAATTCTTTTATTTGATACTGTGTCTAATCTACTGGACTGTGAACGCTGCATTGTGTTAATGGGAGATTTCAATTGTGTATGTGATCCGAGTGATCGAAGTGGGATTAACATTCAGCGAGACAGGAGTGGTGAAGTTTTGTCTAACGTGATAGAGAATGCAGGGCTCATAGATATAGGAGCGTCGGGACAGGGTTCTTGCTCTTATACACGAATTCAAGGTCACTCTTACGCCCGCCTTGATCGAATTTATGTCTCTTCATCACTCCTCTCCCGAAGGACTGTCTTGTAGTACTATCCCAGTTTCGTTCTCTGATCATTGTATGGTTATCGCAAAAATTGGTGAGAAATCTGTAACCAATTTCCGACCACAGTGGGCACTCTGGAAACTTAACTCTGAGCTCCTAAATGATCAGGAATTTATCAATCGTGTGCGTATGGCCCTAACAACTTGTTTTTCTACAGACTTGCCATTATTTGCTGCTTGGGAACTCTTTAAGCAAGAGGTTCGCACAGTGGCTATAGAAATTGGGTCGGTGAAATCGTTTTATAGAAAGAATGAAGAAAAAATGCTCCTCAAGAGCCTAAGTAGCATTTACGAGATGGAATGCGAAATGCCAGGCACTTACATAGAAGATATGGAAAATATTAAATGTGAGTTACAAAAGTATGACGCACTACGTTACCGAGGTGCGCGAGTTCGATCTCGAAACAGCCGTGCTTTGCACTCTGAACAGCCAACACGTCAAGCTTTACTTGATGAGCGACGTCACGGTACTTCAAAAGTAATTTCGGAAATCTACTCCAAAGGTAGTCTTGTAACAAATACGAATGACATAATTTCACAATTTGAAAGTTACTACAATGCTTTGTTCAGTGCACCTCCCGAAGATCATGATGCAAAAGTCTTAGAGAGTTTTGTGTCTCTAGTAAAACCTTTACAGAATGAGGAGTGTGCATTCATCAGTGGTACTGTTACCATTCAAGAAATTGAGCAAGCTATTGATCAGCTGCCTTTATCGAAAACCCCCGGCCCTGATGGACTTTCAAGCGAATTTTACAAAGCGTTCAAAGGGATTATCAGTTCCATATTATTGGATATATTTATTACAAGTTTAGAGGTGGACGCCCTTCCACAATCTTTTTGCAAAAACCACACAGTTTTAATCCCAAAAAGCTCAGATAAGGAAAAACTGCGTTCTGTTGAAAGCTACAGACCAATCACGCTGTCAAACGTTGATTATAAAATCTTTGCAAAAGTTTTATCTAATAGATTACAATTTGCGATGTCGATTCTTATTGGTTCCCATCAGACGTGCGGAATTAGAGGCCGATCAATTCAGACCAACATACATATCGCCCGTACACTTCTTGAGTACTGTTACGGTTCCACTGAGCAGCTTGCAATGCTCCAAGTAGACCTTGCTAAAGCTTTTGATCGAGTCAGTCATTCCTATTTATTTTCTCTTCTGGAACACGCCAATGTTGGCTCCATTGTGCTTAAAGGAGTTAGGCTTTGCTACACCCATTGTTCTACTCGTTTAGTTATTAATGGCCATCTGTCCAAACCCGTTGCTATCTGCTCTTCGGTAAAACAAGGATGCCCGATGTCCCCACTACTCTTCGCCCTTTACCTGGAACCACTATGCTTAAGCGTAATTCAGTCAAGTTCCATCCATGGCTTCAACATACTGGGTAATGAGGTTAAAGTGTTAGCTTATGCAGATGATCTAGCGTTTTTCTGCACAGATAAGCCCAGTGTTGAAAAGGTTGTAGCTACAATAGAGAAATTTGGCAGCGTATCAGGAGCACAAATGAACTCCTCGAAAAGCTTAGGCTTATGGTTCGGCTCCTGGTGTTATAAGCCAGAACAGTTTGCAGGCATTAAGTGGACTCATGTTCCGCCAACGTATCTTGGCGTGCCGCTAGACGCATATAAATTAAGCGCGCACTATTGGAAAGAACGGGTTTCAGCCTTGCAAAGTTACGCTCAGACATTCGTTCCATACCGACTTTCTATTTTCGGAAGGGCTGAAGCCTGCAATAAGTTTTTAGCAACTAAAATTTACTACGTATTGCAAGTTATTCACTGTGCCAGGCTCTACATCCAACGCTTTCACCGAATTTTTGCAACTTTCATATGGTCTTCCACTTTCGAGCCCATGAGGAGAGACAATGTTTTTAGACCAGTTAGTGAGGGTGGGCTCGGCTTAGTGCATCTTTACGTGCGGCAAATAGTGTCCCGTTTCTTCTTTTTTCGCGATCCTTCACATCCTATAATTCGGTCATTCATGCAAGTCACACTTGTTGATGCTTTACCTGATTTAGTTGTTTCATCAAATTTTTCTTCGCCTTTATGCTTGTTGGGGTTCATGCAGGAGGTTTATTTGGCGGTTCGCTTTCCTGACAGTTCGGTTTTCTACTGAATACTTGTACTCCGTGTCGCGTAAAAAGTTATACAAAGATTTACTGTCCATGCTTTTTCCACCTCCATTTTACCGATCACTATACATTGAATGGCCAGGCCACGATGTACTAAAACGAGTTCGTAAAATGTATATATCCCCATGCTGCAAAACATTCTTTTACAAACTTCATAGTGAAACTTTACCGGTAAAAACATGGCTACAGAAAAAGGGTATATTTGTGACTTCTGTTAATTGTCGTCTTTGTGATGTGCCAGAGACAATTGAACACTGTTTTATTGATTGCAAAGATGCCATTCTATTTTGGGACATCCTCCAACGGACTCTAAAGAAAGACCTTGAAATCAACCCCCATACAGTGCGATATCTGCTGCCGACCCATGATGACAGTGTACCTTTCGACGTGTTCTTTCTCATGGGAATGCACAGTCTGTGGAAGACGCGAATGATGGACCGCAACGCCGAACCGGTTGTACCCACAAGAGTAAATTTCATCCAGATGACTGTGCACCTAAAGAATGTTTATGATGGACTTGATGTTCAACCGGACTGGTACCCCATTTTGGTGAGGTGCTTAGCCTTACCACCCTTTTAAAGCGGAACAGTGCTTCTTCTGTTTTTCTGTGTGTGACTCATTGTACCCACCTTTCTATGACTATGCACAATTAGTGAATGTTTTATTGGATGACATGTTAATGTATTAAATACCATGAAAGAAAAAAAAAAAAAAAAAAAAAAAAAAAAAAAAAAAAAAAGTCGGTGTGGCGTAGTGGTAAGATACTGTGATTGGGATCTGTAGGGCGGTGGTTCGAATCCTGGCGAATTTTTTTTTCCTTTTTTCTTCTTTTTTTTTTATTGCATTACAACGTTCTCTGTTTCTTTCTGTATTCGAAAAAATATATAAGGTAGCCAGGCACCACGTATTTCTCGCTCTAGAGCTGCATTTCGCACCAGTACCCCGCGCCCAGCGCCTCCCAGTATGCCGCGCCTTGCCAGCGTCCCAGTATCCAGCGCGCGACACTGGGCCCATAATCAGGCATGGCACTGGGCACTGGATACTGGGTTTTGCAATAGGGTTATTAGTGCAAATGTGAGTGCAACCTTGTTTATACATGTACATTGAAGATTAGGCAACAAAGAGAGGTGAGTGGACAGAAAAAATAATGTTATTGTGCACGTTTTTGAGCAAAAAGTGTTTTTCTACTATAAAGTAACCCGAAGCCACATGCCGTCGGATTATAGACTGATTTGCCAGAACGGCCATTATAACAGTAAGCTGTTTCGCAGTAACCAAAGCAATGAAGTCTCGCCCAGAATCACACTCAACTAGCCTAATGTAGAGGAAGAAATGTTCAAACTTTCTAGGTGTATAAGCCCACCTTGCCGCCGCAGAGATGCACCAATTTCCCTTTCTCCACTTTCTTCCAACGCCGACAAAGATGGAAATGGGGATAAACCATCTATGGAAAAGGCCACGACCCGTACAGTTCGAAATAGGCACCCTAGACAACTAACCACAGTTGGAATGATTTGTGAAATATATTCTCGTCAGTGATACCACAGATGTATTTATCTTATTCGACATCGACCGCTGCCCTTCTGCGATCTAATTGCATCGAAGAAAAGCTTCCACTCTGCTTCTTTTCAGGTGAGGGCGAACGCCCTACAATCCTGGCTAAGCTTTACGTTTTTTATGAAGAAGTGCAAGGCAATTTTGTCTGTATAAAATACTTACAATGGAACGGGAAGTGGTACATGCGCAACGTGAGGCCCTAGCTGTTTCAACAAATGTCCTCTCACTTCTTTTTTAGTCTATATCTTGCCTGCACATTTTTCACATGACCCCTAACAATATGTACGCGCAAGACAACAGTTCCCCGATTCCCAGGCAACAATGTTGGTGTGGCTCCCCGACCTGGTCTTAGCCAACCTAGAAACACATAGACACCGCAGGAATCCAATCTCATCAGTCAATTCGCATGACGAACAGCAACACCTGCTCTACAAGAGCACACCTACAAAACATGCGCACAAAGGTAGGCGCGTTGTACAGTCTCTCCTAAACTTCCAGCAATAAGGCCTTCTAAAAACGTGGATATAAAAACCTTTCCACGCCGGGCTAGCAGGTTCAAACTGTGCTTATTGAATCCTGCTAAAGGAGTATTGCACAGCATATATTGATGATTAAACAAACAGACTGAAAGTGGAAACGCTAATTCAGGAAATAAAAAAAGCTGAAGGGCACGTATGGGTTCATTAGCTAGATAAATCTCGGGGAAGTGCTCGGCTGAAGACATAACCTCAATACAGGAAGGCTTTGCACAATTACTATCTTTCCCCCTTCAAGACTCTGAACACGCCTTTTCTTCATACGTGTCGAGAGCACGGCCTTGGAATGGTTTCATCCTGCCGTAAAATCTTTCTACCGCATCTTGCATCTGACCCAGTGAACTGACTGACCAAAGGGAGACAAGAAACTAAGCATGTGAAAATACAGTAATCTTGCCTCTTGATATGGCTTGCTACTTCTTTCTCAGAGACCGTTAAAGTCTGGGTGAAGGCTCACGCGTTAAATGAGCCCTAAGAGCGAAGCAACGCCGACTTGTTTCCGAGTTACCGCACGCAAAAAGAGCAAGGATGCGGATGAGAAGTTTGTGAACTGAGTATGTAAAAGAAACAATGAAAAGGGCATTATCTGCCGTAATTGCGCGCTGAACCTCAGACGAGCCTGCCTTCTCTTGCGTGCGTGTTCTCTTTTTTTTCCTCCCTAAGGTTTGACTGTCTGCACTGCAATACTGTTCAGTGCAGGGCTCCCTTCAGCGCTGAACACACTTTCCTAGTAACTTTCCCAGCTGCTTGCTTGTGAGATATTTCGAGGCAACTTCCTTATTTTGACCGCGTCTGCAGGGACAGTGGTGTTACTTTTTTTTGGAAGCTCACGGCGTCTTCTTTTGAAAAACGATTGTGTAGAAAGAGCGTACGAAGACAGCTGCAAGAGATTTACTTTGATTTGAGCGGTACGTTGCTCAAGATTGCACTCTGTTTTCCCCCTATATCGCAACGGAAGTGCAGATGACGTAAAAAATTAACTTGTGTCTGTAACCTACAGCTTCTTGCCTACAAGTTATTTGCCGTCTTGTTTAGTTTTCGGAAAAGAACGTGTTTTATAAGATTGCAGCACAACACCATTTAAAATTTCTTACTTAACGGAATTACAGTATAGATTCCGATAACGCTAATCTCCGAAGAGGAACCTTTAGCTCGAGGACTCGTATCTAAATACATGAAATAAAGATAATTTTTTCACGCTATGCACTGCACCACATTTGATTTGATTAGGTTTCTTGTATTTAAAAGAGAACCTTAAAATCTACTGACTGTTGGCAGTGAATCAGTTAAAAAAAAAGTGTTGAAATATTGGAACCTTTACCAAACGAAACTGAAGTTTACAAAATGCAGTGTACAACCGTGTAACTCAGCAATGAAAAATAATATCACCCTTCTATCAAGTGCATATAATAGCTCATCTGAAGTAGGAATAATTGAAATTAGACATGGTCATTTAATACACCACTAATTTGGGAGCAAGGTTTGTGCAAGAACCCTTGGAAACTTTGCATAAATTCGCGTAAATATAAATTATTAAATAAAATTTGTCCACTTTAGATGCTCTAGAGAATGCAGTTTACAATACTGCGATACGTTTTGTTGGTGCAAAACTACAGATTTGTAAATTTCGTGGTTGTATATATTTACTTACCAATTTTCGACAACTATTGTAAAATAATTGAGGCCATACATTATACTTACCTTCAACAGACACTAGAATGCAATTTTCTCTCTCAATTGCAGCAAATGTCATTAAGATCGGCCAAGGGGTTATCTCAAAAATGCATTTCTGCGTTTGATATGTACCTAAATAGCTTATTTCGGAGTTTAACCTCCCCTAAAGGTTCCTCTTTAAGCGTGATGTAGCGTTCTAAAACATGGCACAAAAAAGGCGGTATAAATGAGGACGAAAACCGAGGCGCTCACAATTACCTTTTATTTAGAAAACTCCGGGGAACTCACCACCATGCGACAAAGAATGTCATAATTAACAAAACGAAAATGAAACAAATCTTACCTATTTTATACGCCAATATCTAACGGTAATCTCGAAGACCCATCTCGAATGCCATTCTCAAAAGATACATGAGTAACCAGTTACTAGCGTACCTAGGTGCTGCTGGCTTTATTCTATACAACGTTGTTGTATAGAATAAACTCATTTCGACACATGCTAGTCGTTTGTTGCCGCTGACTGCATGCAGCTGTCCCGGCGGCAGCGTTGTTGCTGCAGCTTCCACAAAATGGCCACATAGCACGTAACAATATTGCCGAAGAGAGAAAATACCATTGTACCGTCAAGATCAACCTGTGAAACAATTGAGTTCAGCGGAGCAACTTCTTTCTAATAAGTAGCCTCAATGGTGATGTCTGTGTAAGGCAACGTCGAAGCCTTTGACGACAGAGGTGATGACTGGCTGCGCTACGTGGAGCGCCTTAATGCCTTTTACGTTGCGAATGATGTGGAGGGAGAAAAGAAAGCTGTCTTGTTCCGCTACTGGGGGGAAAATGAGATACGCACTAGTACTTGACATTGTAAAACCCACAAACCCTCAAGATAAATATTTGAAGAAGTCGCTGTTCTCAGTAGTCTCAACTGCCCGAAACTTTCAGCTGTAGTGCAGCACTTCAGTTGCTACAATAGTCTTCCGGCAGAAGTATGTTCATTGAGCAACTTTACTGCACCACTATAAGGTTATCCGATCATCGTGAATTTGGGATAGAGCTTGAGAAAACGATGGGAGATGTTATAGTTTGAGGCATTAGTAATGGTGCGGTAAAAACAGACTTCTGTAAAGAGCCAACCTAACGTTCGACAAAGCTGCGAAAATCGCCCTTGCAGTGAAGCCTGTCATGAAAGGCAGCAATGAGCTCTCTTAGGCTGGCTCAATCACGCATCTACCTAGGCATCTAGCAACACAAACGTTTGACATTAATGCACACTCCAAGGGAGTCACCTTCTACCTTTGCCGTGACCCAACTCACGTTGCGTCGTGCTGCAGGCACGTGCATGTTAAATCCTATTACGGGCACAAGAGAAGTAATTTGTCAACCTTTTGCAACGTAAATAAATATTCTCCCAAAGGCTACAACTTTCCGCTTGCTACAAACCAATACCTACCCCTCGTTACACCCTTACTAGATCTACCCAGACATTTACCCCAATCCCACGTGCCATATCTGCAAGACACAGCCAGCCACACTTTCACACATGCTTTTTGACTGTACACAACAAAACCGCGACAACAACCCCACGACCCTCTCGTCGAGATGGCCCAATGCCCTGCGTAGCTCCAACCTCGACGAACAACTCTGGGCGTCCCTGCAAGCCTGCGAGGCGGCGAAGAGGCCACACCTCGACGTCCCCACGTGGGAGGCCTAGGCCGAGCCACCAGCTCTTACTGGTTTCAATAAAGTTTATTCAGTCATCAAAGAGAAAGAGTGCTATACGACGCGTCATCGGTACCAAATGTCGTCACCTAAAGAGCGGCTCAGCACATTTAATGACGACACGGGCCAGCGTAAAGTTCCAAGCACAAACTTGTTCGACATCTGGTACTTGAAAGAGGCCTCGGCAGTGCCACTGTAATTAATTATTCATGACATCTGCGGCAAATCAATCCTAATAAAATTTGATCTCGGACTGATTATATACGTGATTTTGTATGATTAGTTCCAAACTACATTCTCGAACGTGGGTGTTGAGCCGTGAAACACTCTCTGCGAGGATTTTCTGGAGAAATACAGCCGGTCAAAGAAAGAGCCGAATCACTATTCATTTCAAAGGCCAATAGGCATGCCTTCTACTGTAAGTTACTGCTTGTCCTGCTCATAAGCTACGCGGTCGCAAGTGAAGTCTGGCCTTTTGGCATTTGTATACATAGAAATGAGGAAGTAAACAAGATGAGAGATGCGGCAGATCTTGTAAACGAGTTCCCTTCTATGTTTTAGGAGAGACTGGGTACCTTCGAAGAGGTGAGTGAGTGAAACAAATTTATTTGTACCAGCGGATTGAGGCTTGGGCCTAGGCCGTGCCAGGAGGGGTAGAGAGCGCGCGCCCTGTCTTCCAGCCGCCTCTCGAGCTTGCTCGATGGCCCATAGTTGGTCTTGCAGATCTGAGCTGTTCAGCGCAGCTTTCTACCGCACCCTAAGCTGTTCTGAGGAGACTACATTTTTATCTTGTACATGTGTGCAATCACATAGAACATGTTCTAGGGTGGCGTTTTCTATCTTACATAATTTACACAAGTCATTTGGGTACAGTTCGGGGTTGATACGATGTAGTTGGACCGGGTTGGGGAAGGTTCTGGTTGAAGTTGCCTCCAGTCAACCAAAGCAAAGCAGGAAGTTCGTTGGAACATGCTTATGGGTTCAACAAGCTACCTCTACCTACGACCGCTGATCTCCACAATACGCCTCAAAATGTACTTATACTGGAACATAAAACACCGTGCGAAACTCGAAAATGCCACACGTATGTCATACCTCGATGCAGAATTAATTCCACTATTATTATGCTGAGACATATTTACCTAAATACTGCAATAATTATTTGTAAGAGAACCTAAACACAATGTTCTTTCTACCCTCCGCGATTCATGTGTCAGAGAGCACATCTACATTTTTTCTGTGACTATCATATTCGGCCCATTATTTTGTATAAATGTTTTTATCGGAAGCTACACAATGGTGGTAAAGTGCATAACAATTATGAGCTTGATTTCGCTCTTTTATCTTTCTTTTTATTTTTTATTTCTTCACTGCGTTGGATTGTAATTAATCCCAATTTTGTATAATCATGTGTTCAGAACGTCTCAATGCAAAATGAGTATTTTTTGTGTTGGGTATAGTGCGCTATGTTTGCATTCATTTACTCTTCTTGCAACCATCGATGTTATTTTGTGGGTTCGAGAGCTTTGTAAAGCGATCGTCTGGGCTGTTTTTTTCTCTCAACCTACCAGCTCTGCTTGAAACTTAACTGAAATAAGGTTCGATAACGTTATCTACAGCTTCTAAGTCTTCTTTGTTAGAGTGTACGCTTTGATATTGGTTAGCACTGGCAGGTTAATTTCCTTGCCTATTTTTCTTGTATTAAAGGGCATCGGCAGGCTGCCTTTTATGACCTGATAACGCGTACCACGCACGTGTGCTTTAATAATTGAAAACCTTTCGAAGAGTTTATGATCCTGCAGTGCACGTATGTAGGGTTATTATTATTATCATCATCATAATTATTGTAGGTGTGCAAAGATTCCCTTCTCATGATCGCGGATCCCCGTCTCTGATTCCCCTAAACAAACATATTCTTTAATGAGTTCAACTCGGCGGACGAACAACAATAAAGTAGCGTCTCCGAAGCAGCAAGATTCCCTCAGTTTTATGGGCATTGAATCTTCTGACGCACCGCACTTGGCTGCAAAAATAGCAAGCGAACGCGAAACACGCCAAGCGGAAGACAAGTGGGCGCGCGCTCACGCTCCGCTCAGCGGTGCCAGAACAGCATTCTGCCATGGCTGGCATGAGAGTTAACCGCCCTAACCCTAGCGTACATGCTGAACAGCTGCCTGCATACCACATCATGGTGGTCACAGTAATCCAAACGGAACGGACAGTACACTTTAAGCTACAAAAGCTCATGGCTTTCATTCGGTCTGGTTTTGTGAACTGTCGAGGTGAACGCCAGCAACGTCAGTAGCGGCGTTCCTCCTCAGAAGCGAATTAGAGGATGTCCAGTAAGCAGTGTTGCCACTTAGAAATTACAAAACGTGCTAGTCCAGACCCCCCGCAAAAAAAAAACAAAAAAACTTTAAAACACGCGATACGGGCACCCAAAACTCGCTAAAAATTCGGGTAATGCACAGCACAATCAGAATAACGTTCGAAACATGTTTTTTAGCAGCTAAATAACACAGAGTCAAATAGGTTACACTTGGCAGAAATGTGTTGCTTTTTCGTCCATAAAGGGATAAGATAATAGAGAATATCATTGTTAAGCGCTTTTTTGCGCGACTGAAAAATGCGAAAATGTTTTGAGAGACAAAATTAAAAAAGCTTCCGTGAACTGCAATTACTGGAGGAAAATCCGGTTGAACTAGGGAGTAGTGAATAAAATTAGAGAAAAAAATGTTGTCTCTTTCTTCTTGGTATGATCTCGCGTCCTCTATGAGTTTTTGTTCGTTGGCGTGGCCACTCTTGAGAACAACGTTCATGCTCAGGCAGCGTGTATCTGACGCAGCAGTTATCGTTTCTTCGGAGACAAGCCTGCGTAGTACTACTGGCATATGTCATCTCAGTGGAGATTCTGCTGTTTAAATTTGACCTAATTACATTCAGCTGGCACAAAATATGCTCAATATCCGCATCAAACGACGCAGCAGCAGTAGTGATGAAGCGAAAAAAGCCAACTGATTTTTTTATGTATTTGACCGGAGCCAATTCACGAGCCAAAATTCCGTAGAGCTCGTCTGCGACAATGCGAAGAGTATAAAAGCTACAAATTGCCAAAACTGCTAGAGTTGTTGTTCAGAGGAGGCATGGAGACATGGAAGAAGAAATCAGAAGCCCACTGTTAGTGCATGATGATCATAATTTCTCTACTTCGAAAGGGGCCTGGATAAGCTGCATGTTTGCGACCCGTGAAGCACGAATTACTGCGTATTGTCAAAAATGTGAAGTTTTTGTTCCGCCATGAAAAGCAGCCAAAATGGAACGAAGGAGGAGGATGAGTAGATTTTATTGAAGAGAAGGGAGGAGAGGTCGGCCTGGAGAGCGTGTATCTAGCCTGCTACTCCTCACTGGGGTAAGGGGCAAGTGGGAGAGACAGGGAGAGGTAGACCGCAGCTGATTATGATATGATACAATGAGCTACCTGTATACATCTTTTCCAATCCACGGAAGTGTGCGTCAGACACACCACAAGCCATCCGCAAACGAACAAATCTGGACCGCTAGTCAGCGCTGGAAAGCGAAAATCGTAGCGTGAAAACAGCTAAATTCGGCAATACTGCGAGTAAGTGCCAGAGAGATGTTTCTCGGCAGCGGCGGTATCACGTGCTGGGTCGCGCCTAGGTATCGGCTCTCTCCCCCCCCCCCTTCCCCCATATTGTTCGAACACCTTCAGAGGAGCTCCAGCGCATATATAGACCCTGCTACCGCCATCAGGACAAAGCCATGAACGAAGAGATGGCCTGCTGTCGACGACGTGAAGACCGTGGCAACAACGGCCGTCATCTTCAGTGCAAGAGGTATGGGGATTGATACCCAGCACCTCCACCACTTATGGCGTCTCTGTTGGCGCGACGTTTACTCGGCCCGAGTACTCGGCAGCGAACCAGCAAAGGCACACACCCGATGATGATGATCACACAGAATTGAAGATGAGGATTGAGCAACGTAGGATGATGATGATAATATACAGATGAAGAAGACGTGCGAAATAAACGCCCACAAACGTAACAAAACAAAAACGAATGGTGCTGCGATTATAGTTTTGAGTCTACTGTCGCTGTCGTTGTAAAGGATATTGGAACTATGGTTCAACCAATTGTTTGTGTATGGAAGTTGAGTGGTTGAACCCCTAAACGTTGGTTGCTTTGTGGAAACCGTCGAGGCGTAATCAAATAATATTATTACCTATTAAACGTTTTGTGTGTGTGTGTGTGTGTGCGTGATGTTTATTTCTCACCATGAGTCGATCAATTCAGTCTCTCAAAGAAAAGTGAGCAAAAATGCGCGACACCTTATTATGCACTCTCCGCAGTCATTCTCAGACTCTCTAGAACGTTCTCGAAAATTCTCTCCTGTTCATGCTGTCCAAAAGTTTATTTCTTTTAGAATAAAAGCATTAGCAGGACCATATAGTTACGTCGCAAACGCTGAAGCCAAGAAATTGTCGGCCAGGTCTGCCAGGCTAAGCTTCCTTTACATAACCTCATCAGTGCCGATATTATTTAGTAATTAGTATGCTTTAGGGTTAGCGTGCGTAGCGGTTAAAATAGATTGGGCGGTTTTGCCAGAAGGCCGCCGGATTGACAGTGGTAGCAAGGTTGAGCGCTGGGCTTCAACTCATCAGACGGTATTCTAGATGTAGCTGGGCATGACAGGTTAACGATATGCAACATACAAGGCAATTGCTGCTGGACAGAAGGAACAGTGCCCTGGCCACAACCAGGCCACTCACAACGCTGGCGTTATGAGGATTGTCGCCAGGCGCGTTGTAGGTGTCGAACCTTGACGGTGACCGATTGACAACAGCCGGTGTTGGTCAGCATCGAGCGGAACATTAAGCAGCATTCATTTGCTGTTTACCGTCCGTTCACCTCAGACCAAAGCATACACGCAGCAGCTCCACAAGAATGCTAGTGTACTCATTGTATGCGCTGAACACTCATGACAGCAGCGGAAGCCACAACACGGTCCCGGCTCCGCCAATGAACCGATTGAGCGGAGCGGTGACAGTGCGTCCATTTCGCGTCGGCGTTTTTGCAGTCAAATGTACCCAACGTCACTGGAGACCCTCTCGCATTCCACGTGTGAATGGCACATGCGCTGTCCGTAGCTGGACATCACAACGACAGCGGCGCCGACACCTACAGCGGTGGCAATGGTGATGGCGCGAACGCGCCTTGAGCGTCCATATGATTGCAGTCGTGATAATAATTCCATGCAAGTGGCGCTCACATGCCTCGTTTCTTTTCTGTCGTGTTCATCCAGTGCACTGTGACACAGCGCCCAAAAGAGTACTGCGAGGCATTCTGCTATGTCAAGGCGCGGGGAGCGGAGCCTGCCCACAATAAAGGATCAGATAAGAATTCCGTAGAATTCAGTGAACGGTCCTATCGGGGAGACCTACATTATTATGAAGTGCGTTTCGCATGTCCGGCTCGTAGGAATCGACGGTCCTAGGAACCACACGGGTCTGCTGGGGCAAGCGTGCTGCACTCTTCATATGGTTAAGGGGGAGCCTTTTAGATTTTATTGCGATAGCAATAATATGGACACACCAAAGCGGATTTATGCCGTCGGTGTCGCCGTCGCCGTGAGGTTCCGTAAGACGTCAACGGCGAGGAAATCGTCGCCGCGCTCCGGACGCTGTATGTGCGAGTGAAAGGGCGCGAGGGACGCGCGCTTTCACGGGGAGCGAACGTACGTCGGAGAGCAAACGCGCGGTCTGCGCCGTGCTCCCTGAAGGGCTGCAGAATTGAGCGTCTCTTTCCTCCTTTACAATCCCCATATATAGATAGCAAACACCACTTCTTCCGTCGCACGAAAATCCGTGGGGGGACAGGAGGGAGGGAGGGGAGGCGATGTTTAGCTGCGGCACCAAATGCGTATTTATATAAAAACGTTGCGAGGTGAGAAGGTGGGTAAGATTTCCGACGCTGCTCGACGAGTGTCCCATTCTGATCTCGTCGTAAACCTCCGAGCCGCCCGCAGAGGCACCGGTAACAATCACCAACGCCGCGCGCGTTCTTTGCAAACGCGGGCAAAACGCCGACGGCATCGACAACAGTTCTGCGCGGTGCTAGTGCTGCTGCATGTCCAAGTTTATACGGCTGATAAAAATACCATCCTTACTCCGTATAGCTCTCTACTAGTTTGCTATCGCAATTTGTGCTTCGCCTTTCGGGTGAAACTGCGACAATTATTTTTTGCATTGTTCTCCCCCTAAGAAATCACAAGGCCTCTTATGTAATCCATAAGACGACTTGAAGGCGAAAGCCGACGTGCAGATGCATAAAAGACGGACACATGGCGTACACATCCCCCTTAATTCGCTCAGTCTTACTTGCGTGGACTGTCCAAAGGAGTCGGGCGCTGCTACTGACTGAGAAGTCGTAGGTTGCTTCATCGCAGCGCAACGATAACTCACCAAAATCACTGCACTGACTGGTAGTCGGCCAGTGCCGTCAGCGCCTTCGCGGTGGGAGGGCCGTTTGGGAACGCTGGTATGATGAGGGGCATTGGAGCCGGCTGCGGAAGACGATGGCAATGAGGGCGCGAGCAGTGGCACTAGTGGCTTTGGCGACCACGTGACATTTTGTACCTTTGATGTTGTCTACGCGTTTTCGCTCAGACTTCGAAGGTTGGCTGAACGATGAGACATAAATTCGGCAGAGATAAGTAAGGCTACTTAGGCGTGGGAATGCGGAAACATTGTACCGTTTTCGACCTCGGAGCGTCAAGAACGCGCTCATTTTATACACCCAATGACGTGCCCTACGTGCTACACCTTTATTCAGCGAGATGGCTTCGACGGGACATGTGTAATAACGCACGCACTAGGCACACGTTTAGTAAGCGATAACCATGGAACAGCTGTGGCTTCACGGAAGCGTGCTAATCTCGCACCCCGGAGGCCCGGCTCCGATTCCCACCCAGACCGAAATGTACCAAATTTTCTTTTCAAAGACACTAATTTACTTTGTTTACAGGAACCTCCCTGAAAAATGTGACGTCAATTCGAGCATTTTTCGACGTGTTTTTTACTCTTTGCTGCGTCGCTCATATTGGTACCTTTCGTGTCATCGACGCGTTCTCGCTCAAGGATTTTGAACGTCTACTGAACTATAGGACATATAAGGATTTCGCCTTAAGCACCTCTTAAACCGCAGAGAAGGTGGGAGGGCGTTCTTCAAATTTGAAAGATTTGAAAGATTCTCTTATCCCATATAGGAGTCGGAGGTTCATATCTGGAATCTAGTTATTTTTCTGAAATTATGAAATAAAGTTTTTTTTTCGCAATCTATACACTTCAATGTAGCAGAAATATGAGCAAGAGGACGAAGTACTAAAATGTAAAGAGCACCTGTGCGCGATTGTTCACTTTTACTGCGACAGCGGTTAAGTGTTCGAAATTGAGTAGGCCTACTCCCTCCGTCCGTCCACTTGGTTACTCTGACGATGGCCTTTGTCATCATGAATGATACAAAGTAATAATTTTGGTGGTGGTCATGTCACCTCCTCATTCCCAGCGTCGCCATCGCCACAGCATCAAGAAAAACCAACTTTCTCCACAGCCACCTTCACTGGGATTTGTGAAGGTGGCTGTGGAAAGTGAAGCCATGTGCATTTGGGTGTAAAACAACTGAACAACTAGGCTCCCGGGCAACCTTTTATTTTATGTTTTATTTTTTTATTATTCCATGGATGCAGAGCTTTCAAAACGCAAAGCGCTAAGAAGGTGTAGGTAACTGAAAACGCATTCAAAAGTCAGGCAAGCACGTGCAAGTGTACAAATCACCCTCCAGAAATGGATTATACTCCATTCCGTTCCTCGGTGCCTTATCTCCGTGGATTCTCGAACCTTGGCCGCTCTGTCCTGGGGCGCTATAACGTAAAATGATTCCAAACCATTTTGATTCCAAACTCCTGACGTCAAATTTACGTAACCACCGACACAAGCATCGGACGGTGACCCGCAGCGTTGTTTGAACAACCCAATTAAACACTCTCCTCGTTCATAGGATGTCACTTTTGTTCGCTTTCAAAACCAATAACACTGTCTACACTCAGCGGTTTTTCTTATCTAATTGGCTGACAAGAGGCGAGGAGCACGCTCTAGTGGAGAGGGTTTCGATGGGGCCGAGCCAGCACAGTGAAAATAGATAAACGCATGAAGAGGGGGGTGCCGGCTTCTCCGATTGGTCCGCTTCGCCTTACTTAGCTAGCGGTGGCTGGTCGAAAATCGCGGCGGCATGGAACGGAAGGATAAGAATGCCGCTAAAACAGATCCTCAACAAGGAAGAGTTGACAGAGCGATGTCGTATGCATGCCGAAAGGGCTCGATAACGTTTTACTGCCATGCAAAAAGGTTTATCATGAGCAAATAAATGCATGCTCACCGGCAGGTGCGAGTAGCGAGGGCCTGAGGGATCGGCGGGCAGCCATTTTTGATTCCTTTCGGAACGGGGCAGTCTGTGGCTATTCAGAAAAATTTTCAGTTTTGTTCGGCGTATTAATGCATTTTTTTCGCGTACACGTCACTTTGACGTGGTGAGTTTTCGCGGTTTTGTGACGTCGCGTGACAGACACGCGAAGTGGGCGTTGCCAGAAAACATTGGACCAATAGCAGAGAGATACTGGTGAAAAGACATCGAATCAGGAATGATTATTTTTCTTTTGTGCGGTTTAATCATGCATAATCAGTGTGTACAAGTTATATCAGATGGGGAGCTATTGCGGTTTTCGTGACGTCGCGTGACAGACAGGCGAAGTTGGGAGTGGTCCGAAAATGTTTTGACCAATCGTGGAGGCTGATTGCAGAAATTGGAATCAAAACAGTTTGGAATCATTTTACGTTATAGCGCCCCTGGTCAAGCATTTCTGTTCCTGCTTCCTAAAGGGCAGGGATGGCCAAGTTTGGTTCCTTCGGCTACTGGCGGCTGGCAACATGGTTCATTCACTGACGCCCTCGCAAGATATGACGCGGGATATATAGGCCCGCCAGGCTCCACTTCGGTTGGGAACGACGCCGCTGAAGGGATGGGACGGATACCGTTGCTGCACTTCCAGGTTAGTTACTTCAAGGACGCTTCCTGTCTAAAAAGCAGCCATTACTGCCTTGCTGTGGTGTCGTTCTCGACCGAATTGCGTGATATTGTTACGCGAACGAAGGATTAAGTACAGGAGACTATTTACAAGTATATTTACAAATGATAGCTGCAGCGCTGGCCAGATCAGCCGATAGCTCGAGAGCCCAGAGCAGTTCGTCTTCTTCGTCTAGGCGCCCGCGTGCCTCGTTCAAACAACCAAATACCACACGCGTGTAGCATAATCCCCCGGCGGCAGAAGCGACGTCCCGGAGCGTCTAAAGGTCATCACTGGGAGGGTGATACTGCTTCAGTCGTGTAACGTGCACGATATCACTGGACTGGGAAGCAGATGGGGTGTCAGGGGCGATCTCGTAGGTGACGGGAGTCACGGCACGAATCACTCGGTAGGGGCCTGTGTAACGAGAAGGCAGTTTTTCTGACAGGCCGACCTGACGCGACGGAGACCATAGGAGCACCAAAGAACCAGGTGGGAAGTGCAGGTCGCGGTGTCGCTGGTCGTACAAACGCCGTTGACTCTCTTGGGAGTGCAGAAGGCGGCCACGGGCAATTTCCCTTGCGTGGGCAGCGCGGGCTACGGCGTCAAGTGCATATTCACTGGTGGGTGCTGCGTGAACAGGGAGGCTTGTGTCGATGGGCAGTGCTGGTTCTCGGCCGAACAGAAGGAAAAATGGCGAATAACCGGCTGTGTCGTGGCGCGAGGAATTATACGCAAAGGTGACAAACGGTAGAGCGAGGTCCCAGTCAGTGTGGTCGGAAGACACATACTTCGCGAGCATGTCTGTGAGAGTGTGATTAAGACGCTCCGTGAGGCCATTCGTTTGCGGATGGTATGACGTGGATAGCTTGTGCCTCGTGGCACTGGACTGCAGGATGTCCGCGATAACTTTCGACAGGAATGTCCGGCCACGGTCTGTGAGAAGTTGTCGCGGAGCTCCATGTAATAAAATCACGTCGCGTAGAAGAAAATCGGCAACATCTGTGGCGCAGCTTGTAGGGAGCGCTCGGGTGATGGCGTAGCGCGTGGCGTAATCTGTGGCCACAGCGATCCACCTGTTCCCAGAGGTAGAAAGAGGAAAAGGACCAAGTAAATCCAAACCAACCCGAAAGAATGGATCTGCGGGAATGTCAATTGGTTGAAGGTACCCAGCAGGGAGCGTCGACGGTGTCTTGCGTCGCTGGCATTTCTCACACGCAGCTACGTATCTTCGAACGGAGCGAGCAAGCCCTGGCCAAAAGAAGCGTCGGCGAATCCGGTCGTAGGTACGTGACACACCGAGGTGACCGGCAGTGGGGAGGTCGTGAAGCTCGTGGAGAACAGCCGAGCGAAGGTGTTTAGGGATCACAAGTAGTAATGCTGGGCCGTCGGGGTGAACGTTGTGGCGGTAGAGTACGCCATGTTGAAGTGTGAATAAGTGAAGGGAGCTGTCGGCAAGTGACGATTCCAGGCGGTCAATGATGACACGCAAGGACGGGTCACGGCGCTGCTCGTCGGCGACATGGACCAGTGGAAAAACAGAGAGAACGCAGGCGTCGGTGTCAGTATCAGACGTAGAGGTCGGGTCTTGGACTGGGTAGCGAGAGAGGCAATCTGCGTCCTGGTGTTGGCGTCCCGACTTGTACGTCACTGTGTAGGGATATTCTTGAAGTCGGAGAGCCCAACGACCGAGCCGGCCAGTAAGATCCTTGAGTGACGAAAGCCAACACAGCGCATGATGGTCTGTGATTACTGAGAAGGGCTTGCCATATAAATATGGGCGGAACTTTGAAACAGCCCAGACGAGAGCAAGACATTCGCGCTCGGTGATCGAATAGTTGCGCTCTGCAGTTGTCAGGAGCCGGCTAGCGTAGGCGATAACACGGTCGTGTCCGTGTTGTCGTTGCGCTAAGACTGCGCCGATCCCATAACCACTGGCATCGGTTCGGACCTCTGTAGGTGCGGACGGGTCAAAGTGGGCCAAGATCGGTGGATTGGTCAGAATCGTGATAAGGCGTGAAAATGCGGCAGCCTGAGGGGAACCCCACGTAAAAGGCACGTCTTTCTTCAGAAGTTCAGTGAGTGGTCGAGCGATTGCTGCGAAATCTTTCACAAACCGTCTGAAATAAGAGCAGAGCCCCACAAAACTCCGGACGTCTTTGACAGACTGAGGTACAGGAAAAGCTGTTACTGCTCGAACCTTCTCCGGGTCGGGTTGTACTCCGGAAGCATCGACGAGATGGCCGAGCACTGTAATCTGTCGGCGCCCGAAGTGGCATTTCGATGAGTTTAATTGGAGCCCAGCCTTGCGGAAGACGTCAAGTATAGCTGCGACGCGCTCAAGGTGCGTCTCAAACGTAGGAGAAAACACAAGGACGTCGTCGAGGTAACAAAGGCAAGTTGACCATTTGAAACCTTGAAGCAGAGAGTCCATCATCCGTTCGAACGTGGCGGGGGCATTGCATAAACCAAACGGCATAACCTTAAATTGGTAGAGGCCATCTGGAGTGACGAAAGCGGTCTTTTTTTGGTCTTGCTCATCGACGGAAATCTGTCAATAACCAGATCGAAGGTCAATGGACGAAAAGTATTTGGCACCGTGAAGACAATCAAGAGCGTCGTCAATTCGTGGTAACGGGTAAACGTCCTTTTTAGTGATTCGGTTTAGGTGGCGGTAATCAACACAGAAACGCCACGTGCCATCTTTCTTTTTGACGAGCACCACCGGCGACGCCCAAGGGCTTGACGAGGGCTCAACAATGCCTTTGGCGAGCATCTTGTTGACTTCCTGCTGAATAACTTGCCGCTCTGCCGTGGACACGCGATACGGTCGGCGATGAATGGGAACAGCATCACCAGTGTTTATCCGATGCTTAACAAGGGACGTCTGACCAAGTGGGCGATTGTCAGTGTCAAATATGTCGCGATAGGAGAGCAAAAGGTGATACAGGGCGGCTGCTTGGCCAGGAGCGAGGTCCGGAGCGACCATGGGACGTAATGGGCCGTCGAGGTTCAAGGCATCCGGCGGGTAATCAGGAGGATCTGGAGACGCGTCGGCTGCAAAAGCAGTGACGTGGTCGTCAGTCACTGACCGGAGCGTGGCCACCGCTATGCCTTCAGGTAACACTTGCTTCGTCAAGCCAAAATTGACAACGGGGAGACACATCCGATTAGCGGCAAGGGTAACGACGGAGTGTGGCACAGAGATGTCGCGCGCCAGGAGGACATCACGAATAGGGGCGACGACATAGTCGCCATCAGGCACGGTTGCCGTCGAGGCCAATTCGAATTCGACGAAGAATAGGGCTTTTGGAGGTAACCGAACAAACGCTGTAGTGCATAGGGTGTGCGGTTGTTCGGGGCGAACGTCGGAAACAAGAGGAAGCTCGAGGCACAGCGTACCGGTGGAACAGTCTATGAGGGCAGAATGCGTCGTCAGAAAGTCGAGCCCGAAGATTAGGTCATGAGGGCAACTGGTCAGCACGGAGAACAGGACGGGAACTTGGCGGCCAGCAATTCCTACGCGAGCAGTGCACATACCACAGACGGCAACAGTGGCGCCATTGGCGACGCGTACGGCTCGAGTGACGGCAGGCGTAAGAACTTTTTTGAGGCGACGACATAGGTTAGCGCTCATTATAGACACTTGGGCTCCAGTATCAATCAATGCCGTCAACGGGACACCATCTACATCTACTTCAATTAGGTTCGTGTTCGTGAGGAGCGTCAACGGAGGATTTGGACAGGACGAACGTGATGCAGCACTACCTCCAAGAGCTGCATGGCCTAGTTTTCCGTCCGGGAGGGTCCATAATGGGTCGGCGACGAATAGCGGCGTGGCTGGGGCGACGGGGACCGACGGCGCTGAGGTGACGGCGAGCGAGTGGGACGACTGTCATCGACGGATACGTGAGAGCTCGAAGGCATACGGCGAGGCGAGTAGCGGCGAGGGTCGGCATATGGGCGAGGAGACGGCGAAAAGTAGCTCGAATATGGCGATGACCAGGAGGTGCGGCAGTGGCGAGCGACGTGGCCAATGCGGCGGCAACGAAAGCAAATGGGCTTGTCGTCCGGAGTTCTCCATTCTGTAGGGTTGCGGTATCCGGAATGCAGATCGCTGCGAGGCGCAGCTGTCGGCACCAGGCGGGCGTCAGGTCGGGAGATGGAGCAGGCAGCAGGAAAACCGAGGTTGGCAAACTCTTTCCGCACAACCTCCTGAATGAGGGAGATCGCTGGGGCTGGTTGTTCAATGGTGGGGTCAAGTGGGCGCGGATGGAACGTGGCAGGACTGGCAGCCTCGATCTCACGGCGAACAATACGCGTGACGGTCTCATTGGAGGGGGGCGAAGCGGTAAGGGCGACGCAGGACGACGTCGCAGCTGTGTTAGGGAGCCGGGAGAATTGTGGAATGACGCGGCGGCTTTTGGCGAGCTCAAAGCGGCGGCATTCCTTGACAATGACGTCGATGGTAGACACATTGTTGAAGATCAACAAGTTGAACGCATCGTCCGCGATCCCCTTGAGAACGTGGCCAACCTTGTCAACTTCGACCATGTTCTCGTCGACGTTCCGGCAAAGAGCTAGGACGTCTTGTATGTACGAGACATACGATTCAGTGGAAGACTGCACTCGAGTAGCAAGCTCTTTCCTTGCAGCCTGCTGCCGACCGGTCGGATTTCCAAAGAGGTCGCGGAGCTTCTCCTTGAAAGCGTCCCAGCTAGAGATCTCCTCCTCGTGTGTCCGGAACCAGACACGAGGCGTTCCGCCCAAGTAGAAGAGGACATTAGCTAGCATTATTGTAGGGTCCCAGTGGTTGTTGCGGCTAACAAGCTCATACATGCGTAGCCAGTCATCAACGTCGACATTATCTTGGCCGGAGAATATGCCAGGATCGCGGGGAGTGTCTACCGTGACGTACGTTGTGGTTGGAGTTGGAGTAGCAGCAGCAGACGAGGTGTCACCGGGAGCCATGGCGGAAAGCTGGACGGTGCGGCCGCTGCGGAGCTCCGTGGCGAGGACGGGGAACGGCACGCTCCACCAAAATGTTACGCGAACGAAGGATTAAGTACAGGAGACTATTTACAAGTATATTTACAAATGATAGCTGCAGCGCTGGCCAGATCAGCCGATAGCTCGAGAGCCCAGAGCAGTTCGTCTTCTTCGTCTAGGCGCCCGCGTGCCTCGTTCAAACAACCAAATACCACACGCGTGTAGCAATATGATGCACCGTTTATTGCTGTTCATTCCATGCTTGTGCAAGAAATCTTAATGCTTGTTGTTGCTGCTTTCCGGTGATATTGAATCAAATCCCAGCCCTAGCGTCGAACAAACAGTAGAAATTGTTCTTGCAACTGTGCGTAGGCTATAAGTGGGTCAGAATACATTAATCGGTGAAATTAATTGGCTGAGACAAAAGCAATTTTCAACCGATAAAGAAATTATTGGCTTGACCACTTTGGAAGCAAAGCTTGTTTCATATGCCCCCACACTATCCAATTTCTCTGACCATGGTACTGGCTCATTCGCCAACCAACTTCAGGCAGTAGCGTCAAGGTGTGACGAAGTTGAGAACAGAATGCGATGATGCAATCTGTTGTTCTTTGAAATTCTAGACGAGGATAAAGATAGCTGGGAAAGTTATTGCCCTGTGCTCAGATAAGTCGCAAATCACAACTGCTAGTTCACAGTTTGAACGCGTGCACCGGTTGGGAAAATTTGCTTCAAATAAACGTAGGCCAATAATTGCTAAGTTTATGTTTTTAATGACAAGCAGGCAATTTTTACCGGCGCACCTAAGCTGAAAAATACTGGGATGTATATTAGGGAAAATTTGTCGCTAGCCACGTGACAGGCAGGTAAGAAATTGCTTGAATTTGCCAGAAAATGAAATTGGCCTTACAAACAGAATGACGAAAAACTTCGTATCGCTAATACCACTTATGTTCACGATAGTTGTTCTGACTCCGTATTAACTACTCGATAGCTAGTTGCCAATATGCGCAGTGCTTAAGTTCAGTGGCCATCAACTTGACGTGCACCTTCATTTTAGTAACGTCCGCAGTCTGTTGCCAAAACGTGTCCTGCTTGAATCATATCTTGAAGATAGTAAATCTACTGTTGTATTGCTAACCGAGACCTGGGGCGCTATAACGCAAAATGATTCCAAACTGTTTTGATTTCAAACTCCTGACGTCAAATTTACGTAACCACCGACGCAAGCATCGGGCGGTGACCCACAGTGTTCTCTGAACAACCCAATCAAATACCCTCCTCGTTTATAGGAGGTCACCTTTGTTCGCTTTCAAAACCAATAACATTGTCTACACACAGCGGTTTTTCTTATCTAATTGGCTGACAATAGGCCAGGAGCACGCTCTAGTGGAGACGGTTTCGATGGGGCCGAGCCTGCACAGTGAACCACGGCCGGGCTCGACTGGCGCGTGCGCTCGCTTCTTACGGCCTTCGCATCGGGGCTAGTTCATGCCTATCGCCGCTGCTTGGAGGGGGGCGCTGCGACCCCACCCTGCTCAGCGGTTCCCAGCCGATCTGTGCAGCGCGCGCAACGCTGGAAGATTGGGTCGGGCGCGCTTCTTACCTCACCGTGCATTCAAGAACAAGTCGCCTAATCTTAGAGGACGCGTAAATGGTTCATCTAGGCTTCTTATAAATGGATACAGTGTAACCGTATTAATACATATCGAGCTTCTTTAAGTTCACTGGGGATGCATGCGCCGGGAGAACAGCTCTCCGCCATCAAATGCATTTTGAGGAATGAAAATAAATATTTATTGCTCGTATGCACTTACAATGATTGCCATACTTTCAGGCGAAAACTCTTACGGACACAGTAGCTCACCAAATGTGTCTTATTCACAATTACAATCTAAAGTGTTTCCTTGGCGGCTTGTGTACAGAGGCTGAAGGCTTGTCGTTTTCGTCAGTCAGTTGGTTTGACTGATTTACAAGGAGTATTCTCAGAAACTTCTCGGAAATTAGATTTGCGGATCGTATCGCATGACTGTCGTCAACACCTTCAGGGCAGCTCAAGATGGGAGCGCGTTGTGTACTAGGGCTGGACTGGTCTTTCGAGTACTTCTAGTACACTCCTGCGTGGTAGGTGTTCGGAGGCTTTCTCGAAAAAGAAAACGCTCTCATATATTTATTTTTATTTTATAAATACTGCAATCACCATGCAGTGATTTTAGCAGGGTGGTACAAGCATAACGAATACATTGGTATGTACAGAAAATGCACAGGTTAATAAAAAAACTGTTATATGAATAAATACAAAACGTACAGGTTGGGCACACGCAACGTTACACTAAAGAAGTAAAACACTGTCACTGGAAACATGCCACAAACAAAATAATGCCACTGTAAACATGATAAGAAAAACTTTAATGTTGGCGCAGAGACGACGTAATTTTTTAGCTGGTCCCAGTGCACTATTGTGCGCGGAAAAAAAGAATGCTTAAAAGAGTTGCTGCGTGAGGAAAAAGGAGTTATAGTGAAATTATGTATTTGCCGAGTAGCGTATCCGGAGGAGAAGGCTACGATCTTTGCTATGTCCATCTTATAATTCCCCTTTATTAGTTGACGCTATCTTGTCCAAAAGCGCTAGAAACTCGGGCTAGAAACTCGATCATTGCTTGGGAACTGGTGAAAAGAAACACCGGGTGCTTTCCCGGAACGGGACTTGCAATACGGAAGACAGCAATGCACCATCACACAGCAGTTATATACCGATGTGCATTGAACGGCGCCAAGTCTTGGCTGTGGCAGCGCGTACTAAAGGCTGTACGACCATCTTCAGGAGCCCCCAAATTACTGCATACTGAACAACACTGACAGATCACCGAATAAAATGCGCGGGAAAACGATCGTGCGAGCGCGAAGGCAAGCGCATGTACGCGGAGCAGGGGAAGAAGGGTCAGGGTCGCAGCGCCCCTACCGCCGACGGGCGGCGAAACGTGCTGAGAAACTCTCCCATTGTTTCCCCGACGGGTGAGAAGGCCGTAAGAAGCGAGCGCGCGCGCCAGTCGAGCCCGGCCGTGAGTGAACATAGATAAGCGCATGAAGAGGGTGGTGCCGGCTTCTCCAATTGGTCCGCTTCGCCTTACTTAGCTTGCGGTGGCTGGTCGAAAGTCGCGGCGGCGTGCAACGGCAGGATAAGAATGCCTCTAAAACGGATCCTCTGCAAGGAAGAGTTGGCAGAGTGATGTCGTATGCGCGCCGAAAGGGCTCCATAACGTTTTTCTGCCACGCGAAAAGGTTTATGATGCGCAAATAAATACATGCTCACCGGCAGGTGCGAGTAGTGAGGGCTTGAGCGATCGGCGGGCAGCCATCTTCGATTCCTCTCGGAACGGGGCAGTCTGTGGCTATTCAGAAAAATTTTCAGTTTTGTTCGGCATATTGATACATTTTTTTCGCGTACACGTCAGTTTGACGGGTGAGTTTTCGAGGTTTTTGTGAGGTCGCGTGACAGACAGGCGAAGTGGGCGCAGCCAGACAACATTGGACCAATAGCAGAGGGCTAATGGTGAAAAGCGTCGAATCAGGAATGATTATTTTTCCTTTGTGCGGTTTAATCATGCATAATCAGTGTGTACACGTTATATCAGATGGGAAGCTATCGCGGTTTTCGTGACGTCGCGTGACAAACAGGCGAAGTTGGGAGTGGCCCGAAAATGTTTTGACCAATCGTGGAGGCTTATTGCAGAAATTGGAATCAACACAATTTGGGAATCATTTTACGTTATAGCGCCCCTGGCTTCACGCAGATGCACGTGACTCCTCGTTATATCATACTTCTAATCAGTATGTCATTTTTCGCCATGATCCTACAAATAGAAAAGGTGGCGGCGTGTTGGTGGCCATCAATAAAACTTTACCTTCCTTTCTTGTTGACAATGACACTGCTCTTGAAGTAGTCTGGGTGGCTTGTCCTACATTATTTGGAAAGTTAGTGATGGGTGTATGTTATCGACCGCCTGCCTCTGACCACCTGTTCTTGTCTGATCTTCATAAAAGTATTTCTAGGGCTCCTGAATAGTTTTCCCCTCACAAAACCTACCTATTGGGGTATGTTAATTTTCTTGATATTAACTGGTCTCGCTTGTCTTCATGACGCAGCAAATTATGTGATTTTATTGAGCTGTGTTTAGAGTTTAATCTTAACCAGATTGTTTCAGAGTCGACTCGCGGCGCTAATATATTACATCTTATTCTCACGACAGAGTGGCATAGCATCAGCCTTGTCGTGCAGCTTGACGGCTTTAGTGACCATAACCTACTGCAGTTCTCAATTAATACTCCACTGAATTTTGCTGGTGATGAACGTAAGGTTATTAGGCATTATAACAAGGCAAATTACGAACAAATGAACAATGAACGAGGTTTTCGTTCATAAAACGTTTCTTCCATCATTCACCAACAGGTCTGTTGAAGAAAATTGGAATTCATTTAGAAATATTATGAATGAGTTTATTAATGAATTAGTTTATTCTTCTCCTGTTTACAACAGAAAGGTAGCAGAAGCTAAAGGCCATGTGGCCTGGCAAAGGCTTCTGCCCCCACAACAATTCGGCACGCAGGCCGTACGCAGCAACATGTATCATTCAGTTATAGCAAAATCAAGTGGAGTGTCGCGAGACAGAATATTATTTTCGTGAAACAGAACATGTCTTACAAGAAATATGAATGAGCGATAGAATACTCAAAGTACGATACATTTTGTTTCAGACCAACTACAACCTGAAAACAAAAGAAACAAAAGACTGATAACTTATACTGCAGTTCTAATCAGACAAACTCAATATTGTTCAGAATGAGAAAAGTTTTGTATGATTTATTCGACACTTCTATGATTATGACACTTCTATTGCCATATATGGGCCACTAGTCATAATATCTAATGACAGACATGACCCATGTTTTAATAAATCGCTTAGATCACTCAGAAATAAAAAGAAAAAGTCATACGCTTCTGCTGAACGGATATCATTTCCTTCGTCATGGTCTAAATAGAAAGATTATTTAAAATCTTACTGTCTTGCAATATCTGAAGCGAAAAAGAAATATTTTTCCGCCGATCTGCCAGAACTTTTACACACTAACCCTAGGAAGTTCTGGCGAGCTGTTTCTCCTGATCGTAACAGTTATACTGTTAAATTACATAACGCTGACAATGTCTCTGTCTTTATATCTGAGTGTGCTTCAACTTTCAATTCGTTTTCTTTTGCTCCGTTTTCACTAATGAAGACTTCTCCGTTCCCTGCGTCTCCGACTTTGATTATCGCTTCATGTCACCTATAAATATTAATTATGAACGCATTTCAAAACTAATACAGGATTCAAATGTATGTACATCGTGTGGCATTGACAATAGTGTTTCTAAAATCTAAAAAACAACGTTAGCTATGTCCAGTCAGATTTTATACTACCTTGATCTGGTCTCCTCATCAACAGTACCTAATAGACAAATTGGAATCCATTCCATATCGTGCTGCCTGCTTCATAACTTAAAATACAGTTGTCAATTTAGTATTACCCAAAGTAAACGTGATGTTTCTCTTCCTCACTTGGATTCCCGCCGCTATGTTGCACTTGTTTGCCTCTTTCATAAATACTACTATAACTCGTGGCCAAGCCGTTTCTCGCTTGAAATTTCTTCACGCACATCTAGTTCACTTCATAATCATCTCAGCTTCAGGCCCATTTTTGGCCGCACACTCATTCAATAATTGTACATTGCCGCGCGCCATTGCACTATGGAATAACCTCCTAAATGATATTGTTTCATTACAAGATCCTGCCAACTTTTGTGATGAATTGAAACTTCACATGTTCTCTTGACTTTGTATATGTTCTCATATGATCTCATGTTTTTTTTCAATGTACAAATATATTTTGTTTGTCCTACTATGTAGTTCTTTTTATGCCTTATTTAGCGTCATTTTCATGTACCCCCCCCCCCCCTCTACTCAATGCTCCTCTGGAGCATGTAGGGTAATATGAATGAATAAATAAAGGGCTGACGCATGCCTTCAAGATTCTTTTACGAAAATCTATACGTCCATTCAAGAAAGGTAAACGCAGTGGCGCGCACTATGTAGTAGAGCCTAGGTGAGCTGTGAATGAAGGGACATAGTATAGCGTTCACAGAGCAAGGTTCCTCACCGTAGGAAATAAATACTATTTGGCTAGAAAATGCTACAGCTTCTCTAATCATTTATTAACGTTTCCACAAAGTTGCTCGATTTCGGCAATTCATTTATTTTATTGCGATAGCAACTATATGGACACTTCAAGCGGATTTCTGCCGTCTGCGTCGCCGTCGTCGCCGCCGTGAGGTTCCGTATAAAGTCCAAGAGCGATAAAATCGTCGCCGCGCGCCGTGTGTGAGAGTGAAAGCGTGCGGGGGACGCGAGCTTTCACGGAGAGCGAACGCTATGGCGAAGAGCAAACGCCACCTCTTCCGTCACGTCACGCGAAAGCCGTGGGGGTATGGGAGGGAGGTAGTGAGGGGGGGGGGGGGCGACGCTGTGCTGCGGCGCCAAATGCGTATGTTGCAACCGGGTGCAAGGGGAACTGGCGACTCAATTTCCCACGCGAAAGAAGGAGAGCGGGAAGGCAGCGTGGGAGGGAGAGGGGGCAGCTTCTACTCTGCCAACGACTGCGCACTTGTACTTTGCGTCGGTGCGGGGTGTCGCGCGCACCGTATCTTGAAAGCGATCGCCACGCGTCTCTGACCTTTGTATGCGCTGTGCTTTCGCCGCTCAGTTTCCGTTGAAGCGATAGACAGCACAATCTTTCGCTCGCTGCGGCGGCCGCGCTTGCGCGCGCCAGCGTTTTGAAAGTGGTTGTCTGCGGTCATCGAGTGTGATCTATCCATGTTGGTTTGTGCGCGCTGACGCCAAGCTTGGTAATTCAGTGAGTAAGCGAATGTGTCCACGTTCATGCAGCCGATAAAACTACTATCCCTACTCCGTATAGCTATCTACTAATTGGCTTTCGCAGTTGACGCTTCGCCTTTCGGGCGAAACTGCGTCATTCTTTTATCTGTCTGTTTATTTTTCTATGACTTCCATGCGCTCATGAGACCTCATAGTTTTACACGAGACAGTAAGGACTAAATAGCGTCGTCACGGATTCCTGATTTGTGCACGTTCTTCCCGCTAAAGCGCAATGAAACATTTCTGAGAGAATGGAGTGTGTTCGCGAGTTACCACATGCATTGCACAATGTAATGAAGAACGTTGATTTAGGAAATATTATTGCAAGCACTGATGATTGCAAGTAAGAAAGTTCGTTTTCTGTATATATATATATATATATATATATATATATATATATATATATTTGCGTATGAGCATGGTGACACATTTCGTTGGGTTCTGAGACAACCTTAACTTATTGCTGCCAACCTATTCAAGCGATCTTTCACAATATTATGAGCAACATTAGGTATCTTTTTTCTTTATTTTCATCTTTAGCGTTATAAAGGCCAAATGAAGCGCCTACTGTGCCTTATGCCAGCTACAGGATTCCGCTGCTTCTTGGAAAGAGGCAACGTGATTAAATTTCACATGTTCATGCTTATCATTGAAGACTTTGCTCCCCCCGATAAGTTGTGTTAAATATGATCGTCATCTCCTACTTCAGCGCCGAAGATGGTGGCCACATCCTAAGAACGGCGGTGAAATCAAAGTTGGAGCCCTGCCCAAGAACTCATAAGACGGCGGTGAAATCAAAGTTGGAGCCCTGCCAAGAAAGAGGATATGGTAGAAGGGCAGCGAAAAAAAATTTCGCACTTTCGCCTGAAAGGCGAAGGAAGCACCGATTGCGATAGCAAACTAGTAGACAGACTATACCGAGCTAAGGATAATAGCTTTACTCGGCCGTGTAAACTTGTAAACATTCGCTTATTATCTAAATTAACAAGCACGGTGTAACAAGTGCACAGGTAAACTTGAACACATCTCGCTCGATGACAGTGGAAACCCGCTGTCAGAACAATGGAGTCAGGAGGCGCGGCAGCAGTGGCGGTCGAATTGACCTTCGTGCCGTCTCTCGCTTCAACGCGAACTTAACGTAGAAAGCGTAGCGCCTACGACGCTACCGGCACTAGTTGTACTTTGTTAACATCGCAGCTCGCTTTGACGATGCGGTTTGCGCCGGTACGCACTTTTTCCACGTCGCAGATTGCTTTCAAAATGCGCGCCCACCGCCGGAGTCAAACGCCACCTCCCCTCCTACCCCCTTTCTTTGTCTCGCGCGCTTCCGCCCCCCCCCCTTTCTCCCTCGTGCGCGCGATATTGAGCCTCATTCGTCGGCTGACCCTCACAAGCTTTCACTCGCACATGCAGCGTACGGCACGCGGCGAATATGTTACCGTGTTTGGACTTTATACGGAACCTCACAGCGCCGTCCACGACCACGTCATCGAAGACGACCACGTTGACGGCAGAAATGCGTTCGGAGTGTCCACATAATTGCCGTCGCAATAAAATATTAAACAGAAAGTTCTCGACTGGCTACGAATGCACTCGGCATACAATTCTATAGCGCACTATTATAAAATCCACAGAGAACTGCGAAGCAGCATGTGAGCACAGTGCGAGTGTGCGGCAGCGGGGAGCACGGAGGTTATGCGACAGTCGCTGTGTTAGCCCTTCCTGTACTTCCGAATTGACTCAGTCATTTGTTTACTTCCGCTGGCACGCGCCTCGTAACACGGGCACGCCAGCTTCTGGAGAGTGCTCTTCCGCGACGCCTCCGTGCTGTTTTTGTCGTGGCCGTCCGCCTCAAGAAATTTACGATGTGCCTGCCGCTTCCCTGAAAACGAAACATGTGACTTTAAGTGCAGAGATTCACGCGCTCAGACCACTCAGATATATCCGACCGGATACGCGTATGCCCTTGTTCCCGAACGAAAAGTTGGCGCTGAAAGTGTCCCTTTTATCCTTTTTTATTCTTTTCTTTTTCTGAAAAGGAATTCGCCAGGATTGCGTTCTCTAAAAGAGCAATGGCTTGCTGGCGGTCGCGTATCTGAGTTCAAGATTTCGCGCCATTGCCCTTGGTGCTGTGTTCTTTCTTCGCTTGTTAGCGTTTGTATTATTTTATTTTTACGCGAATATTTCCCATGGATCCGCAAACTATTATTATGGCGTCTAATAACTCCAGCGCATTTTCAGGTACATGTTTAGAACTGCCCTCTACTTTGCCAGTCATTCACACAATGACAATTTAGTGAAAAACAGTCAGCTTGTATTGTGCTTGAAGCAACATTTTAAAGACTTAATGATCCACGTGTGTGCCAAATATGTAGTTACTTTGGTTACAAACTGTGTCATGATAGTTGGCCGGATGCTTACAGCCATAAAGCACCCCTACATTCAAGTGTCCTCGTACTATGGCCATTAAACACAGGTGACGGGCCACTCACGAGCTCCGCGTCCAGCCTTGAGCATTCTGACGCCTTAAGGACATGCTCCGCCGTCTAGAACATAACTTAAAGCATAATCGTTAATTTCCTGTGTAGTTTATAATTTTTCATGTTTCATCGATGTTTAATGAAGACGAGGGGGGCCGCACCTAGTTCTCTCAATAGAGGGCGGATGCCCTGATGACTTTGCCCTTGCATGGACAACATTGGTGTCACAACTTTTTTGCGTCTTCATGCAATGTTTTTGAGGATGCTTGCAGCCGTGATAGTACAGACAATATCGGGTCATTCATTTTTCTAAACTTTAGCGATGCGGTGTTACCAAGCCTATCCGGACATTGGGTAGGCGTTCGGTAGCCAGTTTTTACGGCTGGCAAATTTATTTTGCCGAAAGGGATGTTGCAGAGTTATTGTCAATATTGTTTCTCTGACTTTCACTGTCTATATCACAGAATGGAAATTTCCCGTCTACAAATCTGTTGGGGCGGAAACATCTCCCTATAAGCACTTAATAAAATATCGTCATATAATCCACGGGATAATTCGCATACTTGTGTTTCTTCTTTTTCATGGCTGATGTTCAGAATGTATTTAAGCATAATGACGGTCTTAATGTGTTTTCGTAATATTCTTAAATTATTGCCGTTACTGTGGGGTTAAACGTTATGTAACGCGGGAAAACATTCCACTCAACTTGCCGAAAAGTCATCTGAGGCATTCTTCCGCAATTTCTGGTTTAGTTCAGTCCTTTAGTCACTGGACCGAATCAGCAAGAATGAGCTCGATGATCAAGAAGACCAAGTAGCATTGCGGTGTCTATGCCGTTGATTTTGCGCTTTAAAATGCTGCCATCGCATGAATACCAGGAGGCCACTGAGCTACATTTTGTAGTCATGCTGCCGGCCTTAAGTTTAATGGTGGTCTAAACCATCGCTGTCCATAAATAGTCTGGACTTGCAGCGGTCCAAAACAACCGGATGCCTTCACTTTCTGACAAATGCATTCCCTTTTAGTACTCATTCCTTAGCAAGTTGTCAAATAACATGAAAGTTGTTCCCACTGTGGCATAGTTGATTCACTGGCCATGCTAAGCAACCGTTATTTTATGAAAACAGGAAATGTAGGCGGAATATACAGAGAGATAGCGGAAACAAAAAGATTCCAGACTGTAGAGACAAGATTATTTCGATGCCACTGCACCTCAGGCTATTGAGGACCTTAAGAGGACAGTGCTTTTCAACAACTGCGGTGTACTCAAAGAAGGTGCGCGTCTTCGCTGCCGAATTACGTCGTAAATTGTCTAAGAACTAAAGAAAAAAAGAAAAATATATATCCCGTATCTTTTCTTGAAAATTGGCGCGGCGAGGAGCTTGTCAGTAAGAAGTAGGGCTTCACTCTCTCACGCCACCAGCGGTGTACATCGTACCTCTTCGTGTTTTCAAGCCTCCGACTCGTAATGACCCTATGAAAACGATAACAAGCTGAGGCCCCAGGGCGTACTACTCTTGCTTGTGACGAACTAAAACGCCATGCCGGAAGTACAGAAGAGGTTTCGAGAACAAAGAACACGTTTGTGAAGCAGTGGATGAAGCATGGCTGACCTTTTTGAAGGGTGGGTGAGTACAGGGAGACGCAGGTAATACCTTGAACAAAAGAAGAGAGAAATATTTGAAGTTTGTACTGACTTGTATCGTTAGTACAAGTCGGCACATTTGAACTTAGTACCGACTTGACGCTAACCGGTAAATGAGGAGACGATTGATGACGTCGGTGTCATGTGAAGCAGTACTGAGGGTAGTGTGCTAATTGCAATTAACTTCTTATTCTTCGCATGACACGAGTATAAGTTTGCGAGTATAGTGTAAATATAGCGTATAGTGTAAATGTATTCTTTATGGTTTGATTTATTGTTGATTTCTGTGCCTGCCAGACCTGTAAAGCCTTGGCGACATGTCACTAGTACATAGAAGGCTGTGAACATAATAAAATATGAAAACAGAACAGTATTTCCAGCAATATTCTATGCTAAAGGAAATGTGCATGGCATGAGTTTGTATAGTTGTGTTTGCTGAACTTAGTTAAGTCAAGAATCCTGTGCGCCAACATAACACAGACATTCAAATAAAGAATCTATACCAGATGAACTGGCATTGTACACCTGCTACAGCCGTGTCATGGAGCAAGTTGGAGTGAAACACTTCAAGAGAACTGCTGGTTTTCAGCGACGGAACCCGAAACTGCAACGATGCTATTACCACATGACAATCAATCAGCCCACGCGCAACTCATCGCAAGAACTTTTGGGTCACGCGCGAGTATATTTTCGCGTACAGAAAAATATACTTAAGTCAACTAACAGGCTTGATTAGTCATAGCATCGACGACGACGAATATATTTCTGGTAGTAAGTGTGGAGGAGCCGGCGTTGGGTGGCTTCTATTAGGTTACATTGATCGGTACTAATAAAATTCCACATAGTAGAAGCAAACTCTAATCGCGTTCTGACTAGTGTGCAGAACAATCTTTTGGAAGAATCATGATGCCGAAACTTCTTCGTTAGTCTAGATATTAGGCCTGAAAACCCATGGCGTGACTCACAATACAGGATACATGAAGGCGAAAATCCAGCCTTCAATCTATAGAAACCCCACTGTCACGGACATCAAGCACACGATGAATACTACCACCCGACAAAGTGTAAATAAAGTTCGTCTGGACAAGCTTCCTGGTAAAAGACATCCCGCTCATTTTGTTCACGTTAATTTCAAGTCTGTTGGTAACACACCACTGATGAATAAAGCAAATTTACTCCTGTAATTTACAGAAGTCATTAACGCACTCTGTTCTTTGGAACAATTTTAAATCATCCGCAAACATCCAAGTTTGTCACTCAACTTCAGAAGAGAGCAAATCTTTAACAGAGACAAAAAACAAGAGCGATCCTAAATTGGAGCATTGAGGTACTCCCGACAAAGATGTATATGGGCTGGAAAATTTACCGACAAGTTTCACTAAAATTACTCGATTAGAAATGTAGCTTTTGAACTATTTGCAGTAGAAATCGCACAAACCAGTTCTGTGCAATCTAAGGAGCAATAGCTGGTGACATACTTTGACGAAAGCTTTCGTCAAATCAAAGTACATTGTGTTCATTTGACTGCGTCTGAGCACAGCCGTTGCGTTGTAACAGAAAAAAAGGTGTTTATGTTGGTTTCTACTGATCTGCCTTGCAAACACCCATGTCGCAATGGAGAAGTCTTGTCCTTAAAGTACGCGTGCAATCGTGCATGTATAATTGCATTTCAAAAACGTTTGAAAACCCTGAAAGAAGAGAACCTGCCGGGGTGGCTCAGTCAGCTAAGGCGTTGCGCTGCTGAGCACGAGATCGCGGGATCGAATCCCGGCCGCGGCGGCCACATTTCGATGGAGGCGAAATGCCAAAACGCCCGTGTGCTTGCGTTGTAGTGCACGTTAAAGAACCCCAAGCGGTCAAAATTAATCCGGAGCCCTTCTCTACGGCGTGCCTCATAATCAGAACTGGTTTTGGCACGTAAAACCCCAGAAAGAAGAAGAAGAAGAACCCTGAAAGAAGAGAAACAGGCCGGAAGGTTTCCGCATCACAAGGATCGCCAGCCCTGATCACAGGACTACAGCTGCTTTCAATTCAAACAGAAAAAGCCCGCTTCGTAAAGAAAGAATAATTACGCAATGCCTCAACGGCAGATCTGCCCCTGGGCCCGACGGGGTCACCAACAAAATGCTCCAGCATCTCGACGACGACTCAATCTAGTTTCTTACAGACGAGATGAATGAAATCTGGCGCAGCGGCCTCATTCCCAAAAGTTGGAAAGCAGCCTACACAGTACTCATGCCCAAGCCAGGTAAGCGCCGAGCGTCGAAAATCTGAGGCCCATCTCCCTGACGTCATGCGTCGGGAAGAAGGCCGAACACGTCATGCTTACCCGCCTCACTGACCCCCTCGAGTCTAACGAATGCCATACTAACAACATGATTGGCTTTCGGGCGGGGCTCTCGACTCACGACGCCATGAGGCTGATCAAGCACCAGATCATTGACTCCTCTTCCGCGGACACTAAGACAATTCTCGGCTTGGATTTAGAAAGGGCCTCTGACACCATATCGCACGCCTTTATTCTCAAGGGCCTGACAGAGCTTGACTTCGGCAAGCGGGCGTACAATTTCGTGTGCTCCTTCCTTTCCTCCAGGTCCACTAGACTCAAGATTGACGAGCTTTTGACCCACGAAATTCAGCTTGGGCCAAAGGGAACACCTCAAGGGGCAGTGATCTCCCCGACGCTGTTCAACATCTCCATGATCAACCTGTTGAGAGCTTTGAACGAGATCTCGAACATTAACCACACGATCTACGCGGATGACATCACCATCTGGTGCCCCAGCGGATGTGAGGTTCCGATCGAGGGTGCTTTGCAAGAGGCCATCGATGTGACGGAGCGGTATCTCATCCCCACTGGGCTAAGGTGCTTGCCCACCAAATCCGAGCTTTTGCTCGACAAGAACAGGCCCAGAGGCGGTTCCCTCCGGTCCTGGAAGCCAGCAACGGAGAGCCACATTACGTTATTCACTGGTAATGGCTCCCCAGTTCCGTGGGTGGACACTGTCAGGGTCCTAGGAATGTTTATCGAGTCTAACGGCGCCAATGGAGCCGCCGTCAAACGCATTTGTTCCAAGACCGAAAGCGCCCTCGAACTGATGCCACACAATATGCATCCGACCTACAATGAAGGACGAAGACGAGCCAGTGGTAAACTTCTGCTCGTCAGTGCCCGCTGGGACAAGAATCCAACATGCTTCGTAGTCGCTGCTTTGTACGCTCAAGAAGAAGCCTTCTCCTCAGTGGTCATCGAAGGTGATTCAAAAATCATCAGCTGCGCTACCATCCGCACCTCTAGTTCAAGGGTTTCTGAAATAGTTGCTATTGCTCTTGCATTGACGGACGGTGTACATGACACTATTTATTCAGACTCCAAGACCGCTACCAGGGCCTTTCAGATGGGAATGGTGGCTCCCCATGCACTACGTATCATACAGAACGCTAAAGACCTCAAACATCACTCATTGGCCTGGTTTCCTGTGCACCTTGGAAACATTGAGGGTGCCTCGCTCAACCCCAACGAGGAGGCACACTCGGCTGCAAGAGGTTTGACTGACCGTTCGCCTGGTAATGCGTCCTCTCCTGGGCGACCCGAGCCTCTCAGCTCGTACAACGAGATCAGCAATCACAATTACGTATCAAGAAGACTCCTGCCTCTGCCGCACTCCTCGCTGTGCAGGGCCCAGGCCGTCACTCTCAGACTTCTACAAACAAGCACTTACCCGAGCCCTGCGGCACTGCACACAATGTACCGCGAACGGTTCCAAAGCCCGGACTGTCCCCTGTGTGGTGGTTGTGCGGACTTCGTGCATGTCCTGTGGGGCAGCGCCTCAGCCGGTCCCCCTTTCACCCAAGAGAAAATGATGACGCTTATTAAGGCCCAGGATCAGACCTCTCACATCCTGGCAGTCCAGAGGGCTCGCGAGAGGGCCGGCAGGCTTGACCTGATGGTCCCCGAGTGGGCCTAGCCAGGTCACGTCGAGTTTACTCGCGTCTATTGTGGACCAAATAAAGTTCACTCACTCACTCACGCAGGTCCACATATAAAGAATTATTTCTGCGCAAACAATAATTATAAGGTTACGAATAGCACCATACACTGTCGAAAATTTCGCCAAAAACAGCTTTATTCTGCAGCGACAAAGTTCGAGCTCACTGGCAACAGAAAAGTCTGAACCACCTACCAGTGTGAACTCATCTATCAGGGCTAGTGCCGAATAAAAAGAGGAGTAAAAGTGCTCGGCGAACAAGTTGCAGATATCTTCTCGCTGAAATTACATTGTACCAGTGTTGTCTTTGTTTTTTTAGTTATTATGTTATCTTTTCTTTGCAGCGTTGCATAATGCCAGAAAGTTTGAGGTGAAACTTAAAATAACTTTGAGATTTTTCATCGTAACGCGTTTCATCGCAACATATAACCTGTTTGACCACTGTTCGGCAAATAAAACACCTTAAGTACCAATATCTGTCAGTCGTTCACTTATAAAATTAATGAAACCGTTGCTTCCATAGTGTTAATTCCATAGTTCAGTGTGGTGTTGTGAGAGCAGTGTTGACAGTGTTTTTGGCGTTGTCGTGGCATGTGTGTTCTCACTCAAGTTCAATTTTATTTTATTATGGCAAAATGCTCGTGTTACATATGCAACAGAATGCTTGATAGAGTCTGCATTCGAACATTGCGCTTTGAAAAAAGGCAAAATGCAATGTTAAACCTTCCGCAAACATGAAAAACTCCACAACTATACATTTAAAATGTACTGCGTTATAGAAATTGACATGAAAAAGAAATATTTTTCTTTGAAATATCAAAATTTCAAGATAAAGACAAACATTGCTCTAAACAATGCTCAGGGCTTAGGAAATTAGGAAATGTAAATAACGTGAACGAGTAGAAACATGGCACATGCTTTCCTACTCCGTTGATAATACACTATTCACTCAGATAAGACATCCTATTCCATTCCCATCATTGCTACATACTAGAGGACTAGGATAAACTGCCCTTCTAATGTCAGTTTGTTACATAAACCGAAGGCAAAAAGGGTCAATACCTCACTGATCTCGTAACAAGCTTACGCAAGGAAGAAATATTTCCAGCTTCTTACTAACACGTTTCACGTTCACTTCTTGTTTGCATCAAGTCACGGCTATGAGCACGTGTCGCCTCATTGCAAGCTTTGAGGAAAGACATGTCTCTACCGGGAAAGTCTCAGGGGCTTATAAATTTTTAAGGCAGCGACAAGAGTTGATTCTTTGTAGTTTTCAAAGAAAAAACAGCTGCATCTCCTCCTTCGCTGTTTCTTACGGCCTGCTCATCTATTTCGTGCTAGCGCTATCGGCATCGCACTTGTTCCCACTACGGCCTTAGTCTGTCTGTCCTGGTCACCAAGATTTGATACTAGCTCGTGCTGCTTTGAGGCTATCTTAGTGCTCGTTGAGCACATGGCTTTTGATTGGAATGCGTGGGGTTACGTGGCTGGGTTGATTACTACATCTCACACACAAAATTTTTCGTTTCATCTGTTGAAACGGGCAGGAAGTCTCTGACCGTTTTTCTAGCCACACTCCATCATAGACAAATATCTCTTGAAATATGCCGGTATTCGGCTAGAGTTTACTGAATTCACAAGTCTTTCAGATTAAGTTAAACGCACGATTGTGCCGGCTTTACTTCGTTTTGTTGCCTACACTAACAATAAGTATGATTTTCACCAAGTACAATATCCCGAATTTCTTCTGTTTGGTGTAACTTGCAGGCGTCTAAACGTTACAATATTTTTCTTGCACTCCCTATGTGCTGCCAGTAAAGCACTGGGCAACTCAAACAAGATAACCGTCTGTAGTCACTGGTTATCGACGGCCCTCAATGAAAATTAGATGCCGATAACTGAAGTTGTTTGTTGGTGCTAAAATTATATTTCCTAAATCGAAGCAAACATAATCGTTATACTTTCAAGCAGGAAGGCGTGTTGGACAATTTCGGAGGAACAAAAGAATTGTCACAATTTTTATCGTTATACTGGCTCCTAAATACTAGGCGGAGGCTTTGCCACCCTACTTCTTCTGGAAATGAAATAAAATATATCTGGCTCATTGCGGCAAATGCCCGTACTCTTTATAAAACGCAAAGGTGAGCAGTACGAATATCTAACAAAATATCGAATGGTTTACTGGACAGAACGGAGGATCTTAAAAAAAGTTATCAATTTTTATGCTTGTCTGCAGAAAGCTGCCATAGTTCTAGGTCGCAAGGTGTCGCACCAGCGTGTTATCCATGAAATTGTCGCTCAATAAATCTCAGAACAAAAGAATACATTAAATACTACAATAAAGGGCAGGGATTCATGCTTTTTAATGGTGATAATTCGCAGTGGTCATGCAAAAGTATATCGCCATAGAGAATTTACCTTATATATCTATTTTAGTTTTTTGAAGCAATACAGTACAGACAATAGTTTTTCTCGCAGCGATGCATTCGTATATCAATGACAGACGTAAGTGTGTACGTGGTAATCACTAAGTAACGAAGTAGTGGGCCTCTTCGATTATCAGTCCCTGACAGTCCCGGACTGCTTGGGACTGCTGTGCCGCATTCGATTTTGCTCGGACAGCTTCCGAAGCTCCGCCCACTAGTCCGAATGTTGTCAGAAGCGCGTTCGTTTTTTCACGGACCGGAAGTTGCGGACTGCCCGCGGACTGTTGGAGCTGTCAGCAGATTTTTGCTCGGACAAGCGCAAGTAGCTAGCAGACGACGGCAGCGCGCGTGGTGTTTGACGCCATGTTGTCAAAGATTCCGTGTGCTTCTGCGTACTTTGCGCGCTCCAGACGGCAACTACTGTGCATTGAGTTATCGCTTCTGTTACATCGGTGCTTTGTGTGCCATCATGCAAGTTTTTACGAGCCGTCTAATTGCTGTAGCATTAGTCTTCGCATTTTTTTTAAAGAAAGAAGCACAGCGATCAGGCGCACATGCTTGCTTTTCTTACTGTGTTTCACGAAATCTGTCATGCTCATTGCAGGTAAATTTTGCTTTTCAGGTAAGTGAAACTAGCGTACGTGCAAGGAATCCTATATTACATGTGGCTATTTCATGCCGGTAGCTGGGGTGATATTCGCGGATTGCTGTTGACATATATGTTTATCCCTTCTGCTACCAAGTTCGAGCGTTTGATTTTTGACGAGCAGGATTAGTAGACGGTGTACGCGCGCTCTCTCATGCGTCGGGCCTTTAATTAGTAGACGGTCTAGCGAGCTTTGAGGATGTAGGCGGGTGCTTTCTGTATGAACAGTGACGTGGCACGACCATGATTTCGCAGTCTCTCCACAGCAATTTTGGGGCCAATAAATATATTTCACCACCACCACGATTTTTCTTACGTCCGTGTGGGAATTTCACTTAAATTTCTCAGGCAATGAGCTGGCTAGCGCGATCAACGTAATAAACTGCGCTTTGCGAAAACGTTCTACGCGCCCAGACTACGATTACACTGTGCTAGCTTCATGGTTGCGTCGGCGACGCGTACGCCTCTGAGACTACACCATTGCGCAGGCCACGCTAATAAAAACGCTGAGTAGGGGGCTATCTACGAGTAGCAAAGAGCAGACGACAGCAGCCAGGAGACTTCCGGTCGCGATGCTTCGACCGAAATCTCGGACAGTCCCCGACAGCTGGATCACGTGACTGTGACGCGCTCTTTTGTCAGGGCTAGTCAGACCGGAAGCCGCGGACGGTTTGAGGACAGTCCGGGATTGCATAATCGAAGAGGCCCACTAAGCATAATATTGTGACGGGGCGTCAAATAGACGAAAAAGGGATAGTATTTATCTACAGGGATTGTTGGCAGAGAAGGCCAAGATGGCTGTACACGCGCAGCGTTTTTCGGCGATCGTCGTCTTCTTCCTTAATGCAAGGTGGCGGCCCGTAACATCTAACCGCCCCGGCGGGCTGAGCACCGTCTTGGCGAAGACTAATTACACGAGGAGGTGACGGAAAAGTACGGCTTCAGTCGGGATACGTGCACGACGTCACGAGATGGCAGGGTAGATGGTGAAGAACTGTTCAGTGGGGTGATTTCATAATTCACGTCACTAAGTTGCCGTAAAACCTTGTAAGGTCCGGTGTAACGCGATAAAAGCTTTTCAGAGAGACCGACGCGACGAGAAGGAGTCCAGAGAAGCACAAGAGATCCCGGAGAAAAGCAGAGGTGCCGGTGGCTGCGGTCGTAGCGGTCCTTTTGGCATAATTGTGAGTCGGATAGTCGCTCATGAGCTATCTGACGTGCCAGATGGGCTCGCGTGGCAGCATCGCGGGCATACTCCGTGGTATGTTGTAGAACAGCAGGTAGGAGCGTGTCAAATGGCAATGCAGGGTGGTGGCCATACAGGAGGTAAAACGGCGAAAAACCGGCGGTGTCGTGACGGGAGGAGTTGTACCCGAACGTGACGTATGGCAAAGCGCTGTCCCAGTCCCGATGATCGTCAGACACGTACATCGACAGCATATCGGTTAAGGTGCGGTTCAGCCTTTCGGTGAGCCCGTTGGTCTGCGGGTGGTACGCAGTAGTGAGCTTGTGCTCCACAGAACAGGAACGAAGGAGGTCATCGACAACTTTCGACAAGAAGTAGCGGCCTCGGTCTGTGAGCAGTTGCTGAGGAGCACCATGACGAAGGATGACGTCATGAAGGAGGAAATCGGCGACGTCAGTGGCGCAACTAGTCGGCAAAGCTCGCGTGATGGCAAAACGCGTAGCGTAGTCGGTCGCAACTGCGATCCACTTGTTCCCTGAAGCAGACGAAGGAAATGGGCCGAGGAGGTCGAGACCGACGCGGTAGAATGGCTCCTGGGGTATGTGAATTGGATGCAGAAGGCCTGCAGGCAACCCTGAGGGCCGTTTACGTCGCTGACAAAGGTCACACGCAGCAACGTAGCGTCGAACAGATCGGTACAGACCAGGCCAGAAAAACCGGCGCCGCACGCGATCGTATGTGCGGGATACGCCAAGATGGCCAGCGGTCGGAGCATCGTGGAGTTCCTGGAGAACAGTAGCACGTAGATGCTTGGGGAGAACAAGCAGAAGCTCTGGGCCGTCGGGAGTGGTACTACGACGGTAAAGAATATTGTCGTGAAGCTCAAAGAGACGAAGCGATGGGTCGGGCTGACGAGAATTGAGGCGGTCAATTATAGATCGTAATGTGTCGTCACTTTGCTGTTCAGCGCGTATGTTGGCCAGATCTGCAATAGCCATGACTAAGTCACCGGTAGCATGTTCGGTGGTGTCGGGAGGATCGACAGGATAGCGGGATAAACTGTCAGCATCTTGATGCATCCGGCCAGATTTGTAGAGCACGTCAAAGGTGTATTCCTGTAGTCGTAACGCCCAGCGGCCAAGCCTTCCTGTAGGATCCTTCAGCGACGAGAGCCAGCAAAGGGCATGGTGGTCCGTGACAACGGAAAAAGTTCGGCCGTACAAATAAGGGCGAAATTTTGCCACAGCCCAGACAAAAGCCAGGCATTCGCGCTCAGTTATCGAATAATTCCGCTCCGACGACGAGAGAAGGCGGCTGGCGTAGGCAATGACACGGTCCTGGTCGTTCTGGCGTTGGCCGAGTACTGCACCTATGCCGTGGCCACTAGCGTCGGTGCGAACTTCTGTAGGGGCCGACGGGTCATAATGCGCCAAAATGGGCGGTGAAGTCAGTAAACTGACAAGGGTGGTGAATGCGGCAGCTTGGGCACGACCCCAGGAAGAAGAGATGTCCTTCTTGAGTAGGTCAGTAAGCGGCCGGGCAATGTCGGCAAAATTCCTGACGAAGCGGCGGAAGTAGGAACATAAGCCGACAAAGCTCCGTACATCGCTAACTGAGCGAGGAACAGGAAAGTCTCGGACGGCACGCACCTTGTCGGGGTCAGGTTGGACACCGCTAGCACTAACAAGGTGTCCGAGAACGGTGATGTGACGCCGAGCGAAACGACACTTGGAGGAGTTGAGTTGTAGGCCAGCGCGGCGAAACACATCAAGAATGGCCGACAGGCGGGCTAGGTGGTCCTCAAAAGTATATAGGCGAAAATACAATCACGTCATCTAGATAACATAAACACGTAGACCACTTATAGCCCCGAAGGAGAGAATCCATCATTCGCTCGAAGGTCGCGGGGGCATTACACAATCCAAAAGGCATAACCTTGAATTGGTAAAGTCCATCCGGTGTGACGAACGCAGTCTTTTCACGGTCCATGGCATCAACGGTAATCTGCCTGTATCCTCAGCGTAGGTCGATGGAGGAAAAGTACGTGGCGCTGTGGAGGCAGTCCAAGGCGTTATCGATTCGGGGCAGGGGGTAGACGTCCTTGCGTGTGAAGTTGTTCAAGTGTCGGTAGTCAACACAAAAGCGCCAGCTGCCGTCTTTCTTTTTTACTAGCACCACAGGGGACGCCCACGGACTGGAAGAAGGTTAGATAACGCCTTTTGTGAGCATTTTGTCAACTTCGCCTTGGATCACACGACGTTCGGCGAGGGAGACACGATAGGGACGGCGACGGATAGGGCTCGCGTTCCCCGTGTCGATGCGATGTTGGACAACAGACGTTTGGCTCAGAGAACGATCGTCGAAGTTGAAAATGTCGTGGTAAGACTCCAGGAGGCGGCGAAGGTCGGTAGCTTGATCAGAAGGAAGGTCATCAGGGATCATTCCGACAAAGACATCGCGCGGCGAACTGGTTGTGGTGCAAAGGAAGGACGAACTGGAGGAACGGGTGGGATCCAACGCACAAATCTCGCAGTCTTCGGCAGCAGTGATAGCGGCGAGTGACATGCCTGCCGGAATCAGTTGAGGAGAGGCGCTGAAGTTTAAAATAGGAATGGCGATGCGGTTGCCGGTGACGGTCATGAGGGTGTTAGGCACGGCGACGTTTTTGGCGAGCAGAACGTCCGTTACCGGGGATAGCACGTAATCGCCATCAGCGACAGGAGGGCTCGAGACCATGGCGATATATATGGCGGCTTGCGGGGGCATGCGCACATAGTCGAGAGAGCAGAGACGTGCCGAAGGCGTGGTTGGGGCATCGGCTAGGTGAGGTAGTTCGAGCTGGAGGAGGCCAGTTGCACAGTCAATTGGGGCAGAATGAGTTGCGAGAAAGTCCACCAAGAATAACGTTGTACGGACATTGTTCAAGAACGGCAAATAAAACAGTAGTTGGGTGATTGGCGATTGTGACGCGGGCGGTGCACATGCCAAGGATGGTGGGAGTTCCTCCATCGGCCACTCTCACAACGTGGGAAACAGCAGGTGTGACCACCTTCTTTAGGCGACGGCGAAGACCAGAGCTCATGACGGAAATATAAGCCCCGGTGTCGACAAGTGCAGAAATCGTCACGCCATCAACGTCAACGTCCAACACACAGCGTCGAGTCGGCAGAGTAACTAGAGGGTTTTCGGGCAGAGTCGTAGATGCAGCGTTACCTCCGGGCGCTGCATCGTTTAGTTTTCCGGAGTGAAGGAGCCACGGTTGCTCGGCGACGGGGCACGGCGAGGTGGCGGGGAGCGGGAGGACGGACGGCGGTACGGTTGCGAACGCGACTGGTGACCTCTAGGTGACGGCGAGCGGCTGGACCATGTCGTGGCAGCGTCAGGATTGTAGGGGTGTGCTGCAGATAGTGGCTCAAAAGAGCTGCGATCAAGGCGGCGAGCATGGCCAAAGAATGGAGTACGTTGCGGGAACGACCAGCGGTTGTGACAGTAGTGAGCAACGTGCCGGACACGGCGGCAGTGAAAGCAGATAGGCCGATCGTCTTCAGTTCGCCAATCAGCAGGGTTTGGCGATCATGGAGTGAACCGCGGATATCGAGGGAACGATGTCGGGGCCCCGGAAGCGGATGTAGGGTTGACAACGGCGCAAGCAGCGTGAACCCCGAGATTCGCGAGTTCGTTTCGCACGATGGCTTGGACTAGCGAAACCGCTGGTGTGCTCGAGTCGCCGGCGTTAGAGTTGGTAAAGAGGCTAGCGGGAGCCATTGCCTTGATTTCACGACGGACAATCCTCGTCAATTCGGCCGACGGCGGTGAAAGGTTAGATGGCGGCCGCTCTTCACACGAAGACGTTGCAGCGGTGTTGGGAAGCCGGGTGAATGGTCGTTCAATACGGCGGCTCTTAGCCTGCTCGAAGCGCTGACACTTCTCGATCATGGCATCGACGGTAACACAATTTCTGCACATGAGCAGATTGAATGCGTCGTCCGCTATCCCTTTCAGGACGTGGCCAACCTTGTCAGACTCTGACATGTTACTGTCAGCTTTACGGCACAGCGCCAGCACATCCTGTATGTAAGACAAATACGATTCCGTGGACGTCTGGGCGCGAGTTGACAGCTGTTGCTTCGCAATGATTTTTCGACTGGAGGCGTTACCGAACAGGTCACGGAGCTTTTGTTTGAATGTATCCCAGCTTCCGAAATCGGCCTCGTGATTGTCATACCACAACTTCGCCGTTCCACTAAGATAAAACACCACATTGGCCAGCATGACTGCCAGGTCCCAGTGGTTGGAATCGCTCACCCGTTCGTATAGCGTGAGCCATTCCTCAACGTCGATACCATCGGTGCCGTTGAACATTCCAGGGTCTCGGGGTTGGACGACTACAATCGGTGTCCGCGGCGCAGAAGCAGATTCCGGTTGGTGTGCCATGGTGGTCGCACCGCAGCGCCGACCGCTTCGGAGCTCCGTCGTCTGGCGAGAATATCCAGCTCCTCCCACCAATGTGTGACGGGGCGTCAAATAGACGAAAAAGGGATAGTATTTATCTACAGGGATTGTTGGCAGAGAAGGCCAAGATGGCTGAACACGCGCAGCATTTTTCGGCGATCGTCGTCTTCTTCCTTAATGCAAGGAGGCGGCCCGTAACAATATTCAAACATTGCGAGTGTGGAATGAAAGCCGGGCAGTGCTCACGCTATGAAACACCAGCAGTCATTAGGCGAATGTCCATTTCAATTTACCAGTCTCTATATTTTGAGGTAAATTCCCTAGCATTACAGTTGAAATTTACAAACACGGCTTTACTCGATCAATGCGAGAAAAAACTAGTACACGAATCATTGTGACAGCGCCTAAAGAATATTTTGAAGCTGTGCTAGTCTAAGGATCATTACTAAAATACAGAAGCCTCCACCACAGACTGACTTCAGGTCAGGAGTTACAACAAATGCGCTGAAATAATAGCGAGGAACCTAAATAGGACGTTTCATTAGTAACATATTCAGTGTTGCATAAATGTTAAGGTCAGCATGCGCTAGTAATGCGATGCTGAAGAAAGAAACTGTCGTAAGAATTAAGGTCAAGTCTAGTTTAGGCGTATGATATAGAGTGATGTGATATCCATGCCACTGGCGCTTCCTAAAAAGAAGAAACAAGAAGATAGCTGAGGGATAATGAATGGTACGAGAAGAAATGAATTACGCACACAATAGACAATTTCACGCATTTGCGCATAGTCACTTTGACGTTCGTTTACGCACGTTATCAAAAGCAAAAGCAGACTCAGAAGAATCTGAAACGCGAACACCATTGCCGGGTGGAATAGATCGCTGTGTAATTTTTGCGGCAACATAAGCCCTAAACGTTTTCGCTATTGAGTCCAGCAACCCGGCATTTCCCGAAATGAACCACATTGATTGGATTTGGCTTGCAGAAGCAGTGCGCTGGGAATGCTTGAACCTTTTATTTAGGAGCCGGCTTTAGCGAGGAAAACTGAATCATTTAGTCTCTCCCAAATTGATCAACTCGTTCTTTTCCTTTAGAGTATGACGAAGACAGCAGAACTAGGAATATCGTTTGATCTTACTAAAGCTAATGCTAGCGGCAAAAAAGTTAATTTCTTGGCGATGAATAAGAACAGGAATAGCGACTCGCGAAATTTAGGATCCAGGTTTACAGGAATAAAGAAAACCCAGAGACATAAGCTCGCGGCAGATTTTTAAAAGACGCCACCAGGATGGCTCAAACCACGAGCCATTTTCTCTTGTTTCTAGGCAAGCTTAGAGCGTTTCTAGGGCAGATAGGAACGTGGAATCGTATTGGAGTGATTTTACGTTCGTCACATAGAAGGGTTACGTGGGTATGTCCAACACACAAAGGCTTTGCCGTCAACGTTTGTGCCAACATCTGCCCGCGCGCTTAGACAGTATGTATGTTCACATGTATGTTCACTGGCATGCATAACTTCATTGCTTATGAAGTTATGCATGCCATTGCGTCAGTGTTATTTAACTGGTAAATCTGTCATGCACATTACAGCTGTCACAGACACTGCTGCAGGCTGATCGATTGGCTTCGTGTTTCGTGTCAATACTTATAGGCGCCTTACTCTACTCGCGGACAACTTTCTGTGACAATGAAGGGAAAGCTACGCAGGCAAAGCGCGCACAAGTGAGAGCGCTTCTGAAACGAGTCCCACGTTTTAATTCCCGTTCACTTAGGCTGTGGAAGAGAAAACAGAACCATCTCATTAGCAACAGTTAAGTAAGACAGGACACACCACTGAGTGTAAAAGTTTACTTATTTTGCGGCTTTTCCCTTCCGCGTCTGCGTCGAGTAAACGTCTGTTCCGCGCAACCAAAAGCACTGTCAAACGCTGCCGGACTACTTGGTGCAGTAACACATGTGCAGCATCCACGCGCCCGTAGCTTTCCCTTCATTGCCACAGAAAGTTGTAAGCGAGTATAGAGACCTCGGGCTCCATTGAATGCAAACTTACTTATTAATTCGATAATTTTTACTTGTTGCTTTGGGAACACTAGCTAATTTTCTGAGAGATTCCTGATTGACGTAATGTTACGGACATATAAAAGCTTGCTCCATTACGTGCCCGGGGAAGAGTCACTGGCGAAAGAGATTTTAGCTGCAAGGTGAGCACTGTGATGTTAAGATATGCGTTTGCATGATTAGTAAATTAAGTTTTCTTGCTTGTCTGCTTTTGCAATTCTGTTGAATATTTTAGCAGGCCTTACCAGCGCATCCGCACGCCCCTTTTCGACGCTTCTGTATAGGGAAACAGGATCCAAATGTGCCTCATTGAGCTTTAAGGTTTCCATAAACAGAAATAGAATGGAAAATTTTGGGGGGTAATAAATAAGCAAGAAACGTTCATACATAATGACACTGACAAGAAAGCGATAAAAAGCTGACTACAGCATACGGATAATATACAAAGTTATAATCAGAAGATGATGGTGATCAGTTTACGCTTGCCTTTTTCTCTGTCCTACTGTTTTCAATTTTCCTTGTGTTTTGTTGAATTTTAATTGTTGATTTTAAATTGTCCTGTCTTAATATGTTTTTTCCATGACATTGCCGAATTGTATTTAATGTTATAATAATTTGCGCCTGTACCTTTGCCTCTCCTTGTTTTTTTACTTACTTTCTCATGTTGTTGTCCGACTCAATTTTGTTGTCATTGTACCAGTGCGCCCCAGAATAAGGATCTTAAAGTAGTCCCTGGGCACGTTAAACAGATGAATTCTTTATTACCATTATTATTATTATTATTATTATTATTATTATTATTATTATTATTATTATTATTATTATTATTATTATTATTATCATCATCATTACTAACTGCTCTCGCGCCCCACCGGGTGACCATGGCCACTCTGTGCCGCATCCCCCTGAACTAAGGGCTCCACCCTACGCGCAAGTCGCCTCACCTCTTTAACAATAAATGTTTTCTCTCTTTCTCTCTCTCCTTGACGCACTAGAGGGAATCTAGTTCCTGAGCGAAGAAGTTTCCAAACCGCGAGAGAAGGATGAACGCCTTCGAGCTGTCGCGAGGTTCAACTGCTACGCCTGGAAAGATGCCTTTCAGCTCCGGAAGGTCTTATACATTTACTACTTCTACTTCTGGCTCAACGCTACCTGATGACCTGTGATCATATATGACCTGTGTACTACGAACTGCTCGTACATTTCCACGGTGGCTCTGTAGAAGCAGGCACATACTGCAGAGTTTTGACAACACGGACTACGTACCGGGCTACTACAGCCTTCGTGACAGGAACCATCCTTGTTGTCCGTACACAGTAAATTAGTTTGCATACTTAAGGATGCTCTTTTCAGCTTCAATACAAAAAATTCACTTTTTCTTGTTTTCGGCATCACCAGCGTAAACTATTGAAAGCACCGGTTTCCTCTGTGGATCATGCAAAGGTGGCCAAACCTCCTCAAAATACTTGACCTTATCTCGATCTCTAATTACCTTTGACGACCTCACTCCACCTCAAGCACATCGAATCAGATTATTGGGCATTAAGGCGCGTTCATTGTAGACGGACACCGAAGCAACTAACATGCAGTGGCCGTACGGAGTCCTTCGTGACATGTGGCTCTTACGGCTACCGGCTTAATAAAACTAATCTAGTTAAGTTTTCCTAGGCATGCCAGCGTGCACTGTGTTACATCATGACTTCTGCTATCGGTTCCAGACACTTGATAACCACTAAAGGCATGTCAACTATTGGTCGGTGGTATGCATTAAAATGTGAACTAATGTACTTCGCTATTGATCATTCAATTTTTTTGCAGTGAATCGCATTGAATTGAATTATACGCTGGTAAAACGGTAACTTTTCTATACGAAAAACAAATAATATTTATATTGTGCATGAAAAAATATCAGGTAAATGTACACTCAACCCGGCTAACAGCAAGGCAATGCTATCACGTTTTTAGTTGTTTTAGCATCAAAGCCTGAGCATTGCGCACTTCTGATCCGACACTTACCCATTGTACAGCTGTCAAATGTTTCTCTGTTGCTTCTAGAGCAAATTATAATTCATCACAACTACTCCATAATTCCGTAGAAACGACATCAAAGGGCTTCGAAATATTCTCATGAGCTGGGAGGCCACAAAAATTGACATGTCTGTGCATGGTCAACAAAGTGTGTGGTAGATGGTGCTGTCGCGGTTGCTTAGTGGCTATGGTGTTGGGCTGCGAAGCACGAGGTCGTGGGATTGAATCCCGGCCACGGTGGCCGCATTTTGGTTGCGGCGATATGCGAAACTACCCGTGTACTTGGATCTAGGTGCACGTTAAAGAACCCCAGCTGGTCCAAATTTTTTCAAAATCCCCCACTACAGCATGCCTCATATAGAGAATATAGAGAACGCGGTTTTGGCTGGTAAAACCACGTAATTTTGAGTTTATTGGAGGGCAGAAAGATGACATCGCCAAGCGCAATACTACTGTTCATCGTCAAAACAAGGCAGACAAGCTATTGTAATAGCGCTACAATTATGGACCGTTCCTCGCGAGATAAACACGCTTTGCTAGCACGTGCACAAACTGATGGCTAACGCTGAACTTGAGAGGTTTTCCATATTTGTGGCCGCCAAGGCAGCGACTCGGGTCCTGCGATCTCGGGGCGATCGCTGTACTAGGATATATCATACCCTATTATGGGAACCTGAGGGCTCACGAAGTTTAGAAAACTTGAGTAGGGGAGGTCCACTAACCGCTTCAAGCATCCTTCACGTAACGAGCCCGCGCACGTCGCGGCATCGGAGACTCTCAGGTAACGTCACACGTGAGAGGACGCCACTCACATTTCTAGGGCCTAATACCCACGTGTAGGGATACTTCTACAGATGCAAAAAATGTACATTAGGAGGAAGCCGAATCAATATCATGGCGTCATCGTTTCAAGACGGGCAGACGTGGAGCTAAGCAGCAACAGAAATGATTCACCGCCAACTCTGACCTCACTCAGCCTCCGACATCACTCCTCCTCAAACTCTCGCATGAGGTTGACGTCAACACGCTTGGCCTTGCTCACAGAATTTGTATCAGTCGTAAATCTCTGCTCAACCTCACTTCAATTTTTTATGCTAAGGTTGACTTCATGAGGTGGTAACTTGGTGAGGTTGGTCTTTTATCTCAAGCAACCTTGCGTGACCAGGGCAAATATGAACTTTATATGTGGAACATAATGGTTCAAACTTAAAATGTCATCCTTAGAGATAACTTTCAGGCAAATAGAACGCACTGCATGCTGCATTATGGATAAAAATCTTATTTTCTTGTTGAATTGGGTTATGGTGGTTTTCAGTACAGGAGCAGATTATCAGGGACATAAATATCACTAGAGATGACATGAAACAGGAAAGAGAGAAAGCTGAGATAAATATATTTATCACGAGAGAAAATCTGAGAGCTCGGTCTGAAATACAGTGCTCCAGCCGACAACTCTGCTTTGAATTCGAGGATCCAAACAAATCAGACATCACTCAATTTTATGTTCGAAAGTTTAGAATATTCGCACCTATCATTGTCTCTCAAGCCTCGGCACCTCGGCAAGGCCTCATTGCACTAATCACTCCCCGGCGCGCCACGCGATAACCTTCAGCGATACAGAAAGATGAGAGGGCGGTTCGGTTGCTTTCGTCGTAAGCGAACGCCCGGAGTCCACCATAATATGAAAAGGAACGGCAAAATGGGACAGTGAAAAGATGCTGGATAAGCGCTTTTGCCGCATCTCTTATCTTCTCGACTAGATTTGGCCATTTCACTTTCCGTCCTGAAATTCCAACACTTAAGCCTCAAGTGCAGAACGCCGGAGCTGCCGTTTCGTGAAAAAAGGATGGAGGTTTCAAGCTTCCACTTTTTCACCTCAGGAGCCTCTGAGCTAGTTTATCATGCTGTATTATATACGACTTACTTTTTCGCGTTAGTGATCGTCTTCGTTCCGATGCTTTGAACTTACTTTATTTCATACTGTTGTAAGACGCCGCCGCGTCTCAGGCGTTAGGCGTCTGTAGAGATGATACGCTCCAAATAGGAATCAGCCGACCGATCTCATAAGTCGAAGAAACGACGTGTGCCGCTTGGTTGGTTCAAGTGAGGACGGTACATAAAAGAACCGAAAAAAATGAAACTGAGGGTACTACCATGTGAGGTACGCTTCTCCGCGACACGATATCAAAATATAATCTGGATAAGGATTCCAGGCATGTCTGTTGCCAATAAATTGGCGACGACGCCCATCGCACCGGATCTGTACGTGTCAGCGAGGATAACGCATCCTGAGGCTGACGGGTCAGCCTTTTCTTACGGTCTCGGCTGCGCTAGACGTAGAAGCAATATCTGCTCGAAAAGGCAGAGAGTGAATGAGCATATTTATTTATCCAGTGGTCGCAGAGTCTGATGTGTAACAAAGAAAGGTATAGACTTTCTAGCTCAAAAAAAGAAATAAAGATAGAAAAACATTGAGAAAAATTTGTAAACAAGCGCAATGCTGGGAAAGACGATGACAGCCATTTTTATAAGCGTAAGCGTGGAGCCCAGCCCCATGCTATTTTTTTTTTCAGTTGCTTCAAGGAAATAGCTTTCGGTCTACTTTCCCTCGTCTTTTTACCCACTGAGGATACGCCGCTGCAAGTGTTCATTTTAGTTCCTTGTTTATCTAATTCTGCGCAAGCCTGAGTGCGTCTGCCTTTTTCTATTCAGTCTGCACTCATCCTGTCTCTCCATCAGCTGAATTGTAATTCCCTGCACATTTCAATAGTCCCATTTCGATTACCGGAGAAATAAAATCCGCAAGTTTATGAACACGGAACGGCCCCTAAGAGACGCTATAGGACCCTGTCAAGCGAAGACCCGCTTTGTTTCAGTTCAATGTTCAGCCTCTGTCGGCTGTGGAAAATGTGCCGCAAAACTTTGATGAGCGCAGCGTAGCTCACGTTATCCAAGTGGCGCCCATAGCGGCGTTAAACATTAACATTGACTTTCCCGAATGTTGTGTATACCGTCAGCAGCTTTGTTAGGGCAAGAAGTGATGTGCAGTGATATTTGTCTGATATCAGTTTATTTTTAAGCCATCATCATCAGCAACCTATATTTATGTCCACTGCAGGACAAAGGCCTCTCTATGAGATTTCTAGTTACCCTTGTCTTGCACTAGCTGATACCAACTTGCGTCTGCACTTTTTCTAATTTCATCACCCTACCTAATTTTATGAAGTTCCCGATTGCGCTTCCATTCCCTTGGTACCCATTCTGTAACTGTAATGGTCCACCAGGCATACACCATAACTATTAAATGGCCTGTCCAGCGGCATCTTTTTCTCTTGATGTCAACTAGAATATCGGCTATCGTAGTTTGCTCTCTGATCCACGCCGCTTTCTTCTAGTCTCTTAACACCCTCTCTCAAACATTTTGATGCGTCGCCCTTTGCGCGGTCCTTAACTTGTTCTCGAGCTTCTTTGTTACCCTCCAAGTTTCTTCCCCATTTCTTGGCACCGGTACAATGCAATCATTGCACACTTTTCTTTTCAACAATACTGGTAAGCTTCCAGTCAGCTTTTTCTAATGCCTGCGAGGGTTGGCAATATGAATGAATAACTAATCGATTAGTATATTAAATGTGTCACGCAACTCAACTAATCTTCATCGATGTCGACCTTTCATTTATTCGACTTATTCGATTAAACCTGTTAAATTATTCGTTTTCGAGAGTTTGACAGCAGTGGCGCGAACATTTTAAAGTCGTACTGGAACGACGGTGCCCGAGCAGTGACTGTGCGGCTGTGGTAGACTGACTGTCGACGGTTTTTCCGAGTCCTGAGTTATGCACGGCCGAGCGCTTCCGGGCCGTGCGCTTTCCCTCTTCCGCCACACGCCACCACGCCACCCGAAGCCGCATGCTTGCAATGCGCTCGCAATTCAAGGCATACTAGAGCAACTAAGTCTTTCATCGCCGTGCCACTCCCAGTCCACTAAAGAGGTGGCACTGCATGCGCACCAGTTTAGTGCATGTGTTTTGACACAGTGTTGGAGTTCGTGTCTATTCCAGCAAATACATAGCGTCTGAGCATTTATTCTCGCATGCTGGCTATGTAGCCATTCAAAGAAGGAGTCGGTTTCACCCAAACAACCCATCCAATTACCATTATTGCGCTCCGTAGAAAAGAGCACGTGGTTTAGAATCCAAAAGCAGTTATTTTCTTTTCATTTGTGCATACGGCAATTTCTTCCATATTTCGGTTGTAGTGCACCATTTACGTTTGCGATTTTACTAGTTCTTGCTTAGAGTGAACTGTACAGGGATTCACTAGGGCCATGAGTTTTATTTGTTTCTGCTCTAAGTGCCACTTTATAACATAAATTGCAGATTTTTTCAGAAACCACTAATGCCCACTATATTTAATCTTTAAAAAGTTAACACTTATACTTTATAAAAACTTCATACACTTGAGTTTCACGCTTGGTTCTACGGCTCAAACATTAAAATAGCGTCCTACAAAAGTAGATAACTGTGTCTAAACCATTTTAAGAGTGCCCAGCAAGAATTTTGAATAATCAGTTATTCGATGAAAAAAGCTGCATCGAAACCAAATAATCGATTAAAGGCTAAAATGAATTATGATAAAACGTTAATCGAATAAAAAATTATTCGACCATCCCTAATGCCTGCCACATGCACTTCAACCCATTTTTATACTTCTGTTTATTTCATGCTCATGATCAGGGTCCCCTGTCAGTGATTCACCTCGAGAAACGCACTCCTGCGCAGACTCAAGAGGCTGCCTGGCGATCATGAAATCTTGCTTCTTTACTAGGCTATTGAACATTACCTTCGTCTTGCGTATGCTATTATTCAAAAAGAGTCTTAAACTACCTCGGGAAAGGTCCCCAACCATTTCTGGCAATTAATGCCCAGTGTTCCTGAACAGAACAATGTCATCTGAAAACCGAACGTTGTTGAAATATTTGCCATTGATCCTCACTCCTAAGCCTTCGCAGTCAAATAGATTGAATACTTCTTCTAAACAAGCAGTTAATATCGTTGGAGAGATTCTGTCTTTTTGCCTGACCCATTTCTTGATAGGCACTTGTTCACATTTATTGTGGAGAACTAAGGTAGCTGTGAAGCGTTTGTACATATTTGCCAAGATATTCACGTATGCTTTCTGTAATGCTTTATTATGCAATACCTCCATGGCTGCTTGTATCTCTACTGAATTAAATGCCTTTTCATATAATGTGATAGTGAAATATAAAGATTGATTGTAATTCCCATATTTCTTAATTACCTCATTGATACCATGGACGGGATCTATTGTAGAATATCCCTTCCTGAAGCTAGCATGTTGTCTTAGTTGATTGAAGTGTTGCAATTATTCTATTGGAAATGATCTTGGTGAATATTTTAAATAAGACTAAGCGCGACCTAATGGGCTTATAATCGATTTATTCTTTAACACATCCTTTCTTATGGTTTAGTATAATGCTGGCATTCTTTTAGCTCTCTGGAACACTGGAAGCTGAGTGTCATTGCAGCCGCAGGCTCTTCAAGCATATTTCATTTATCTTTGAATAAATCCACTGTTATTGGATCTTTTCCTGCCGCTTTACCCCGGCACATGTCCTGCAACGCCATTCTAACATCATCGCTATTTATAGAAGGAGCCTCCTTATTCTATTTATCACTATTTTAATGACGTTTGCGTGGTTTCTCTGGGAACTACACAAGTAAGTATAGAAGTATTCTGCTACTTTTACTATTTCATCGATATTGCTGATGGCATTGCCCTGCTTATCATTCACTGCATACATAATATCCTGTGCCATGCCAAGTTTTCGCCTCACTGATTTGGCGCTGCAGCCATTTTAACAGCGAACGTGTCTATGGCTAGGATCCCGGGATTTCTACGTGGCGTAACGTCGACAGATAGCTGTCATCATCAATGGCGCATACACCCGTAAGGCAGGCGCTACATGCACTCCGCAAATTGAAGCGAACAGTGCGTACATTCACTGCACTCATGCATACATCATACACAACAGCATATGTTCCAATAAAGAATAAGCTCAAAACAAGGATCCGAACCACATAATTGATGATAAGGCGCCCCTGCGCCTTCGTGAAATGCGAAGCATGTTGCGCTTCCTGCGTAGGATTCCCGGTAGAGATTACTGTTGCGCAAGCTGCCGCAGTGACGGCAACTTGCGACGTGGGGAGGGACGTCCCCTAGCCTTTCTTATATAAAATAACCTGCCTATCAACCGATTTCAAAGTTCTCACAAAACCGCTATGGGTGGCGGCATGCTGTCAAAATTACAATTAGTCCCATCACTCTAAAATAGCATGACTAAGATTACTCGAAAGCCATAGACCTTAGCAGTTGTAGTGGTGGTTTTGAACTGCTTAGCTGGACATCCACTTTTGCAGTGCCAGGGTGGCCAGTCAATTTATTTTCCGGCTTCCTCAATTTTTCCGCCATTTCTACCAGTAAACTCCGATGATCAACAACAATCATCATAAAATTATCCGGCGTTAGAATTTCGTATATCGCTAACTTTCTTCCTCTTTGTCAGCTTTCACAGTTCACCAAATTGATCTCATGTGTTTGACACTTTCATGCTTTGTCGTTTTTTATTAGATCCTTGTATAGTTGGGAGAGCTTATCTACTGGTGGCTTTGGTACGTTGCCTCCCACTTTAGTTGCTGCTTCCGAAATAAAAGTACTTACGGTTTCATTCATTACATCTGTATTACCTTTCGCTTCTTATTCTACACCTACATATTTCTTTGTGAGCACCCGCCTGAGTTCGTCCACTTGTAACCTTACAGCGTCCCGGTTGGCCTGTTTCTTCTTGACCAATTTTGCGCTTCCTCTCTTCAAATTCAGAGCAATCCTAGAGCTCACTAACCTAAGGTCACTGCCCTTTACGCAACCTAAAATTCTACACCCTGCACGGAGCTCATATAGGCAGATGGTATGAAATCTATTTCATTTCTTCTTTCCCCAGTATGGAGCTTTTCCAGCTCCACTTCCTGTTACTGCGCTTGCTGAAGAAGGCATTCATTATACGGAATCAATTTGTTTCTGTGAATTCTACCAGCGGCAGCCCTCTACTATTCCTTCAGTCAATTTCGTACAGTATTGCTGGATTTTTGTTGTATAAAAATGGATAGTTAGGCGAGTTGGTACGGTAACATATTCTTGATATAAGCGCGAAGAAGACATGGATGGTGGCGATGTATTGTTGAATTGTTGTACAGTAAAAACTTGTTTTGGAACTTTAGCTCGAAGCCAAGCAGGACACTTTCCGGATGTAAAACACAGCTTGGATATCGTGGTTTCAGTTACAGTCACGTTGTCCAGGAACGGAGTGAACAAAATTTCTGCTATTTGCTCTTTTATCTGCCGGAGTATAATAGGAGGAGGTAATAAAATATAGTTTTTAGGTCCTGCATGAAAAAAGAAAAGCGGCGCTTTGGTTAGAGCACTTGAATGGGTGGCCAAGAAAAAATGTTGACACGGCAGTGTAAAGCATATATATATAGGAGGAAACGTTGATCCGTTTCGTTTTATTGTGGTAACAATTTTATGGACGCTCAAGCGCATTTCTGACATGGTCGTGGACGTCGCTGTGAGTTTCCGTATAAAGTCTAAACACAGGATGTAAAGTCTGAACTGGCTGTATGTGCGGTGAAAGCGCGCGAGGGTCACCCGCATATTGCGGCTGAATCTCGCGTGCGAGAGAGGAAGGCGAGGCAGAAGCGCGCTTCTGCTGTCGCGTGCGAAGCACGGGGGCGGGGGTGACTAGAAAAACAAGAGGGGGGGGGGGTACCGTATCTTCAAAGCAATCTGCGATGTGGACAAAGTGCAACTAGTGCCGGTAGCTTCGTATGTGCTGTGCTTTCGACGTTTAGTCAGTGTTGAAGCGAGAGAAGGCACGAAGGTCAATTCGCTCGCTGGTGCTGCCACGCCGCCTCACTCCAGCTTTTTGACAACGAGTTTCCGCGGTTATCGAGTGAGATGTATTCGTTTTTACCTGTGCACGCGTTGCACCGTGCTTGTAATTTAGTTAGCAAGCGAGTGTTTTCAAGTTTATACGGCCGATAAAACTACTATCCTAAGTTCGCAAAGTTGTCTACTAATTTGCTATCGCAATCGATGCTTCGCCTACCACGCGAAGCTACGTCCTTTGTTCCTTAGAAGGAAGTGTTCGAAGAACCAGCCTTAGGCCTCCCTATATTAAGTGTGTCCTTGTGGGATCTCGTTGCTCCGGGTCCCTCCTGCCAGGAAACGCCGTCCACCCTTCCTTGGTCATAGAGTCCAGTTCAATACTATAACTGCAAGTACCCACCATCCCACCCGGTAACGGCGTTCAGGATAGAAGGCAGGATTACATTTGTGATATCCTACCGACCTTCTTCATGCTGTTCCAGCAAGTTCACAATGTGGCCAGCGCATTGCTTTCCGTCAGCCGTTGCGACGCGCTACCACCTCGCGCCGAGGCAGCACTTGGTGCGCTCCTGCCTCAGAACGCCGTTCACGTTTCCCATCATGGGTGCCTTACTAGCGACTACTTTGACATACAAACCACCAAGGACTGCTGCCCACGGTTTCCTTCATGGTAGATGTCACTCCCGTAAGTATTAAGACTACCACACTCTGCAAGAACGCTGCCCCTGGCACCTTGGGCAGCTGGAGAGGCAGCATGGTGAACATAATGCACTGCGGCTTCCAGTCACTGGCTGTTGGGGAACTATCAGCCTTTCGAGGTTTTCTACATGACCCATTGCTTGGGGGCGCACAGTCACTGCTTAGTCAATGGTGATGGTAATGCTTGGCCAGACCGCAAAAGATGGCTGGTTGCAGTAGACCAATGCATGGGATAACTACAAAGGCATCAAACGCTGGTCCTGTGGTGCATGCAGTGTAGCGTTGAAAGCTGCTGTTGACCGGCTTTCTTATGCCTGCGGTCGCTCTTGGACCATCGCTCTTCTGCGCTCGCGGCTCGTGAGAGGCAAAGGCTACATCGTCTGATAAAGTGACGCCGACCATGGGCTGTTTTTACCGCTTCGGTTCTCAGATCCTGCGTCGGTATCCGAGGCTCCACCGTCACTGCCAGCGGCCGAGACCACTTCACAACTACAGCAGTCGGTGATGCGGCCCCAAAATTTGTCATCGCTTAGCCACATATGCACCGGTTCCGCTCTTACTTGACGCGCTACCCCTCTAACACACCTGTCCATGGACATCAGCAACGACACGCTTCCTGAACTTTCGGAAACGCATCTTCGGATTTTGCCAACTCATTGGCTGAAGGCTCGGCCGTTCGCCGCGCGCTCAGGGAGTTCTCAGTATAACAAGCCACTGCGACCAACGCGAATGAGCTCATTGCTAGTACGCATTTAAGGTTAGATGCGCTCGGCGTTTATATGAAAGCACAGAAACATGCAACGGCCAAATGGAGCGCGTGCGAGCACCAACAAGAGCCGTCTTCTTCTTCGTCTTCTGCTGGCGCCCGTATCTGTCACTACAATCACTCCGCGGTGAAAAAGGAGCCATCTTAGTGACCTTTGGAACAGTCATCACTGGTGGGGCGTAGTGCGTCTTCAGTCGGTCGACATGAACAGTTTCGCGTCGGCGACGCCATTGGTCCGTAGATGGCTGAATAGGCTCAATGACGTAGTTGACCGGGGATGTCTGTCGTAGAAACCGGTAAGGGCCATCATACATTCAGCTGAACTTTGTGGTAAGGCCGGGAGTAGAGGAGGGAACGCGAAGCCATACCAGCGTTCCAGGTGAATATGATGTAAAAGGCAACCTTGCGTCACGACTGTGTTTCTGGCTGGCCTGGTCGTGCGCGGTAAGTGAGCGTGCGATCTGACGACATTCTTTGGCATAACTGGCGGCTTCGGATACGGCAGTAGGTTATAAAGCGGCGGGGCGATACAAAAGAACGCGTCCATAAACGAGGAAGGTTCGCGGCCATAAAGAAGAAAGAAGGGGAGAATCCCGTGGTAGACTGAGTGGCGCTATTTTAAGCATACGTAACAAAGGGATCGAAGGATGCGGTCCCAGTTAGTGTGGTCAGCGGAAACGTACTATCGACCCAAAAAGTTTACGGACCACGGGATCTCAGAAAACTAAATATACAAGCAGCCTTTAAAAGGAGCCAGTAAAACCGTACATCACAATGGTGTTCGCATATACCAGTAGGGACTGGAAATGGGAACACCAGGCTGTGTTTTGAGGCTGAGGAGATATTCAGCTTGTTGTCAGATCCCTTGCTCCGTAAATATTTTTGGTCGATATTTCATGGCGAGCATGTCGCTGAGAGTGCGATTAAAGCGTTCACTCATACCACTGGTTTGCGGATGATATGCGCTTGTAGTTCTATAGACAATGTTGCATTCGCGGAGGAGAGCTTCTGCAGTTTCGGAGAAGAATGAACGACCACAGTGACTCAGTAGCTCGCGAGGCGCAGCATGGCGAAGAACATGGTTGCGAAGGATGAACAAGCCGAATTCACGTACTGTGGCCGCCGGAAGCGTTGAAGCTTTGGCGTAGCGCGTGAGGTGGTCCACGGCGACGATGACCCAGCGGTTGCCATCTGGGCTGCACGGTATAGGGCCGTACAAATGAATGCCGATACGGTCGAAAGGCCGGGAGGGACAAGGCAATTGTTGAAGTGGCCCTGTTATCTTGTCAGATGGGCTCTTGCGGCGTTGGCACTTGGAGCACGAGTGGACGTACTGCCGAACGAAGCGGTACATTCCGCGCCAGTAGCACATCTTTAGTACACCGGCATGGGCGCATTGCAGATCCGCATGAAAAGAGGCACATATGTCGGAACGTAGACGGCGAGGAATCACTAGCGACTATTTACGCCCGCCATCAGATAGGTAGTTGCGGTGGTGCAGGAGCCCTTCGCGGATGGCAAAGTGACAAGCAGTGCGCCGAAGCGAGCGGTTGGTGGTGCGTGCTGACGGCTGAGATAAGTACTCTGGAAGAGAGGCTATCCAGGGATCCCAGCATTTCTCAGCTGATATGTCGGCGCATGTAAGAGACGAAGAATCGTGGTTGGAGACAGACGCAGCACCGTATTCACCGGGCAGTGGTGAGCGCAAAAGAGCGTCGGCATCCGAATGCTTACGGCCCGACCAATAGACAACACGATGGAAATCAATGAAAGACCAGCCTGTGAAATCGGCTGTCATTAGGGTGAAGGCCTTATATGTCTAACCGTTCAGTCGACCTTCAACGACCTTCTGCGAAAGCCGTGCAGTCGAAGCGAAATCGTACACAATAACGACTAGGTCTAGTACTTTACTTACTACACCGACCCGGCATCTTGTCTTACCAATATGCAAACGATCGGGCAGCAATTGTGAAGGTGTGGGGGTCACCGTCGTCATCGGCTTCTATGAGTAAGCAAGCAACGCTCAAGCAACAATTTTGATGGTGCACGGGTTACCGTCATCATTGGATTAATTAAGATATAGTTAATTCAGGCACTCGAACCCACGAGCTTTGAATCAGGGTATGGCAGTCCACATTCCCGATTTGCTTCAATCAAGAAAGTATGTCAATGTCTTGGTGGCAAGGTCCTAAAATTGATTTTAATAATTTTCTCTTTGGCATGTTAAACTCTAACAAATGTGCTACGCCACGAATAGGGCATTTGGCGTGCCACATTTTTGTGGTCATTATTTTTTAGTTGTCGCTGCTTTTCTCTGACGGAGTCGGTGTGCTTATTTGTTCTGCTATATCTTCCGGTTTCTAGGCTTCTTCTTTCTTCTTGCGCTTGCTATTAGGCTGCATTTAAACAGGGGCGCTATAACGTAAAATGATTCCAAACGGTTTTGATTCCAAACTCCTGACGTCAACGTTACGTAACCACCGACGCAAGCATAGGGTGGTAACCCGCCGCGTTGTCTCAAACACCCAATCATACACTATCCTCGTTTATAGGAGGTGACCTGTGTTCGCTTTCAAAACCAATAACATTGTTCACACTCAGCGGATTTCCTTTTCTAATTGGCTGACAAGAGGCGAGGATCACGCTCTAGTGGAGAGGGTTTCGATGGGGCCGAGCCAGCACAGTGAACATAGATAACCGCATGAAGAGGGTTGTGCCGGCTTCTCCGATTGGTCTGCTTCGCCTTATTTAGCTTGCGGTGGCTGGTCGAAAATCGTGGCGGCGTGCAACGGAAGGTTAAAAATGCCTCTAAAACGGATCCTCAGCAAAGAAGAGTTGCCGGTGCGATGTCGTATGCATGCAGAAGGGCCTCGATAACGTTATACTGGCACGCAAAAAGGTTTATCATGCACAAATAAATACATACTCACTGACAGGTGCGAGTAGCGAGGGCCTGAGCGATCGTCGGGCAGCCATATTCTATTCCTTTCGGAACGGGGAAGTCTGTGGCTATTCAGAGAAAAATGCAGTTTTGTTCGGCATATTAATGCATTGTTTTTCGCCTACACGTCACTTTGACGTGGTTAGTTTTCGCGGTTTTGTGAGGTCGCGTGACAGACAGGCGAAGTGGGCGTAGCCAGAAAACATTGGACCAATAGCAGAGGCCTAATGTTGAAAAGGCGTCGAATGAGAAATGATTATTTTCTTTTATATGGTCTGATCATGCATATCAGTGTGTACACGTTATATCAGATGGGGAGCTATAGCACTTTTCGTGACGTCGCGTGACAGACCGGCGAAGTTGGGAGTGGGCCGAAAATGTTTTGACCAATCTTGGAGGCTGATTGCAGAAATTGGAATCAAATCAGTTTGGAATAATTTTACGTTATAACGCCCCAGGTCGCGACATTTTTTGCAATTTTTGTTTGTGAAGAAGCGGTTGTCTGTTGAATCTTGGATAAACACGTATTGCTTTTTCACAAAACGTTATAGAGGCAAGGTCGCGAGCATTTTCGTACAACGTTTGTGTCGAACAAACGCGTATTAGTACTTTGAGGAATTAAAAAAAAATAGAAATATATAAAAATATATTGAAAGAAAGCTTCAGGTCATTTAATCGCACGTGTACTCAGACTGTACACAGAAAAGCACTTAGGTGTTGTTTACGGAAACCAAGGACCTTTGGCTGTATGTGTAGGTTGGGATTTCATTTTATCACGAGACGACTTTCGTCGGTACCGTCACCGAGATACTGACATGAAAAGTTCAAAAGGGACTAAGCGCTGAATGGGATGAAGAATTGCTAGCAAAGGCCTTCAGCATACACACAGGTCTACGCACACAGGTATACACAGGTATGCACGCAGGCCTACAGCAGGTATACAAAACGCATACATGATGAATTCGTGACATGTATAAGCGTAATTTCGAGTATTGAACGTTCACTAGAAGCTTAAGTTATACCGGAAAAAAAAGCTTTGTAAGCCACCAAAAAAAAATTCTTTGAGTATTTTTTTAATTCTGCACTCTGCATCCTTTTAGGGACCTGGAACACGATAGAAAGTAATATGCATAGAAAGGCAGAGATCTTAACCAGAGATAACTCTGGATGGCTGCGCTGCACAGGGGGAAGGGGCTTCATAAAAAGCGAGAGATAGTGTGAGGCGAGAAAAGAAAAAAGAAGAGCAGAAACAAAGTAACCGCTTACACTACAGAGCTGTTGCAGGAAGACCTCCTAAAGTCTATTATGAAGGCCAGTAGAATCAGGAACGTCAGTACGGGGAATGTTGTTTTTGTTTGCGGAGTTTCTTTGGAAGCACGGGCCTAGAATATTTTTTTTTTGTTATAGTGGATGAATGTCCAGTCTATCCAGCGCTGTAGATATCGCTTTTCTCTTGGCCCTCTAACCTATGAAAACGTAGATACGCTGCGTGAGCGTCTCATCAAAGCTGAATGTCTCGCATTTTGGGCTGTCGGCCACTCTGATGGTGAAAGCGTAGGAGTTGGTGAATACGACTCTGAGCCACGAACTGCATCGTTTGTTCGCGTCATGGCAACCCATGCGGCAGGCGCAGCTGTAGATCCTGCGAGAACAAATGCCCATGACAAATCGTGAAAACGTTGCAATCCCACCGGGGCAAATGGGCATTCACGGGACAATGAGCGTAGCGTAGTGGCAGCATCAGTTCGCGAAAGATGAATCAAAACGCACCCACCACTCTCGCATTCATATCGCGCAGCTTTGCTGGTGTGGTCACTTCCGCTGACAATGCTGTGTATTTAACTTAACTTTAACGTCAGAACAAGGAGGACACTAACGACAACACCATCATAACCATCATTTGGATACCGGGTCACGCTGCCATCACGGGTAACCTGTATGCCGACAGAGCAGCTCGAGAATTTGCACATAACCGAGCACTCATCACGCCGACTGCAGATGACCCTGACCCAGTTGACCCCGAGTATTCAGCAATCCTGAACTACCACAGAGGGAGTCGCTTGCGATATCCCCCACCCCATCGAATACTAAAGACGGAGGATGCAGCTGCCTGGCGTAGGCTCCAGACAGGCACTTACACGAACCTACACATATTACATCGCCTGCACCCCACAGCCTACAGGGACGAATGCCCGTGGTGTGGGGCCACACCAACCCTCTACCACATTACGTGGGAGTGCACGCTACACAACATAGAACATCATGACACGAACACCACGAGGGAGCAATGGGAGGCACTGCTGTCCAGCTCGGCCCTCGACGACCAGCTCAAGCTGATCCAGAGAGCAGAGAAGATGGCAAGAGCCAGCGGAGCCCTGGACTAGGGGCCCCGACCATTAGCGATGCCCCATTGGGGCAAGACAAAACTATATTTGAATTAAAGTTTGGCTATCTATCTATCCGTCAGAACATTTACTCGTTCACTTTTCCAGCGTGTCATGACACAAAATTATTTGCCGTCCGTTTCGCGGTTCCTTGCGAAGGCATTGCTTTACTTTTCTGCTGTTCCTATAGAAGTGGTTAGTTCTAACTTTAACACTCCACTCAGTAAACTGGAATCCTGTTTCGATGTTTTTCTTATAAGCTATGCCTATAGTAATTGAATCAGGTGAGAAAGCTTCATTCTTATTCTTTTATTTTTGGCGATACATTGGCCCACCCCTAAGATCGCGAATGCATTGTCGACTTTTCGACGTCACGTACTTCTGCATATCAATACCATAAAACTTGTTGATTTGTCATTTCGCATCATTTTGGCCTATGGCTTAGACTTGCATTTGATACAAGCGAGGGTGCACTCCCATAAACTGCCAGGGTGTGTTCCAGAAAATAACGTCGGCGCTGATTTCCGCGGAAAATTACAGAATTGTCGTGACTACCACCGAGACCACCTCTAAGCAATGTCTTGGGCTGTCGTCCATCGAAAATTTTGCTTTAGGCTCTAGTAATATGACTTACATTTACTTTATTCAACCGCCCCATCATAGATGAGAATTTTAGCATTATCACAAAACTGTTTAACAATCATCTAGCGATAACTGTTTCTCCCAGATGTCATTTCTGTGCACCAATACTTTGTAGCTATAATATGGATGCCTGCAGCACATCTTAGCCCCCAGACATAAAAGCCTGCCTAAGGTTGCGTGATAAGTAATCTGGAGAATTTGTTCTGGTGATGAAAGTAATTCAAGCTCACACTGATGCGATCTACCAGTCATTGATGCTACACGCCGTTATTAAAGCAAGAGCGAGTTAAATGTAACAAATGAGAAAATATACATTGGTGCCACAAAAACACAAATAGAAAACCCTGGCACGTGGTCAACTGAAAGGAAGTAGGTACAATAAAATGACTACGAGAACAATTCTGTGTACAGTGGACCCAAAAATAAATTGTTCATAAGTGTCATTTCGTCAACAAATGGCTGAGTGAAAATATTGAGTGAAAAAATTGTTAAGTTCACTGGCGCCAGCGGTGTTTTGTTCTGGTAGGGGTGTGGTCGCAGAGGTAGATGCAGAGGTTCACGCGAATATATATATCGCCAGAATCTTTGGGGATTACTGGTAAGAAGGTCTGGAAGGGTTACTTTAAAGTATCGTTGTTTCACTTGCCTTTTCTTTGAAGTCTGCAACAGCCCTAACTAATTTTGAATTTTTGCTTGTGTCAATTGCACTGTTATTAAATGTATATGGCGTGATTGTTTTACTCTTCGTTTTGCGTGGATGACTTCTCGGGTTATCCTTGGGTTATCTGTCCCCGGGTTGTTTACACTAAAGAGGTACGAAGTTATTCATGCAATGAAGAACAATGCTTTTAACATGGAGTCATAGCCTGCTAACAGTTGTAGATGCTTCTAAAGCCACTTCAGAAAACGACTGTAACTCATGCACAAGATAGGTCGATATGTTACCATCGTCAGCTCTTGTAAAGTTAGGCACTTTTACTAAAGGTGATAAAGTTGTTATCGTGCTATATAATGGTAGCAGACACAGTGGCATTTGGTGATCTCATATACTCTCAGTAATATGATACTGGCTGTGATTTTAGCCTACCATAAAGCTATTTGCCGCTTGTCATTTTGATTTGCCCCTGTAGGCCATCTTTGTTCCTGTTCCCAGCGTTGGTATTTTCTTTCTGTGCGTACGTGTTATACTCCGTGCACAGCCGTCGCTGTTATTTTACTTAATAGATATTGATGGCCTAGTTGGGGAGCCATGATATTAATGGAGCAGGAAACTTAAAACAGACATGTTCACGCACACGTAAAAATGATATATGCAGGCGTTGGACTGCAACTGCTGCTTTAATGCTCAAAGATCCAATTTTTTCTAGTGTCGCTCGAGAAGCAGTTCTTTTTTTTCGCTTTTGTGGCGCATGCTCCTAATGCGGTTAGAAGAGATGCACTTACGGTGCAGGATAAGATAATTGCCCTGAGGCTAGACATTCAAGCCATATAAACATGATCCATCCGTACACGTCAAAATGGCGGCTTGCTCATGTAGCGGAAAATTCTCACGTATAAAAATTGAGGTGATAACACTATTTATGTAAATAGAGAATATGTGCGATGCAAAACTGGTAATATCAATTTAAGGAACTCTAATATATATGCCTACTTTCGGGAATTTCATTTAAATTTACCTGCATATTATGTAGGCATACAGTCCTAACACGCTGAGACGCTAAATGTTAGGGTTTTAATACCAGCTATTGTTTATGTTGATGTGAGCAGTAGCTAAACGTTATCACACAATACAAGCAAAGAACACGACTCAGTGTTTGCTTCTAGCATGGTGCGAGAATGGAACGCAGGAGGCAGTGCACCAATGTGCTACTTGCGTACTAAAAACCCAAAATGACGATGCTAGTCTGCTTGCAATAAAGTTAATTATTGCGACAGCAATTATAGAGACACTTCAACGGGATTTTTGCCGCCGGCGTCGTCGTCACCGTCGCCGTCAGGTTCCGTATAGATTCCAAGGGCGATAAAATCGTCGCCGCGCGCCGTACGAGTAAAAGCGCGCGGGGGACGCGCGCTATCACGGAGAGCCAACGCACGGCGGAAAGCAAACGCGATTGTCGCCCAAAAGGCCGTGGGGGTTTGGGGGAAGGGAGGCGGAGCGACGCTGTGCTACGGCACCAAATGCTTATCTTGCAACCCAGCGCAAGAACTGGCAACGCAATCTCCCACGCGAAAGCAAAAAAAAACAAAACATGTGGTTGATCCCTCTTGTATAGGAATCGGTATAGAACACGAAAGTGAAACGTGTCTTCACAGAAGTAGTGTAATGTTTATTGCACATTGATATATAATGTCTATTGGTGTTTTGTGGCTAAAGCGCCCTTAGGCGTTGATGCACCCACGCTGACGCCTGGTGGCACGTCTCCTCCATCACGACTACCAACGTCGATGACCATGAGCAACCGTCGTGCATATGGAAGCTGCACTACGCTGCACACGCTAGCACAACGCGAAAGACGAAGCACGTAACTGACACACTAATACAACGCGCAAGACAAAGCACGTAACTGAATCGTCACCGAGTCAAATCAGCGCGTACAGCGCGTCGTAATTGCAGCCTCCGCGATCAACTTCAGAAACATTTTCAGAGCTAATTGCGGAGGCCAGGCTCCGCTGTGCTGAGTACGGTGAACGCCACCTAGGTGGCGTTGGTAGTGCTTCTTGATGCCTTGATGGCTAGGTGGCGTATGCCACCGCCCGATTTAAAGGGTTCAGCCTCATCCATCCATCCATCCATCCATCGATGCCAGCGTCCCTTCGAATGCTGGCATCGAGGCGTCGTAGTGCTGAGACCACCGAAGCGTTCACTGTCGGTGCGCGTTAGTGTCATAATGCAGTACTTCTCTTTTCTGCTCGTAGGCGGCGGCACCGCCCCGAGCAAGAGCGCGGGTACACGGAGGAGTGTTAAGCCCAGACCACACGTACGCTTGCGGACGCGCGTAAGCTCGCGTCTACGCACCTTGCGGTTGCCGCGCCTAGCAAGGAATGGCGGTTTGCATCCACAAATACGCGCGACAGCGCGCGCTCACTGGCCTCACTTGTTTACACCTTGGCAGACGCCACTTCGTATTCCGTTGTTGGCAGTGCTTCAAAATGCTTCGATATCTATAAACGTAATTGTTATCTTTTTGGAGCTGTTATATCAGCACAAAAAGTGAAGAAGAAGCACTTTCTTGCATGATATAATTCTGCTTAACTGAGAGTTGAATGTACCGCGTCGTCGCTGCGTAGCCAGGCGCGCCGACGCGAGGCAGCCCAGGCGCGCGATAACTGAGAGGAGCTGATCACCGAGATCGCGCCGCATTTCGACGCGTACGAGCCGTGCCGCACCATCTGCGCATGCGTGGGCGCGCGGACGCGAGCTTGCGCGCGTTTGCAAGCGTACGTGTGGTCTGGGCTTTAGATATATAAGGCGCGTCTGTGTTGCTCTCTGCAAATGCGTTTGTGGCGCAATGGGTTAAACGCTCGGCGATCTATCGTCGCGGACCTAGAGGTCGTGGGTTCGATTCCCAAATTTTGCATGTTTGTGGAACTTTTTCTTTGGGTTTCTTTCTTTGTATTATGTTCTATGACGTATTTCCGTGACGGAAATACGTCAGTGAAGTCTTGGTGGACCCCGGCATAAAACACTTTCGTGTTAAAAAAGTGGGGAGGCAGCGCGGGAGGGACGGGGGGAGCAGCTTCTACTCTGCCAACAAATACGCTTGCACTGGCTGTGGTGCCGTCGCCCGCACCGTCTCTTTATCTCCACCACGGCGGGGCTCGACTGGCGCGCGCACTCGCTTCTTAAGAAGCGAGCGAGCGCACGCGCCAGTCGAGCCCGGCCGTGTCTCCACGCGGCTCTGACCTTTATGCGCTGTCCATTCGCCGTTCAGTTTCCGTTGAAGCGATAGACCGCACGATTCTTCGCCCGCTGCAGCGGCCGCGCCAGCGTTTTGACAGTCGTTGTCTGCGGTCATTCAGTGTGATCTATTCATGTTTGCTTGTGCGCGATGACACCACGCTTGTCAATTCAGTTAGAAAGCGAATGTGTCCAACTTTATGCGGCCGATAAAACTACTCTCCTATCCCTACTCCGAATAGCTCTCTACCAATTTGCTATCGCAATTGATGCTTCGCCTTTCGGGCGAAACTGCGACATTTTTTTAAACAGACTTTGCACAGTCGCTAGGGAATTCTCTGGTCCCCTTTTTATTATTTTTTTCAGCAGCACTTCCGTTACAAAAACAACGAAACAACCATAACAGAAGCCATTTCATTGTTTTTATAGGCTTCCTCGCCATTGAATAGAGCGCTATCGTCAGCGTCTTTGCCATTAGCGGTGCTTTCGCGTTTTCCTGCCTTTGATGCTAAGATACCTCCTCGTGGGAGAAACGACCCCTGTCCACATACTGGGGCCCCGTTCCCATATGAGTACGTCGGATGACGCTCAACATCCTATGTAATCAGACATGATGCGTATATCTATATGTAATCAGACGTGATGCGCATGTTTATGCCTGTGTATCGTAATTTGTAACATTCCAAAAGTCTTTGGACTTCGCAAGGTCGTTCTCTCTACCACCCACACAGCTTCGAAAGGCGTTCTTGTGATCCTTGACGCATGTGTTGGTGACAGTACCGTAAATAGCCAAGTTTAGCTGACAGCGCAGTCAATGCCTGTGGGACATTTATTATTCTGCTGCTTCTCTCCCGCCATAGCCCACGCTGAGACCAACGTGACTTGGTTTCCTGGGCACTTTGACATCTCCGGACTTGTAACTTCCACAAAAAGAGTATAATAAAGTATGCCACACGATGAACTTTATCGGGTACGTTCGCAAAATGAAATTGTACAGATAATTGCAGACAGCAACATTGGACTCAGAATTTCGGCTTTGTTCATATATATATATAAATATATATATATATATATATATATATATATATATATATATATATATAGATACATACACACACACACAGGGTGTCCCAGATATCATGCAGCACGATTAAAAAAAAAGAGGAACGGCGTTACGCGAAGCAAACCTAGTGCGTATTGTTTCCAGATGAGTGGTGTAGCCGCCAGTAATTTTTTTTCTAGCTGAGATTTAATTAGCTAATTGTAATTAATTATCTAACTCGACAAGTACTGCCCTAATTATCAAAGTGTCAATGAAAAAATTGTAGAGCAACAAGAAAAACTTCCGATACAGCTTTCTGTTGCTCAGTACGTGCTACATAAAAGTGCTTTTCCGAGCCTGAAAGAAGCCCGCAAATACACGCAAATTGCCTCGAGCGAACGGTCGCGCGGCAATTCGGCGTGTATTCGCGGGCACCTGTCCACGTGGTACCTGTCCACGTGGTACGTTCAGCCAATGGCTCCATTCCCCACCTCTTCGGTGGCGCTGACGGCGGAGGAATTCGCCCTGAAGATGTTTTGACGACAGGGCAGGCACCGTGTTCGCGCAAACATACCTCGAGGCGAATTTCCAAGTACCCTGAAGCCACTTCTAAATTAGAAACTCGCGTCGGACCGGCACCCCGATTTAATCGCTAAATTTTCAAAAATATTGCCGCAGGTTCTATGTGCAACATTATGGTACATTTGAAAACTTATAATCAACAGTTTCGGTTTTAGTGAGCAAGTCGCGTTGAATAGCTCATGGCCAAGACAAAGCAAATACCAATTCAATTAAAGTAAACTACTAATTCCTGCAGCTGATCAATTATTGATACATCGACCCGTGGCACAACCAATTTTTCCACTGAAAGAATGTATTCACCCTTTTCGCGGAGGAGTTGGTTTTAGAGAAACGAGATCGCGCTTTCAGCGGCGTGTCCTACGTAGCCTCAGCGACAGCGCCCGAATACGAAATCATTACCGGTTCTACCTTGCTTCTGTGGTTTCAGCTGTCGGAAATGCTAAAATGTATGTGTCTGTAAAACATTTCCGTGTTTCATTTCATGTACAGACTAAAAGAGTTTTAGTCTGTACATTATTTGATTTATAGGCTGATTACGTCTACAGCTTCAGCACCAAAACCAGCCTATGCATCTCGGTGATCGGCTTTCTATTCAAGGATTAGCACCCGAAGACCATGCAGGCTGGCCAGGTAGGTATAATGTGGCCGCGCCGAGCAGCAGCGTTGTGAATTGACTAGCACGTGCAGCACATAAAGCATTGTTCATACGTACAGAAATATTTTAGCGCGTGCCAGTGGCGGTGACACTAGACCTGCGTAAGTTTCAAGACGCAGCATTAGGCAAACCGGTTTCCACAGCGTCTACCTTGGCTCCCAAGCTTTTCATGGCGTCTACGGACGCTGACCCAGGGGGCATGGAACTAATCCTCTTAATCGGATGTTGCCAAAAAAAAAAACACCGCATATCCACGAAGTGAATGATGATGACTGGGCGAAGCACCGGGGGATCATTCGGGTAACCGTGAATCCCCCCGTACATTGCCCACTTGAACGTGCAAATGAGGGACAACACACCTGTACAGTATATACAATGTTGTTTTATTGGTCGTATATGGTATTAAGGTGCGGACTTCGTTTTCCCTTCATTAAGACTCCGTTGTGATCAGTGCAGCAGCACGGCGACACCGGCAAGCGGACCCAGAGGCGGCGAGAGCGCGGGAAGCGGCGGCATAACTCCGGAAGCGTTCTCTACCTCAGGTTGGTGGCACCGACGCATGGTTCAAGCGCAAGCTTCGCGAGCACTCAGCTCCGGGTCCGCTTGCAGTCGTTGCCGTGCTGCTGCAGCTGTGCGAGCCCTCAGCTCCGGGTCCACATGCTGGCGTCGCCGTGCTGCAGCAGCTTTGCGAGCCCTCGACTCCGCTTGCAGTTGAGGCGCCACTGTCGCCTTTTCATCCATAGCGGGTGCGCCGTTATCAGACGCGACCCTTATCATCCATGGCTGAAGTCAGAAACAGAGCACGCGTCGGGAACGAACGCCCTTGTGCACCGAGCGTTATCATCCATGGCTGAAGAGAGGAAGAGAGCGCGCGTCGGGAACGAACGCCTTTGTGCACCGCAGCGCCCCTAGCGGACTCTATGCAAACCAGGGCTACGGACGACGACAACGAGGGGGGGGGGGGGGGGACAAGGCTCAGCCCTAAGGTGCTTCGCCCCTAAAAACGCTTCCTGTCCAACCCAAACAGCCGAAGCTTCTGGATATTCTGCACTAATCATAAAGTTCACGGTAGTTATAGAAGCATCCACCCTTCATCCTAATCTGACTTCTTCTGCGTACATTTCTTTTCGTGTTACATAAAAGGTGAACCACTATATTCTCAGTTGCCTCCCTTTATAAGACACAAGAGCATTTCAGTTCAGGATTATAAGGATAGATCTATAACGCAATAGGTCAGTAAATTTATCAATTTGCATCACTTGCGATATGCCTTAAATACAAATCGATTTCCAGAAGCACTGTAGCCTGCCATAATAGGTATCTACAGTTTTAACTTTCCCGGATCGCCCAGACAACTCTCCTTTCTGTAAAACAGCAACCAAGTAACAGATGTCTAATGTATGGGTAGATGCGTCGTTTAGGTAACACATATTCACATATACGAGTTTAACATTTAGGTACAATACTGATACCAAGGGAGGCAATGTCTCAAAACTTCGGCAGCATTAACTTGGGGCTGTCAAACAATCCAGCAGCAGTTACGATAACGGCAACTTGTGCTGATTCAAAAGACATCATGTGGCAACTTGACTCAATGTCTCCTACATCAGAAGAAGTGATCGCTCACCCTATTTTTTCTTGCCAATACAATAGATGATCAAGAGACTCCATCGCAAAATTGGTTGCTCAATGAAATCCAATGCACTGGGATGAGCAACCATCGATACTAGAGATAACGCCAGTCCTTTCCATTCCACAATCGATATTAACGGGCTCCATCATCGCCACCTATATTTAGGTCGGAAAGCTGACGCAGGACTAACTACTTCTCAAAACAGGGTGGAGCGCTGCCAATACGAGAGTTACGCCATTCGTAAGTCAGGGAATCAAGAGGCGGGTGGTACGGTCAATGTCGGTGATTTTCCCACACCGTTTGCTTGAAAACTCGTACTTTTGATTTCAACTCTGTATGAAAACAGAGAATCTTTCACTTGGGCTTCTTAATGCACAATCATTCTTCACGTTCTCTCCCAACTGCTTTTAAGACAACACGCAAAAAAAATGAAAAAGAAGAGGCGCACTAACGTTGCAGGTAGTACTCAATACGAGTGTCTTATCAGAACGCATCAGTGGTTTTGGGCCTGTAGGAGGTCCCGAAATGGAACGCTTTCGTTCTTTGCAGAAAGAAGTTCAATAAATTGGGCATGAAAGCACCGAAAGCATTTATTTCAAGAGAGTCTGTTAACGTTTGCTCAGAAATCAAAGGCTCTCGATCGTGCAATGAAGGAATGGACGAGCACGAAATCTCCATACGGAGACGCTCACGACCATGTGAGTGGCGAAGAAGAGATGTAGGTCTTGTGGAGAGCCGTACGCGAGATTATCTGGGTCTAAGCAATGTCGCAATTGTCACAGAATGGGAGCTATTCTAGAATTTCGCGTGAATTCCGTTTATATCGGTATACTGTTTTCTTTCCCGGTCCCTATTGTGCTCCCTATGCAAGCATGTAAAACAATACTACGAATATAACTGCCCTCTATGGTAATGAGCCCATTTGTATTCAGCGGCAATCATCGCGAGGATTTTCCGAGGCGTTTCACGGCTTCAGGTGCGGGAAGAGAATGGAATAAGCAAGAGAAAATGTTTCTGCAAGACTATCTTCTACATTAGTTTCCTTAGTTTGCCAGCAAAGCTTACCACATGATTTAAAACACTGCGCGTCTTTGTAATTTAACTATATACTACATATGGAACCAAGTAAAGTAGACAAGTAAATCAAAACAAAAAGCAGTGCTTGCTTTAAAGAATAAACATGATGTCAGAAAATAAGCACTTCATCTTCTCGCAGTTGTCTCCATAGATGGCTACTCGGATTACTTTCGTCTACTCGTTCAGTTCTTTGTCTTTCTTACTCGTGTAAGAAACGACGTAGCTAGTTATACGGTGATGGTTTGGGAGATATCCTGGAAGCGTGAAGATAAAGCGGAGATCAAGTAGCGGCCCACACAAGGTAGCTCTAATGCTGAGCTGTAGAGAAGGCATTAATAACTCCGAAGGAATATTCAAAACTTCTTCCTTTTTCTAAACCAGTTGTCGTCATTTTCTTTCAGGCCTATTGTGCTTCCTGTTTCCATAGTAAACCAAGCTTGATAAGTAAAATTTGAAAGAACAAACCAATTATTATTATTATTATTATTATTATTATTATTATTATTATTATTATTATTATTATTATTATTATTATTATTATTATTATACCTCAAGGGTCCCGTTAGGGACATTACATGAGGGGTCCAATCATTATGGTCAGCCATTTGATGTCATATCTGCCATTGCAACGATGTTTGTTCGGTCGAAAATTTTCCTTGCACCTATGGATGAGACCTGCAAGTTAGCATTTAGTTCCATATTTTCCGGAATATGGAACGTTTGATTGCGGGTGCCCAAGAAAGAACAGGAATCGCTTTACTATACTTGCTGTGAAATGCTACAAATTATTATTAGAGCAAATCACCCGCGGCCTGAGTAAATGTATGATGAGTACAAATATTGCACGCATCTGTGCAACAAATGGCCCACGCTATCCAATAGTAATACGCCATCATTTCACGTCACACGACGAAATTCTATGATCCATACATAATTTGATGGAGCTCCAGAAACACAGGAGGCGGCAATAGATGTTACAGGAAGATTAGAGCTCTTTTGGAGGGCACTGTTTACATCTTCATTTAAGGCTTCAAAAATGAAGAATTTTTGCAACATAGATTTACCTCTATGAGGGTTATCAATGGCAAAATTAGGCAAATCCCTATGCATGGTGAGAATAGTCAAGGAAAACGCTTCTTGGTGAGTGCGAACAAAATTATTGTTGTTTAGAGAGGATTTCTAAGTAAGTAGACCAGGTGGCTAATACATTTTTACTGGAAAACACCTCGTTACACGAGTAGCGCTGCAACACATCTGATACGGCCGACCCAAAACCAAGATCTCACCACAGCATACAGTCCGAATCAAACTCGTCCTGCACGAAGTGTTATTCGTTGTTCTTATTTGCAGCTGCAATACGACACGGCCAACTTTCACTACTGTGTTATCCCTAATACTGATGCTGCATCTATTTGTATTTACGCATAAGTGTGTATTAGCATTCGCGTATACACGATGCTCTACTTTTCATCGCAGGGAAATAGGCGGTGCAAAAGAACGCGAAAGAAGCATTTATTACCAGGACTTAAGTCAAATTTTCTTCCTGCCCAGCCTTTTGGGCCGCTTATATTCTTTCAATGTAACAACCAACCAGCTATAAAAAAACTCACTTCTCAATTCTACACCAAATGTTCACCGCGGTCTTCGATACTTTACCTCGATGCTATCGCTCCCCGACGGGGGCTCACTGCGCCCTGATTCACTGTTCTGGAAGACTGACGCAGTGTACTTCGTGTCGCGAAGTTCTAAATGTTTAACATTTCTGCGACTAACCAATGAGGAAGCCAGTCCGTCCTGCGGTCCGTCACGTAAAACGATCGCTTTCAAGATACCGCCTGCACCAGCGAGCAATTTGACCTTCGTGCTGCCTGTCGCTTCAACGCGAACTAAGCGGCGATAACACAGTGCACACGAAGTTATTAGGTTTCAGCACATTCTATCCTAATCGGAGATGTCTTTTGAGACAGGGCCGGCGGGCCTGGCTTCAACGCAAACTAAGCGGCGAGAATACAGCGCACATAAGCTGTGAGCACTCGGTGTACTCTGTTCTCATAGCAGATCACTTTCAACAGCCGCCACCGGAGTACGGTTGATCACTATTTCCAATGGTTGAACGCGGATGGATAATGCCCTAAAGAGCCATAACGGCTCATGATAATTGGAACGTCATCAGCGCACCTGGCGCCACCAGCAGCAGCAGTTTGCTTGCGTCATCAATAGACATTGCGCTGCTATCCGCAGCAGTTCGTGTCGCCACAGAGCCGTTGTTTGACTGGTCGGATCAAGTTTCATAGCATTGATAATGACGCCGGGCGGCGTGGAGGTGTGCAAGTGGTGCAATGCTTACGCGTACTTAGACAACTCCCAGAGGAGTTTCTGCGTGAATGCGTTTTCATGTCACCTCATGGTATTGCAGTTTGATCATTGATCAATTTGTTTTGTGATTAGAAAAGTAAGCGATGCTATTGTTGCCAACATTTTCAATTTCATCCCAAAGACAAACCACTACATTAGGGTTCAGCGAACCGACAGTGACGATATCATTGTGGAACTATCTACGGGGCCCATTTGTCACACAGTGACAAGAGTCCTCAAATGTAACCTGATGGCGCAACATATTCGTGTAAGGTAAAGCCTCTTGCTAATTAGAAAATTTGGACACTCTCCTCTCCGCGGCGCATTCCACCTCGATTATCCTCGACCGCCAGCAGCGCGCGATGCGCACGACACACTTTTTCTTCTTGGCTGCCGCAGACAAATTGCAGCATTCGATTATAAGAAGCCGGCCGCAACGGCGAGGACTAAAGGCGAATGGCAATTATCTAACGGTATTGGTGTTCTGTGACTGAGAACTAAGTTTACCGGTTCTGCTCTAATGGTTTCGGCGGCTCAGTTGCGGTTTATATGCTTAGAGGCCTGTAACATAATATAGACCTCTAAGGCCCTGCAGTGGAGGACGTCATACCGATAGCTAGCTGCCTACCGTTGGTTAGAACGCGAACCGGCTGGTTTTAGTACGCGCGCTTTATTATATTAGTAGTGAGCCTTTTACAACAAGCTGTCTGTGGCAAGGGTTCTCTACATTTTTCGTGTCCGTCAACGGATCGGCGTGTGCAAGAACTCAGCTTTTGAATATGATGCAAAATTGCTTCATTCTATGTTGAATCTTGTACATCTCACCACTTGGATATGCATTTTCAGTAGATTAGTTATCAATGTTAAAAATACGCACTACTTTCAAAGTCATTAGACTCCCAGGTAGATAATAAGGATTTATCAAAGATTTGCTGCTGTGCCACCCACGTCGGGCATGTGTAAGCTCACACCGCCCTCTCCTATAGTCGTCATTTCAAGCGTTTGCGTGATTAGTTTCCTTCGCCTCTACCAGCGTGGCGGTCCCTTCGCGCCTGTCTAGTTTCCTCCGGCTCCCCGAGGTGGTGGTAGTCTTCCACGTGAATGTATGCCGCCGGTCAAGACCACTGGTAAAAATGAAAGTTTGTGGGCGTGTGTCTTTCTTCGGGAATACCGCGTCGCCGCTCAAGAGAAATAAAATTTGCTAATACCTTTTATCTAAATTCTCTATCACCTATAAATATCGTGTTCTAAACTGCTTCGCTGGTAATCCACGTTCACATCAGTGGCATGGCGCGTGATTTTCATCGTCGTAAGGAAGCCACAGATTATTAAGACCACTAATTTAAGCTGCTCGATGAGACATACCAAAAAGTGATGCTGTGTGATTCTTCACGTGGGCGTCCGCACGATAGCCACATCACAGTTTTCTTGTCTTCAAGAATGAAAATATCCTGTGCTCCATGGAAATCAGTTAAGCTTTATTCGCTGTTACCACAGTGTAACCGTTACCACAGAAAAGTGTTACCACAGTGTAGGTTCTGTGAAGAATAAGAATGAAAGTGTGCTGAGTATTAGGGTTGTGTACCTAACTACATACGTCAGAGTGTCAACAGCAACAGTGACTGAACTCGGTACAACAACACTGCCTGAGATAAGGCGAAGATAAGGCGAAGTCAATGCACCGAAGGCCGGTAATCTCGCAAGAAGCCTTATGTCTCTGCGCAGAATGCGCGTCGGCATGAGAAAACGTTCTACGGTGGACGCTCGCTCTTCAATATACCGTCTCAACTACAAGAAAAAAGGTGATTCAATAGATACAGTTATTCGGGTATTGAATGAAGATGAGGGGGAATCAGGGCAATATAATTGTTCAACGTCCCATTCACATTATCTCATTGTGCGGCAGAGCTGGGTTTGGCTGCCAGCTTTTAACACTTTAAGGTCCAGTGATTCCAAATGGTATCATCAATTTTATAGCTCAGTGGGCAACCCCGGGTAAAAAAAAAAGGTTGTTCTTAGGCTGCAACTCATATTTAGCCCTTGCTCTACATATGCTGGCAAGCTGGCAGACTCAATGAAGTGCTGCCACCTCTGAACGAAAAAAATAAAAGAATCACTTGCACTATTCCCGCCATTCACTGAGATCCCCTGTTCTTTTCACCGAGCAGAGGTACAACAATTCTTTTATTTTTGTCTAGAATATTTCGACTTTGACTATCAGGTATTATGCTATCCCTTCGCAGTAAATTTATTCGGCCACAAGTATTTGCGGGTTCCGGAGAACTTTGCGAATCTTGATGATTCCAGATGGAATCATTGGGACGTAGCGGCCCTGACTACTCACGCGATACATTTTCGATTGACGTTACCTCACTGAATGAATGGCCTGTTTGTTGGCGCTCAAACGGCGTTTTCTTGCCGTATTTGGGCATGTTTTGGGCGCGTGTTACCTGATGGATCATTATCGCGTCAGGAGCCTGTATTGTTGGTGGAGCCTTGCTCTGCTTTTTGTGATTTTATGCTGTTTATATGAGCTTATGCCTTGTAGATAAACTTTTTTTTTTTGGGGGGGGGGGGGGAATCCCTCCGTAATACGGAAACATTTTCTTTCGGATCAGATGGCGACAATCAGCACGTGCGAGTTTTATGGGAAAAAGAAAGAAGTTCCGAAGCTTGTGCTGATCCCTCGAGGGGACATTCATTCGTCCCATGAAAAAGAAGTCATCACGCAAACTAGAAAAAGCAGAGAAGAATGTGCTCTTACTCGTGCGAGAAGTGTGGCACACACCTCTCCCTCAACAAAGAAAAGAATTGCTTCAAAGAGTTTCGTCTAAAATAGACTTTTCACGTATTGCTTGAAATGACGCATTTCAAGTCCACCAAGTCCCATTGATTCCATTTGGAATCATTGAATAAGTTTTGATTGAAAAGTGTCAGCAGAGATTTTTAAATTTTTTCTAATTTCCACGATCATGCACATCAAATTGTAAAGACCAATTTTTCACATTGAACAGAATTAATTTGGGCCTGAAAGGGTTAAAACATAATAGTCCTCATGAGAGCTGTGAACTTGACTCAAGAGTCATTGATTTCTTAACACAATATTTGTTGAAACATTCGTCCTAATCATGATATCTTCTTCCCTAAAGCAACGGAGACCTCAAAATCTCTACAGTAGGCGATGGGAAGGAATGGAGTAATAAAAAAAATTCAGCTACTAACAAAGAAGCGGTGAGCAGTGGTTTCCGGTCCCGCGGGGTCGGAACAAGAAACAGGCGGTGTCCACAGAAGCAAGAAGGCGCGGCTTTCTCGGCGCGGCAATTCATTTCGCCAAAGGCGAGAACCACGACACCGCCGTACCATTTCTCAGTTCCGCCAAAGTGCCGGAGTGACCAACGCGGGAAGCCGCCCACCGTAAAACCTAAATGGGAAGAACACTGCTACCGGCACGCTTTTCTGTGCTTGATGTGTGTGAATGCCTGGATATCTAAAGGCGCGTGTCGCTTTTATCTTCCACACACATGGCTTCTTCTCCTTTGTATGGTGAATGAGTGCTGTCTTATCGCATATTCGAAGCGCCTGTAAATGGAAAGAATCTATTGGTGCGATTTCTCTACTGGTGGTATTCGCCCTATCATTAGCCCTATTTACTTGGGCGGGGACTCCTTTGCTTTCTGAAATGCCTCGGAATCTGGGGACAAGGTAAGGAAGTCCGTCACACTCTCACACCATTACTGAACATGTTACTCGAGATTAGTTTCCTGGAACCCCGATGATCGTCTTTGCAGCAATTGTGTCTTCTGTGAGCGGGGGAGACTTTTCTTAATTCCACGTTTGTCTAAGAGTTCAGAGGCTGTTCTATACCTAACGCAATTATTTTTCAGCGTTGATCACTTCCTTGTGTGTGTGCTTTTCATCTATCTTATTCCGCTGTTTCTTTAACTTAGTGGCTACCAGTAAGCATTGAGAAACTTTGGCCATTAACACGAATACCTTAGACAGTTGGCCTAACGACAGGAACTTAGAAGAGATACACAATCGTATGAATGGTAGTTGCTCTGCGCATTGAGTCGTATTCATATGACTGAAACGAATAATGAGCAAGATAAAAATTGCCACCGAATTCAAACAAGGGAAAACCTACAGATTTACGGAAAAATTAACAAACAGTTGTGGCTGCCTGCAATATAGGATACTACACATCTTTCATTAGCGCTTGTTACTCCTAAAGCATAGATAATGCTCCTGATTAAACAATGCGCCATCTGTGCTCTACCCGAAACTGCTTTTCGCAGCTTGCATATTCATCGGTTATGAGGTAGCTATGCATGTTTTTTTTTCACTTGTACATTGTTCAGAATACGCACAAGTAATTTTCTACTAATCGTATTAATACCTAGTCAAAGAGATGCCACAGAAATTCTATACATGTAGTTGTGGTAGCTGAATAGGTGTCTGTAGGCTATGCGACGGTTACGACAAAACAGGCCGTTCTGTCGATGCTAGGTGTATGGTCGGAATACCTTCCGCTACCCGTTATTGCGTGGCATAATGCTGAAAATGTCACAGTATCGTTGCAACAACCTCTTTACCGCGGATATAAAGAAAATTGGTGACTGTGTTGAAGAAGGTTTGAAGAGTTGGATGTCAGAATTTTAAAGGATGTCAGTAAGCGTTATTATTGCGGTGCACAGGTGGTCAGCTTTAACGAAACTGTATTGCTTAGTCTTTCTGGCGCAGGGTAATTTAAAGAGAGAAGTGTTGTACGTCGCTGTATGGTCAGAGCTCTAAACACATATTCTAGGTTTTCATGATAAAAGGAACGTTATGTTTGCAACATATAAAAGGGCATGCTCATCCGAATCTATCGACATTTTGCACATCCAGCACTTAGGTTGTCTTTATTTGCGCTCATATTAGAAGCGATCATACGCGCGTTGGGAGAGTAAAGCGGTAAGACATCGATTCAGTAGATTTCCGTTGTTTGATAGATGTGTTTATTTGTAGCACGATACCAACTATCAATGGATTCTGGATTGCCTGTTGTGGCATTGCTGGCAATACCTCTGGTGACAAGACGCCCCGGTCTGCCCACCGAAGAGACTTCCAATTCCGTCTTTGAGGACGTAGGCTCTAATGCGAATCGGTGTGCTTGTCCGCTCAAAGACATACATTTTCTTGATTTGTACGAGTATCTTCAATTGCCAGCTGCGTAAGCTGTACCCTTCGCTACAGCTACTAGTGCCCAGGAGCCGCTCTCCCTGCGAAGTAACCTTACTGCGCCGATTACGGCTTTGGTGGCGTTTGCGAGCGCTTACTCTTACCGTATTAAAATGGACAATAGCTGGAAGTGTGATTATGTAGGTGCTAGAAACCATTAGGCACCTGTTCTGTACCTGCCTTCAATACAACGTTCAATGCATCTCTCTCAAGGCCGCTATAGACAGCCTGGACTTAAGACCATTTTCTGAGTCGGAGATACTGCGACTGTGGCCACATCTGCCACTAGCACACAAGGTATTCGCGCAGTATTGCAGTTCTTGAAGTGCGTCGCCAAGAGTAGTCTTTTATAGTTCAGTGCATTCACCCGCGAGCACGCAGTGCTTGCTCTCTCCCTCTTTTCTCTCTCTATATGTAGGTACGCTGCCGAAGTAGTCGGGTCCATGTTTTCTGAAGCATCATAAATAATGAAGTGACGACGAGCAGTGTGACCGGAGATACCCCAAAAATAGCCTCCAAAGCAGCCTCGCAGAACACTACAAATGAGCATAGTTTTGACGAGATGCTCGACATGATTGTTCCTACCCTCTAGCAGCTGAATTGTAATCGTATTGTTAGACGGCATTATATGTACCATAGTCTATCAATAACCGCTACCACAAACTAAAAAAAATAACTCTGTTTGCGTAAAGTTATTGTTCCTTTACGTTCTGATGGCGAGCACTCTCGATGAGAAAATTCCTGCTTCGCGAAAAGGTGAATGAATGCAAGGCAAAATATTTACCGCAAAATCATATGGCATAAGATACGATAACCACACAAGGCAGGAACATGTTAGGAATTGTTACTAGATATCATAGTTTGTCACTGTTGACCCAAGCTACCAACGTGTCGCTTAACCGTACATTGCAGCACAGTATCAAAAATAGCTTTTATGCACATTTTACAAGAAGCAGGCCTAACTAGACGAGTACCAAGGAAAGAGGTACAAAACACAAGCGCTGTGTTGTGATCCTCTTTTCTGTGTCCTAGTCTAATTAGCGCTGCTGCTTGTCAAATATGAACGTCCACCAACTCACCCAAGTTTCCCTACAACAGATCTTTTGCAATAGAGACACGCTGCGTATAGAGCTAAGGATATTACTCACAGTTGAATGTTCGGCTGCTTAACACTTTTGGTCGAAACGATTCAACTGATTTATTGGGAAATCGGTATATTTTGAGCAGTTTTGCAGTTTGTATGAAGTTGTAACGTCGTCCAGAAAACTCGTCATAAATGCTGCCGGCTGCATTTTCTTCTCCTGACATTTGCACTAACAACTGTCGTTAATAGTAAGACGCCCAAAAGAATCAATATCACCATTTTTTCTACCCATGAAACCGTTTTTGTGTCTCCATGATGTACGAAAGTTACAGTAAAATTTAAAAATCCACGACATAAAAACATTCGTGGATATAGGAATAACATAAACATTGCTGTACTCGAAAGTTTCTGAGATATAATTGTATGATAAAATAGCATCATTATTTGTTAGTAAGCGCGCAAGGAGGGAAAGCAACGAAAATACGCGTAGAAGGAGCGAACAAGGAAGCAACAAAGGAGTGAACGTAAACACGAGAATCAATCACTGCCTATAATTTAGGTGGGCAAAAATATCGAACATATTATCGAAAAAAAGACTACTAAACAACTACGTTCAATACGAGCACGAAAGAAACGCGAGGGAAGGAAGTAGATGAAGCTTACCAAAAAAAAACACAGCGCACTTTTATTGCTCGACTTAGAATACCAAACAAATTGAAAGTAAGAATTTAAAACATTTTTCTTTTAAAATGGCTTCGAAACAGCGGGTACCATTACCACAAAAATATTACAGTAGGGGGAAGAGGGATGCTAGTGGAACATGGAAGCCTAGCTTCTTGAAAAATACAATATAACGCTGTTTTGTTTCGACAGCCCAGATATGTTTACACTGCGAAAAAAAACACAGCCATGGATGACAGAGAGCTTTGAAATTTACAACGCATAACACTGAAAGGCGTGGAAGGAAGCCGTCCAAATTTTTTCCGCTAGTTTCTTCGGCTGGCTGTTCGCGCACAATACCGTTGAAACTCAAAAATACTAAGCTGGCGCGAAAACAACTTGGACATGGCGCGACTATTCCATTGTTTATATAGAAGCCAGCCGTTTATTCCTTTTTGTGCAACAAACTCCGCGCACGGTGTGCCTCTTGTGATATATCTTAGCCAGCACGACCCACTGATAAGGAGGCTTCAACGAGCTTTCGTTTCCAAAATAATGAATGGAAGATCTGACGTGAGAAGGATGTGTGTAAGAAGCGATGGTGACAACTCACCGAGAGCACGCAGAAGTAGCCGAAGGCGACGATATATATCAGGGCGGTGCACAATGTGGGCTACGAGTTTTCTCCAAGCAGTAGCCAAGTAGGCTGCGTATCGTGATCACAGGCGAATTCGCCTCTAATAAATTGGCAGCGAAAAGGTGCGTAGCAGAGTCAGTATTGCTCGATGATAAAGGCACATCCTCACATCGTTGATCTTGCGTCGCTGTCCGTCTGGTCACTGACCCTCAAAAATAAAAATCGAAAGGACGAGATTAGATGGACATGAGAAACTGCAGTCGCCGATCTCAAAGGCTGGTCTTGTGCAAAACGGATGATGTGAAGGCCATAGAATAACAAAAAGAAGTCTGCAGTGGCTCTTGAAGGAGAGAAGGATTGAGGCAGCGGAGCTAGCCTGGAGGCCATGTGGCCGCGACGCGGTTAGCCCACACTGCCAGCGTCGAGCTGGGGGCTTGCCGAAGAATCGTCCTTGGCGGGGGGTTGACTGGGCACCCCGAAAGTATGTGATTTTGTTCTGCGGTACGTGCTTCACAGTGTCTGCAGTTAGGTTCGAACTCTTGCTTGAGAATTTTAATAACAGCTGGAGAGTTTTGCTGGTGGCACAACCAGCATGTTATTCCAGATAAATGTCGTGATAAGTGAGATGATACACAAAGGACACACAACAGGCTCAAAACACTTAGCGCATAACATTGAGAAAAACAGCATGTCGCTAAAAGCTGTATCTAGCATAAAATTTTGCTTCCTCTGAGCGTTGACAGCACAAACAGTAACCATGACAGAGGACGAGACCCATGTAAGCTCCTGTTTGGCCCTCTTCACACTCCGAAAGATGACTCAATGTCCACAATGAATATGCCTCAGGTATAGCACCTTGAGCTACGAAATGTACTTGAATCATGGACTATAGCACCACATGTGCGTTCCGCTCTACGATGGTACCCTTGGTTCCCTCCCCTCAAATACTGTGAACAGCAGTGTGAAACACTCACTGTGCACGCAGACTACAATAGCACAGCCACTATGGGGTGCACGAAAACCGCTCAACCTTCCAAGGCGCAAGCTCCTGCCCTCTTTCCTTGCTCTAAACAGCCGCGGCTTGTCGAGCTTTTACTAATGCGCCATTGTCTTGTGCGCATATTTTGAAGGACAGTCCTTTTCTTCATGCTACCTCTGCATTACTACCACGTCACCGTTTCCTTCTTACGGTTGCTGCAGATCCCTGTGAGCAACCCGGAGAATGACCACCGCTAAAAGTGGTGTGGCTGTGACGTCACGAATGTGGGCGCGGGAGCAGGCTAGTGCACACGTTCAGCTCATTTCTTATCGCGTAAATGCTGTTCACAGTAAAGCTCAATTTTGACATTAAGATACGAATGAAAGATCGTATTTCCCAAAACATTTCTTAGGCGTCAACCTGTTGTACACACATGTCACAACGAATAGTGGTGTTGATCATGGACACATTGCTAAACGCATCCGGCCAGCGGTAAACTGCTCTTACGATCGCAAAATGTCTAACTTTGACGTCAGGTTGTTGTACCACTTGTGCAAAGCCAGTAATGACTGTCGTGAATTGTTCAACGATTGGAGACGTACAATACATTATGTTATTCGTAACTGATGTTCACACTAAAGACGGAACCACTAACAGGGCACCAGAGCAGAAATTTGACGAAGACGGAGGGGCACAGTGAAGACACACAGTAATAAATGTCTTCCTAGTGCCTGTGTTTCATTTCGTCTGAAATCTGCACTATAGTACTATACGATGAAGAACCAACATGCTCAACTGTAAACAGAAAAACTAAAAGAATCATGGTAAGAATTAAACTGTGGAGAACAACTACAAGGCAATCATGAATGTCTTATATCTCATATGGTCACCACCATGGTCTTCACAATGAAAAACATCCGGTCTTGTGCTGAGTGTTGCTAAGAAAATTTTGAAGGAGCAAAAAAAAATGAGCAAACGCGAAGCCCAGTCAAATCAACACCTGCACGAATTAACTATTACGAGATAACCAAGTTATCTATATTTAAGTTATAACTATAACTATTACGACTTGGACACGGTATATTAAATAGCGCGAGAAACAGGGCTCAATCAAAAGACAGGGCGCACAAATGTACATTTGTGTATCTGGCCTTTTCTTGACTGAGGTTCTTGGGGCCATTTGAAATGATGTGGAAATGAACTCTGTTCCATATCCCGCGGAGGTGTGGGATATCCAAACCAAAATATACCAAATTTTATTTTCAAAGCCACTAACTTGCTTTGTTTACAGGACACTCCATCAGAAATGTGACGCCAATTTGAGCATTTATTGACGTGATTTTACAATTTTGCGGCGTCGGCCATTTTTCGTCGTGGCGCAGTTTCGCCAAGGTCCCCGCCAAGGTCACCGCCAACTTAAACTACCAAGGCTTTCGCATTAATAAATTAGGAGCTCGAGTCAGGAGCTTGTGCCGATAACAACGTAATTATGTATTTAACCTGTCTTTGTAGATAGGATTTTAAACAAAACGATAGCATCATGAAAACATCATCAACTTAAACTACGGCAAGATCGGAAATGGCGTACCAGCAAAGAGGTTACAGGTTAAAGCGGGAAGCAAAGCTGGTATGTTTTACAGCACGTTTTATTTGGATCTATTTGTTTCTAACCATAGCGGCCCCCGGCTGACTGACATGGGCGATAACGGAGTTGCGCACTTGTACGAACAAATGCCGAATCGCATGGATTGGAAAATGAAAATATTAGTAAAATATGGCAACAGGCAGAGCCTATAAATGCCAAATTAGAGGACTAGCGACTTGTGGGAACGCCTATTCTCCCAAGATAACTTATAATTGCAAGAAAAAATTACGCAAACCGCTCGTAAATAAATTCTCAGCTTTACCGGCTAGAACCACAATCTGATAAGGACGGATTCCAAAAGGGGGACTCCAAATAATTTTGACGAGCTGGATTTTTATAACGCGCACCTAAATCTAAGATAGCGAGCGTTTTTGCATTTCAACGCCGTCGAGACACGGCTGCCGCGGCCGGGATTGAACCCATGACCTCGAGCTCAACAGACCTACGCCATAACCACTATGCTACCGTGGCGGGTCGAACTGTTGGGAGGATACATGTGTTGTGTTCGTAATCACTTCTGAGCAATTATGAACAGAATTTCATTGATGAAGACGACGAAGTGTGTCTCTAGTTGACTGGTGCTTTCTCGTCTGCCACTGATGTTTAGTTTTTTTCGGCATTTAGCAGCGGAACATCGGTCCCCCATCAGGAGTGATGGAAGCGAACACTTCCCGGCTTCTCCAGACCTGGCCTCGCCTTCCGCGGTGCCATTGCGGAAGCATAACAGCGAACTGGATATGCCAGTGACAGTACGGAACTCTATTCGGCCAGAGGAGAAAACCCTGAAGGCGAAGCGGAGGAGCCTCAGGACACCTTCGCCTTCAAGTACGTCTGCAGTGCAGAACACAAGCCGCCCTAGAACCCCCGGCATACTCTTCATGCCGGTGGTTTCCTCGGAGAGTCTGCGGCATCTGAATATGCCAGCTGTCACCACATTCCTTGAAAGATGATTACGAAATGAAATCACCGATTTAAGAATTAACATTCGCAAGAGCATTTTCGCCGTAGATGTGCATTCAACCGCCTTTGACATCTAGCGTACAGTAATGAATTTCAACGGAATAAGATTGCGCTCCCACATTCCTGTCGACAAGGATAAAGCAACAGGCGTCATCTATGACGTAGATGTTGCATTAATGAATGAAGACTTGCCTATTCTAGTCAAGATAGCCACTCCTGATGCTAGCGTCATTCAGGTATCGCAGGTATATCGGATTGGCAGTTCACGGTGTGTGAAGATATTCTTCAACAGCGACGCCATGCCACCCAATGTCAAGGTGGGCCATTTGCGCCATCCGGTAAAGCCGTTCATTTCGAAAACTCTGCAGTGCCACAAGTGCTGCCGATTCAGTCACTTCAGATGTGTTCGTAATAACGCTTCAGTATGTTCACGCTGCGTTGAGTCCACGGTATCCTGCGAAGCAACTGTATTTAAGTGAGGAAACTTCGAAGAATCACATGAAAACTACATCGAAAAATTACCCCCGAGTCAAGAAGGAGTGGCGAATACTTAAGGAGATGGTAAGGGATGGCTCTACGCACCGGGAAGCAGCCGATTCCTTTAAAAAGCTACGCTCCCCCAGCCACAACCGCCGTTCCTCAACGAACGCGAAAGGACCCCCACAGCGCCAACCTAGTTCAGTGGCGTCATCATCTTGAATTGTAATACCGCAGTCCTTGCGTGAGACCAGACGCAACATTACGAATGAAAGAGAAGCCCAGAAAAGTGCTTATGACGTTGCCTCGCTGGCACTGCCAAATGCCTGCCCACCTGCAGATCTTGAGTGGTGGGCATTGCCTTCATCGAACCTGCATCTTGCTCCCGACAATTGCCTGAACAGGATGTGCAGGTGGTTATTTCACTGAAGTCATTAATTACTGGGATTCACATACTTTTGGGAAATGCACAAACTTCGACTGCTCGATGCACTTTACAAGTACTGGATGCTCTCACTCCTGTACTTCAAAGCTTTCATTAGAAACATGGCTCGCCCAATTCTGCAGAAGTGACCGTTTCAAGAAGTCAAGAATGCCTGAATTCTTCAGCAGAATGCCAGACGCCTGATATCACGCATTTTAATTTGCGTCAATTTTTATATGTAAGTCGCTTCCCGGTGCTAGTCATATGCGAAGCAAACGTGGCAAGTATCCTCCGGTTATCAGGGTACGAAACTTTTATCTCCTTCATGTTTGACGAAAGCAGCAAGGTCCTCGTTTATGTTCGCAATGAGCTCCCCTACGTAGCCCAGGCCGTGCCTCCCCATGACGACCATCAGTATGTGTACATTAGCATAAAGAAGAGGCTATCCTTTACACTCGTCGCAGGCTACATTTCCCCATCAAGTCGTTTAGACTGCAAAAGGCTTGTCAATGCATTGACGACAATCACATAAGATTTTAATGCTTATCACCCACTTTGGAGAAGTACAAGGATCAATTTAAGTGGTCAGACTCTTGTATCTCTTGCTTCGGACTATGACCTCTGCCTTATGGACGACGGCAGTAAAACATTCTTGAAAGGGTCGTTGAACGGCAGCTGCCTAGACCTGACTTTGGTGTCATGATGACTTACTTAGAGTGTCAACTGGTTTACTGACTTGGAAACGTGTGAAAACGACCATATTCCTACTTACATTGCCATCAAAGGTCAAAGGAGTATGTCTGCCCCTATGGTCTCTCAAGCAATTGATTGGTCCACAATTAAAGCCTCTGTGAACGCCGAATGCAATGGGGGCCTTGCACGTAGCACAGAGCTAGTGATTGCGGATTCGATTCATGTTGAAACGCACTGCTTCTCATGATCAGGTACTCGCAAGGACTTTGACATTGAATTCCAACGGCTTCGTGCAGTACGTCAATGCGCCGTGAAAAGATATAGACGCGCAAAGTCGATTATAGACGTTAGGGAAACCAGGCGCACGCAGTAAAATATGCGTCATTGCATGGGCAAATTAGACAACGAACGATGGCAACCTCTCCGTACAGCACTCTCTGGCGTATGGCGGACCCTCCAGGGCCTTCGCTTTTCTCCTCAGCAACGCCACCCCTTTATGGCACTCGCTCTCCACCATGTCTGTGGAGAAGTGGATGTTGGAGGAGACTTTTGTCAGGCAATTTCAGGTGACAGAATGCACTAAATGATCTTGAATTGTACGAAGTTCTCTTTATGCAAGTTTCGGCAATGAACGAACCTTTCCCCGTGGAAGAACTAGAGCAGCAGACAAGATAACATACTCTGCTCTCCACCACCTTGACCATGAAGCACGAGAGATCCTGCTGCGTCATCTCAACGTCACATGGAGTTACGGTGTTTTTCCCTCTGAGTGGAAGCGTAGTCCTGCTCTACAAATCTCAAAGTAAGGAAAGTCTTCCCTTGAACTGAAATCATATCGGCCTATGGCTCTTGCCAGCTGTGTTGGCAAGTTGATGGAAACGATGATCCTCATGCGCGTTGAGTGGTTTCTTGAACATTACAATGTTTATCCAGATGCGATGACAGGTTTTCGACGTGGCCGTTCGTCGGTCGACAGCGTCATTGATCTTGTGCCTTCGACTCAACAACAGAAATCATCCAAACGCCTCTCTGTAGCGCTATTTTTAGACTTGAGGTGCGCTTATCATAATGTATCTCATGAAGCCATTCTTGGCGCTCTCGTGACTGCTCAAATCGGAGGCCGGCACTTTTCGGTGGGTTCGAAGTTACCTGGCCCAAAGGTGCTTCTTTGTATTCACTGAGAATGCTCAAACTGCCGACTACTACCCAATTTTTCGACAAGGTGGCATTGTAAGCCCAGTTTTGTACAGCGAAACTCTGATTCGGCTGACCGAATACCTGCCACAGACTGTCAGTCTGTCAATTTACGCACATGATATCTTTATCTGGGCTTCAGCGGTATCTCGCCCGCAGGTACGCGCAAGGGTAGAAAAGGCTGCAACGATAGCATCTACTTATCTTCAGAGACCAGGCCTTGGCGTTTCAACAGAAAAATGCACATTAGTCGCCTTCACGCGAAAATAGATGGCTGAATACCTTGTTTCTATAAATGGCCAGCCTATGGTGTGCAAGAGAACCCATCGACTTTTAGGGATCACTGTCGGCCGCGACCTCGCCTGGAGTCGCCATGTATCCTGCCTAAGGAAGAGACTTTTCCCGGTCAGTCACCTTTTCAAAGCCATCGCCGGAAAAGCATGGGGACCGACGGCGCGTTCCATGCTGCAACTGTACAAAGCGTTCTTCATGGGTTTCTTGCGTTACAGCACTGCGGTGGCGTCAAGCACCTGGAGGACAAACCTCAGAATGTATGATAGCTTGCAAGCTGAACCACTTAAAACCTGTCTCGGACTAGCGCGACGCGCTTCAACAGCTGCAACAATTGCCATCGCTATAGAACATCCCATGAATACGTATGTCGCCACAGACACCTTTCGCAATCATCTTCCACACCTTCCCCAACTACAGCCTCAACGCTTTACTTCTCTCTCGGAAAGTGGACCAGATGATACTTTTTCGGCATTCTAACCTCTACCAATCCTCTCTTCCAGCAGACTTCAGGCACGGCCGCTCGATGAAACGCACGAGGTGCGGCCTGCCACGCCGCCCGAAACCGGTGTGGGGCGCCTAGTTATCCGCGCTACCGCAGCGGCGCCACTGCTCCGGGACAGGCGCGCGGGTGGGGCGGTTTGTTTGGCGCCGCCCGCATGCTTCGCGCAGCGGCCGCGCTTCGCGTTTACATTTAATTGAAGCGAGAGTTCTGCTTTTTGTTTCCGAAATATCAAATGAAATATCAACGCGGCCTGTAAGGATATCAATATACCCAGGAATCGGTATTGGGCCGCTAATAGGCTCACATAGGCCAGGACAGCGCACTTCTGCCGCTGGCTTCGAGCTTTATGACCATCGTTCAAGAGAACTGGCGTGCTCTTTATCGAGAGGCTGTACTGCTGATACTGTGGGCGCTTTTGCTGAGTGTGCTAATTTACTTGCTTCGCTTGACGCGTTTGTTTGCTAGTTAAAAAAAGAAAAAAAACTTTAAAGAAAACTTCCTGCAAATGCGTGCAGAATGACAGAGGTTTGTATAACTATTATAAAATAGTTTCTTTAGCTTCACCTTTCCAGAAAAATGGCGTAAGTAGCAGTTTATAACGGATCATACATTCAGCCACATTGCCGGCGTGTGGCATATTTATGTAAAGACAATGCAGTGAAAAAAAGTTGTTCAGCGTGAAAAGAGCACTTCCTATGGTAAAAAAGGCACCCTGTAATATGAAACTTTTTACAAATGCGTCCATATTGACATAGGTTTGTGTAATTATTTTCTTCTAGATATCTTTAGTTTCACCTTTCTAGAAAAATGGGGTAGATGACAGTTTATAACGGATTATACATTCAGCCACATTGCCGATGTGTAACATATTGATGTAAAGACGATGCAGTGAAAAAATTTGCTCAGCGTGAATAGAGCAATTGCAATGGTGAAAAGAAAAAAAATGTCGAAGGAGGCTGTGCCAATTGTTATTTTCTTTATTTACACAATCTGAAGCCATGGAAAAGTGCCTGGTCCAACAGCTTGCAAATCGTGCTACCTTCCGTGGCGGAGGCTTGTAGACGAGTTTTAACCGCTCCACAGTTGCATTCAGGTCCCCGGTCCAGTTCGCCAGTGGCGGCTGTAACAATTTGCTTAGAAACACCTTACACAGTTCCTCGGTGTGGCCGTCTCCCTCGGCTCCCAAATGCTTCCTTTGCCACTTGTCCCTGTCGCGAAGTGTTTTTCAGTCATGTTTTAGGGCGTTCTACGTCGCTCGGAAACTCGGGGTACCGAATTAATGATTCTTTTCTTGCGTTAGTAACTCACAGCGTCATTCAACAGCTTCGCGGGATAGTGCCGCAAGCAACACGACAAGGACCTCGACATATTTATACTACCACGTGTGCGGACAAAAGTTGTGCGAGCAAGACGCCAAATCTCGCCCGCGGCGCCTTCCCGGAGGGAGAGCAGTCCCACAGTAGTAGCGCCACCCCTAAAGAAGCGGTGGCAAATGTCAACTTTCGCTTCACAGCTCCGCCCATACTTCGCCTCGCGACGTGGCAGGCCGCACCTTGTGCGTTTCATCGAGCGACCATGTTTCAGGCTTGCAGCAAAATCACCTTGTCTTTTGTTGTCTCTCCGGCAGCCACAAGTGCTGCTTTTCCTTTAAGCAGTTGCAAAGTCTGACGTGCCTACTTGCTCTGGATCAAGCCGCTCTGCATCTACTGCATGATTCCTACACCAATCGAATTCATATTTATGCAGGTGGCTCTTCGACTGTAACCGACTGGTGCGGTAGTCATTCCGTCGACATCATTCTGCAAGAAGTTCAAGGCCAGCCACTTCACAACATCGACAGGGTCGGAGCTTGCCACCAGCCGTAGAGCTTATGAGTTATGTGCATCAACAGTCACCAAATCAATGGGCTATATTCTGTGACGCAAAGGCAGCCCTGCAGTCACTCTTAGCAGCTCTGCGCGGCAGCCCATATAATCAACGGGTAGCAAAATACGATTACGCTACCATCAATCGGTGGACACAGGCCACGGCATTGTATTTCAGTGGCTACCTGGGCACTGTAACATCCCTGATAATGAATGTGCCGACAACGCTGCCCGTGAGACACATAAAGAATGTGACAGGACCTCGATACCATTGTCGAGAACAGATGCAGCGTGGCCCCTCAGCGGTCTTGCTGTTATATACCTCTAATAAAATGAAATACACTAGAGTTTACCAACCGGCGCCTATATGCCATGGACCCACAAATGCAATTACACCTTTTACCAGGGTTTTAACCGACGGGAAGAAATATAAGTGTGCCGTCTCTGAATAGGAGTTTCTTTTTCAAACGCCTTGTAGCGCCTACCAACGCCGCAGCGCGGAGTGCTATGGTCGGCGCTCTAAAGAAAGAGAAAAATAAAGAAGCGCAGCGCGTGCTCGAGGCGCAAGCTCGGCACGCGCAGTGTAGTTCCAAAAGCCAGCCACGCTGGTCGTCGCAGCCCCGTCGCTCGGCTCGCCGCCTTCGCCCTTCTGACCAGGGACGACGGCACGGCTCGTACAGCCGCCGTCACGTCCCTCCTACATTGGTGACCCGGGAGAGCGCGCCTTTTCCCGAGCGACACGCTTGCCATGGCTCACTGGCCGGAGCCCCAGTTCGACCCGCCTCTGCCGCCGTTCTCGTCCAGCTACGTCGGCGCATGGTTCGCTCAGTTTGAGGCGGCTCTGGAGCTTAACCACATCTGGATCCAGGAGTTCAAGCACGCGGTACTCCTCGACGTCCTGCCGCTTGCTCTCCAGCTCCACCTCGGCGTTCCATCGCCTGGCCCGCGCCCGTACGACGAACTGCGGCAGCACGTGCTCGACTTCTTCGGTGCTGTCTACCACCCTCTTTCAGAGGTAGACCGCGCGGTGCGCGAGTCATCTCTGCCAGCGCCCTCACCGCCAGCACCAGACGCGTCTGCTCCTGCGCCCGCTAGCCACCATCAGGCAAACCTTCCTCCCTCGACTTGCCCCGATACCCTCTCGGTGACCACCCGATGCGCTACCGCACAGTCCCCGGCCTTCGGCTCTCTCCAGGGGTCTCTTTCGTGTGAGTACGCGCACAATGTTGTCGCCAAGGGTATCGTCACGACCATGGACACCGGCCACGTCATCGCCTTTCTCGCCCCCAATGATGGCAGGCGACAGTGGAGACATCGCCGACCCAACGCCGGCTACCGTGCCCCACGCCATCGGGTCTGGCGCCAACGACGTCGCTCCTGCTATTCGGTCCCCGACCAACGCTTCACCCGAGTTGTCTACGCTGCCGGCTGAGCGAGCCTCCGGGTCAACGCAAGAGCCCTGCCCCGTGCCGTCTCCGCTGCCTTCGACCTTGGCAACTGTCGATACACCGCGGCACCTACAAGCCATCGAGAGCGACGCAGCAGCTGTAACCTTCGGCCCTGCCCTGCGCTGCCCGTCCTCTCATTCGACCGACTTGCCATTGGGCCCTTCTGGCGACCACGCTGCCAAGTCAGACGTTGGGGGCTGTGCACAATCGTCGCGCGACGAGGATAGGGCAGCTAGACTGACACCATCATCCCGCGACGCGAGCCGCGATGCAGTCTCGCGTCCACCGTCTCATCCTGTCCTTCGCGTCGTGCCCACGTTGGATATCTCCAGGCAACATGACTCGGCTGCTTCTGCTCCGGCTGTCCCAGATTTTCGACTACCCGCACCGGTGCCATCATCGAGCGTCGTCCGACGACGCCTTCCTGGCTGTCACGAGCGCCAATCCCGTCCAAGGCCGTTGACCATGGCAAGACCGAGACTCCGGCCCGCGCGTCCCGGACCCTCTTCTCTTGACTCGGGCGGTGTCGCGCGCAGATGTTTGCAGCTTGCGACCTCTACGATGGGTAGGGCAAACCCTGACAAGCGCGTGCTTAAGCCACACCCACCAGAGCTGACGCATCTGCGAGCGCGTGACGACCGTGCTAGCGGCTTGTCGTGCCCACCAATGACTGCGCACGGTTCCCGTTCGTTCCGCCAGGTCTGCGTGAACTGCTGCAGAGGCGTCTGCCTTCACCCTCTCCGTGCAGGCCTTCTGTGTACCGTGCGTCCGCAACGCCACTCGCAGCCTCGTCCACCGGAAGGACTTGCCAGTTCCATTCGCCTGCAACGGACTCGCTACTTGGACTGACCCCGGACCATTTTGAAGCTTTTTGCTGGCATTTAATCTATCGCCGTTCCGTCTGGGCGGGGGGCCCTGTAGCGCCCACCAACGCCGCAGCGCGGAGTGCTATGGTCGGCGCTGTAAAGAAAGAGAAAAATAAAGAAGCGCAGCGCGTGATCGAGGCGCAAGCTCGGCACGCGCAGTGTAGTTCCAAAAGCCAGCCATGCTGGTCGTCGCAGCCCCGTCGCTCGGCTCGCCGCCTTCGCCCTTCTGACCAGGGACGACGGCATGGCTCGTACAGCCGCCGTCACGTCCCTCCTACAGCCGATTGATTCGTAATTGCAGTTGCAAGCGCAGGCAAGATGTGTCAGAGGATAAAACATGCTATTAGTATTAGGGTAAGAAGCCATTTTTCCACTGTTTTAGCTATAGATTTAGCATCCCTTGTCACTAATTAATCTTACAATCGTACCCAGGACATTTTTTTACCGTATTCCGTAAACAATGAGCAAATTTTGAAATGCATGTATATCTTCTCTCTTAGAAATAAAATAACCGTCGTTTTTGATATATGTTGGAGGTACCGCGAATATTTTAATGTTACCTTCGGACATGAGCTATCTCCGCCGCAAGTAAGACAGAGACACACTGAAGTTATATTAGCGGGCATGCGCTGGGGTACATCTGATAAAACCATGCTTGAGCGTAGACTCGCAGACTCGCACCAATACAAAACAAAATAAAGTGAGAGAAACTGGGTATTGGATTGGCGCGTTGAATTTCTGTTCTTACTTTTCTCATGTCACTTTCACCGTTAAGGCAGCTTTGCATCTACGTGCTAGAGGATGCCCACTTCGGAGAGCGCACTTAAATTCTCACGAACCTCTGAAAGCGTGAAGACGTGTACTCTTCAAGTGAGTGCCAGACTATCCTCGCTTTCTAAATTAGCTTGGCGGTTGCCAAGTGGCCATGCCGACAGGCACAAGAGGCGCGTTTTTCTAGCTAGCGGATAGACAAAAAGCCCACTGCAGGCTCTTAGGCGTGACTTAGTGCAGCAGTCCTGTACACGGCTAATGGGTGCTAGTACTTTTTCACAATCATAGTCTGGGTATGACTGGTGCGGATGCTCTCTTTCACCTTCACTTTGGCTCCTGCTCGTCGTAGCACCCATCGTCTCCCTCGGCTAACAAAGAGCTATATGCGTCGGCTTGCAGCCTAACGTCGACTATTTTTCGCTTTGCGTCTGGCGTAGTGCTTGCTTGCCATTCGTACCTTGACAGGCAGGTAAGCTTTGCAAACAAGGGCGAACAGTATATATCATCCTAATATCCCATTACACATTAGGCCGCATCGAACCAAGGTGCTACAAGATGTAATCTCATCGGCCTATAGACGTACAAAGCTGGCATCTCGACCGGACAGAATGCGTCTTGGCTTCGGGCGAAAGACATGAGATCCTCATATCGCTTTGAGACACATTGGGCTAACATTAAAAGAGTCCTGAGTATAATGTGGTTCTATAAAGTATTGAAGAACCTCTCAAGTGCTTCAGTGAACATACAACATACTTCATATAATAAAAGCGTCTATGTTCAGTTTATCGCACTGCATCGCAAAAGGATCCACTTCATTTTACGTGAGCTTCTCCTTCAGGCAACAAGAGAGTGATTTCGGCAAGTCCTCTGGCAGCACGGGAAGGCACTCAATGACAATACTGTAGATCAATACGTAACAAATATTGTAGCTTTTTCAAAGCAACAACCCAGTGTGTCATATAATTTTCAGGTGCCCTTTTATACTAGCTCATGTGGAATGTATTCGAGCAAAGCCTAGCATTTGAAAAAATATCTGCTTTAAATTTGGAATCACGTCATTCATAAAAAGAAGAAAATTGTTGGACATCTCAACAGCAGTATGAGGGCGCATTGTCGAGATGCATTTGCAACGATATTCAACTGATCTGGACCGATAAAAACATTACGAACATAAACTGCTTCACTAGATGCTTTAGAATAGGCTATAGGATTGTCAGGGAGAGGCCTTCGTCCTGCAGTGGACATAAGTATAGGCTGAGGATGATATAGATTGTAGTTTCACTGCGCTTCATCAGCAATAACCACGGCTACACAAAACGGGTTTTATTTTCTTGCTAGCGCCTTTTTGCTGGCCCTATGCTATGTACTGTGGCCCATTAGGGAAACATGAGAAGTGAGGAGAACTCGGAGTGCCACTGTCAGCAATGCAGTCGTCGTGAAAATTTTTATCCACGCGCTAAGGATTTTTTTCTTTGCCAGATGAAAAACGACGAAGAGGAGTAGTGTACTTATTTATTTATTTTTTTACCTGTTTTTTGTATTGAGCCATATGGGTGTCTGCAAGTAATGAGAAACAAAATTACTGACTCGATCATGCGTTAAACATTCTTATGACTGGCCGAATTGTGCGTCCTTTGATCTTCCCCAGTATAGTAAACAACAAAGCACTCACCGACGTACACTTTAAATACGCGTTCTTTCAAGTGCGCGGAAATAATTTTTCAGAAATCATCACAAATATTACCTGTGATACTCTTGCGCTCATATATCCTAGTAATCGCTGCCGGCCATCGTATAAATCAGTGTCCGAGGAAAACTTTCCGAGGCCACGGTTTCAATACACCTTAACTAAATCCAAGAATAAGGTGCCATGCCCGTGGACTGAAACCGAAAGGACATAGCCTCTGGAATATATAAGTGAATACATATAAAAAAGCATATCAACGCAACATTGCTGCCTTTAATTTTCTTAATTTTTTCTGTTTGCGAACGTTTCCTCGAAAATTTTATCGTAACACATATTTTGTCATACGATGAAATGTGAATGTTATACACCGACATGACAGAATTCAGAGGAAATAGGTTCGCGTTGGTCTGAGTGCGCGCTACGGCGGGAATGAAGCACCTGAATAGTAAATGTCCGATATGCATTGGCTGCACTTCAGGTTGAACTGTTCTATCTACTGAAGAAGATTTACAGAAGAATAAAATTGAGTTGAACTGCATACGGCAGGTATTGCCAAATCCTGATTGGGAGCCTACCATTGTCATTGAAAACAAAAGTGTAGAGTCATTGCATTCTACCGGTGCTAATATATAGGCAGAAACGTGGATGTTAACAAAGAAGCTCGCGAACAAGTTAAGGACCGCACAACGAGCGATGGAACAAAAAATGGTAGGCCTAACGTTAAGAGACAGCAAGAGAGCGGATGTGGCTCAGACAGCAAACGGGCATAGCGAATATTAACAGAATGAAATGGAGCTGGGCAGGCCAAGTAATGCGTAGGGTATCGATAACCCGTGGACCATAAGAGTTACAGAATGGGTGCCAAGAGAAGGGAAGCACAGTCGAGGAGGCCAGAAAACTAGGTGGGGTGATGAAATTAGGAAATTTGCAGGTGGAAGTCGGAATCAGCTAGCGCAAGGCAGCGGTAATTGGAGATCGCAGGGAGAGGCCTTCGTCCCGCAGTGTACTTAAAAATAAGGTGATGGTGATTATGATGATGATGTAATGAACCGTAACCCACAGCTTACTAATGTATCACAAAAGTAATTGACAATAGTGAATGAGTGAATTCTGGGGTTTCACGTGCCAGAATCACGATTTGATTATGAGCCATGTCATAGTGAGGTATCCGGAATAGTTTTGACCACCAGGGAATTTTTAACGCGGGCGCTTTTGCACTAAGACCCCATCGTAATAAGGCCGCCACGGCCGGGATTTGATCCTATCACCTCGTGCTTCGCAGCGCAATGGCATAGCTACTATGCCTCCGTGGCGAGTGAGCGACTATACTGAAGGGGACCTTCACCATATCCATAAAATTGTAGTGACGGGGCAACAACAGCCGATGCAAAATCTGTGAAATAGCGGACACTTCTGTCTGCTTTCATGGCGCCGCAGAAAAGCGTTGGGTTCATGACTATGGATTCCTGTGGACTGTGGATTCCGTTGCAATTTTAACACGAAAGTGTTTTATTCCGGGGTCCACCAAGACTTCACTGACGTATTTCCGTCACGGAAATACGTCATAGAACATAATACAAAGAAAGAAACCAGAAGAAAAAGTTCCACAAACATGCAAAATTTGGGAATCGAACCCACGACCTCTCGGTCCGCGACGATAGATCGCCGAGCGTTTAACCCATTGCGCCACAAACGCATTCGCAGAGAGCTACACAGACGCGCCTTATATATCTAACACTCCTCCGTGTACCCGCGCTCTTGCTCGGGGCGGTGCCGCCGCCTATGAGCAGAAAAGAGAAGTACTGCATTATGACACTAAAGCCCGGGATACATGGAGCGAACTTTCTCGACGAACTTCACGCGTCAAGTAACGACGCGGCGACACGACGCAGGATGTTTGCTGTGTTGCAATACATGCGGCGAACGCCGCCGCGCGTTGGCCGCCGTGTTGGCGGCGGTCCCGGCCGCCCGCTTCGAACTGAATTTGGCGTTGTCCTTGTAGAATTCACTTAGTTGGAAGCAAATGACTGCGTAAACGGCTTTCGCTTAGTCTCAGGCCGCTTCGACGACAGAGTATTATGGATAACCTTGAGTAGTTTTCGAGATCGCTTCTCGTTTCGAACGCGTCTAAGCCTAGCGAAAGAAATATCCGATGCCAACGCCATCTATCGGGGAAGTCGGGAGATAGGCATGACGACAGCATGTGGCCTCTGAGATCAGAAGATTTCTGTTGAAGGTTGTTGTAGAGAGCTTGCACTGCTTGTCTGTTTCCTCGCAGATCAGCGGATATGGGATGTACAAATACAACGCGATTCCTGAGAGATCATACTAGGAACTACTCAATCGGTGCAGAGACATGCAGACACGGCAACACCAACGCGATTGCAGACGACGCGAAAAGGCGCGCGCGCGCGAAACACCAGCATGCATTGCGACCGGAACTAGTGCCTCCTGATTGGCTGTCGTCCACCGCTGCGCGCTAGACGCTTCCGGCGGCGGCGTTCGCCCGACGAAAATGTTTGGACAGGCAGATCGGCTGCGGACGGCAAATTTCTTGACGCCGGCCGTCGGACGTTCGCCGCCCGACGAAGTTCTTCGCTCGGACGCCGGTTATTCGCTCCATGTATTCCGGCCTTAACGCGCACCGACAGTGAACGCTTCGGTGGTCTCAGTACTACGACGCCTCGATGCCAGCATTCGAAGGGACGCTGGCATCAAGAAGCACTACCAACGCCACCTAGGTGGCGTTCACCGTACTCAGCACAGCGGAGCGTGGCCTCCGCAATTAGCTCTGAAAATGTTTCTGAAGTTGATCGCGGAGGCTGCAATTACGACGCGCTGTACGCGCTGATTTGACTCGGTGACGATTCAGTTACGTGCTTTGTCTTGCGCGTTGTATTAGTGTGTCAGTTACGTGCTTCGTCTTTCGCGTTGTGCTAGCGTGTGCAGCGTAGTGCAGCTTCCATATGCACGACGGTTGCTCATGGTCATCGACGTTGGTAGTCGTGATGGAGGAGACGTGCCACCAGGCGTCAGCGTGGGTGCATCAACGCCTAAGGGCGCTTTAGCCACAAAACACCAATAGACATTATATATCAATGTGCAATAAACATTACACTACTTCTGTGAAGACACGTTTCACTTTCGTGTTCTATACCGATTCCTATATAAGAGGGATCAACCACATTTTTTTTTTACGTCTGTTTAACCTTATCTGTTGCATTTTTTCACGTTTGACTTCTGCCGTGCTTTTGCCCTACGGTTCACCACCAAGCCCGCCACACAGGGGCCCTGCAACAAGGGGAGCGAAGCGACCCCTTGCCTTACCGAAAACGGGGTGGAGGGGGAGGGGTGCTTAGGTGCATTCCGCTTTAGTGGCCGCAAACTAATGGATAATGACGCGTTGTTACTGCGCACCCCAGTGGTACTGCCGAACCACTGACTAACCATACCCATGCCATGGGATCGAATAAAAGTGGGGCCCACTTCATTTTCGTAACTATTCGGTAAAGGGGCCGCCGTCATATTAGTATATAGACCATTATGACAGGCCCTTGATTGTTGTGAGTGTTATCGCAAAAATGCCTTATAAAACACTAGTGGTCCCGGGAACCACCTTGCGAACATTAAACAGCAGCGGAAAGTCAGAAATTAGGATACACGGTCATAAAAATTTTATTGCGATAGCAATTATATGGACACTCAAAAGCAGATTTCTGCCGTCGGCGTCGCCGTCGCCGTCGCCGTGAGGTTCCGTATGACGTTAATGGAGATGAAATCGTCGCCGCGCGCCAAACGCTGTATGTGCGAGTGAAAGGGCGCGAGGGGCGCGCGCTTTCACGGGGAGTGAACGCACGGCGGAGAACAAACGCGCGTTCTGCGCCGCGCTCGCTTAAGGGCTGCAGAAGTAGGCGTCTCTTTCCTCCTTAACAATCACCATATATGTAGAGCTATAGGAGGCTATGGTAGAGCAAACGCGCCTACTTCCGACGCGCGAGAGGCCGTGGGGGAGGGGGAGGAAAGGGAGGCGACGTTTAGCTGCGGCACCAAGTGTGTATTTAAATCAGAGGCTCCGGCAACAGTCACCAAGGCCGCACGCATTTTGAGCGAACGCGGGCAAAACGCCGACGGCGTCGACAACAGTTCTGCGTGTTGCCGGTGCTGCTGCATGTCCAAGTTTATACTGCTGATAAAGCTAATATGATTACTCCGTATAGCTCTCTACAATTTTGCTATCGCAATTGATGCTTCGCCTTTCAGGTGAAACTGCGACAACTTTTATTTTCAGGCCAAGCATCCTCCTATGCAATCACAGGGGTTTTCTCTCCAATGCGATCTATTTTTGCACCAAATGCAGCGAAATACCAGAGCCACACTGCTCTGAGCAAACTGATGACGTTTCACTCTTAAGACGGGAAGCCTACGGAAACATTAGGAAGGTTTCTATTTTGGCTGTTTCACTCTTCTGTAACGGAGGTCCACTAAATAAATATTTTAAAGGGAGTGAGATAATCTACGAGCGGCCGTGGAAAGTTTGTTTTGGCCCCCAAGTGAACATTTTAAGATACGGAGGAGAAGGGGGGAATGCGACTGCCGCGGACATCGGTATCTGAAAAAACATCCCGTTTTTATTTCGTTGCTTTAAATGTTTGGAACCGGCAGGCGATCGACCTATTATACAGCTCCAATGGGCCCGTCTCAACCCACCTCCGACGGAGAAGAAGCTTAAGGAACTAAATCCAGTATATAATCAAGTGGGCGTCTTCGCCACGGAGACGCCAGCTTCATCTCTATAGATAACGAGAGAGAGGCACAGAAATGAGCAGAATGTTGAAGTGTTTGGTATGACGATGGTTTTGTGATATATATCCATAAATGAACTACGAATGTCTAAGGAACTGAAGCTGTGGACGATAGACCATTAAAATCAAAACACTTTGTTAATAACATAAGCTGTTCTTTTATAATGGGTTTCATCTCATGTGATTATTGTCGCGCCAATGTTCTTGTTGTACTAGCTTTCCGAGAGTGTTTCGAGGAAAGCGTCTATGCTCATCAGTGTCTTTTTTACTTACAGTGCATAAGGACACTGACTTGGCCTCCCGTTTATAGACATTATTTGTATTTTTGTTTTGTTTTTATTTATTTTTTATTTGTTCTGTCCGTGTCTCCGTCATTTCTTTATTTCCTCTTTTCTTTTCTCATATTTTCATTTCCTCTATTCCCTCCTCCTATAGGAGTAGGCAGGCGTTGTGCCCCTCTCGGTGGCAGTTGTCAGCTTGCTCCCTCCTTAATCCATTTGTGTCCTTGTGTGTATATGTGTACAAATCAAATAATAATAATAATGCATAAGGAGTGTTTATCTTTAGGCGTTAACTAGGACCTGTAGTTTGCTTTTTGGTCACAGAAGTTTTAGTCCTCGGATTTATTTCTGGGTACTGCAGCTGTAATAATCAAATTCACTGCTAGCTTATTGTCGCAAGCTGATCCCCCTGATAATTTCGGTCTTTTAGTGAGCAAGGAGCAGGATAGTGCAGTCGCTCCTCCACTGTATTTTCACCACATGCTAGAAACAAACGCTTAATTTTATAGATTGCGTGTATTGTGTGATAACACTTAGCTACTGCAGAGAACAAGAAACCCAACTGCTGTTCCTTAGAACTCTAAAATATTTCGATGTAAATTATCAATGGCCCCAATTCCTGAATATACAGGAAACTTTAAACGGTGTTCTTTCAGTGCCCCAGCCTTCAAGTACCAAGCAAGAAATATCTTTTACGCAGATTAAACCAACTGTATGATCTTACCAGCAAGTTAAAAAACCGTCTCGCATTTTTTGTTTGCTTTATAATATTTTTTGGTAATGAGTACTTGTAAATTCTTCCTTATTATATTTACGGCAGATATGTAACCACCAGGGGTTCAAGCACCTTAGAACGTGTGTTGCAATTATGGCGGCGCACTATCTGTTTCACAGATTTTTTTTTTACTTGTAAAATAAAACCCCATAAATATGGGTTTATTATGCATCCGTGCGCATCGACCAGAGCGCACTCAAAGGGACTCGACGGGAAGGTAATTTTGTTGCCTCTACCACACCGCCCTGGTGGTCGCGTCGTGTTTGCGCAGGTTCTGAAAGTAACTTATGGGCAGTATTGATTCAGCCATCTAACCGGGATCTTTCACTGAGACAATACAAAAAGCTACCCGTTCTTTAAGTCAGTTTCAAGCGCTTGCTGCCGCTTTCCGGTGGCCAAGTTCCTGCCTGCACGCGATTTTTCCATCACTCCGCCCGCTTATCAACCGGCTCAAAACACGACGCACTGTGCGCTAGAGACAAAGTGATTACTTTCTTACTGAGCTCGTTTGAAAGCGCGGTCGTTTATGCGCGTGAGATCGTAGACACGTGGCACCTTATAATATTTCACAAATTTGGTTTTTTAATGCAGAAAGAGCAGTCAGGCAAAAGAGAGCACGTCACAATCAATTCAAGCACACTCTCGAAGGTGCTGTACCCCATGCATAGTCGAGAGACCTGCAGTAAATATACTACTTAAAATATATTCAAATACAGGTTAGAAACTACGTAATTGCGAATAGCACAAGAAATACGAGACGCTTCTTTAGGTTGCTGCTAACCACATTTAATTGGTTTTATCTTCAATAAAACGCTTCACTTTTTCGTTTAAACTTGGTATATCATAGCTAGCTTACCCCGTATATTAGCGTGCATTATGTTGATGCTACGGCTTCTGCACCTGACAAGTTATTTTTTTATATTAACTCGTTGTATCACCACAATTTTTAGAGATCGAAACGTTCCACTCACTACACCAGCAGCTTCTTTTTTTTTTTTTTGCGCGCCTGTTTCTGCCATCCCTGTGTGTTTAAAAGCCACCCTCAGGGCAATCCTCGCATCCAGCGACGCACATCCTTCTCTTCTAAGCATCCTTAATCTAATCATCCATCAAATCATCCTTGTCTTCAGGAAACAAGGGGTTTACAACAACTCAATCAAAACAAGCGCACTGAGTATGCCATCGTAAACGCACAAATAAAGCCCACATGCTGAGGACAGGTTGCAATATTAACAAGGCCTACATCGACAAGCGAAAGTTACGAGAGTTGAATACGTTTATGGTAGGGTAGGGCTAACTGAAAGGTCGTGTGCAGAGAGTTGAAATACTATATACCATATGCTAGACTGCAATGCTAAGTGCGGTAACTCGCTATGACTTATATCAGTATTGAGGAAACAGTATTCATGGACAAATCAATGCAAGGCCGTGGTTAACGAAAAGCTGCCAGAAATTACTTACGATTCCGAAACGATTTCAACATCAGTAACTGTTCTCGCCCCTCCTTGGCATAAAGCGGACGAGTTAACAGTACGTGCGGGTAGTATTTATCCAGTTCACCTCGAATAAGTCACGATAATAGAGCGCACTCACTTTAAAGCAAAGCTTTTTTTTTTTTGCGAACCTCCCCGATGCTGCGAGCGAACCTCGGCCCCTATGCACAGCGGCCCGACGGGCTATTCATTAGGGCATAGTTGCGCACGTGGTTCTATCGTGCCAAACGCCAACTAGTTCTTTGAGATGATCGCGGAGTGCTGATTATGACGATAATTTCCATACTATGGCACATACGCCCAATGCGAGATTGTCCAAGAAGCGGGCAGTGCATATAAAATAAATAAATATAAAAGTGCAGAAATGCAAGCCGCTCTAAATCCGCAACCCACAATAATTGTTGGAACGCCTTCTTGCGAATGATTCTAATGGCGGAAGCATTACCGTTATTTAAATGGTCCCTAAACCACTTTGAGATCAAAATTTACTTGTGGTATTGCAGCTGTGAACGAGTCTACAATGAACACGTAGCCGCGAGAATTTTTCAAAATGGTTCCGTAATAGCGGAGTTACACGCATTTGATGATCGAAAAACGGCCCTCGCTCGTTTCGCTCTTTCTTTCGCTACTCTCCTCGTCGGCTGGTCTCTCCTCCTCGCCGAGTGCTGCTCCAAATGGCACGTGACATACGCTATCGCCAACGCGCTTCTCAAAACACCTCCCACTTCCGGTTAAGGCACGTCCACGCTAGCGGCAAATAATACCGAAGGCAAACCGGCCTCCCGTGCCGTAGAACGTCTGCCGCGCGAGAGGTGTCCAAAGTAGACGGTAGTTCGGCCGGTGCACCGCCCGCAGCACGATGAACGGCCCAATTGACGACTGCGAAGCTGCGCGCCTACGCCACCGGCGACGAAAACATCAGCTGCAGCTTCTGTTTCAAGCAAAACAATTTCCCCAATATAAAGTGATGCGTAAATTGTACATATTATGAAGAACGATATCCACTGTAAAACGTTAAACATGACCTTGAGAGCTCTCATACTCGTCGAGCTCAGCTGCCGTGCACGGCTACCAACTGCAGACTCCGCTAATATAAGCGTGTTTTCTTCTTCGTGTACAATTATTGCGAAGAGCGATAACAACGGTAAGAAAATATTGCAGCTTGTGAGCGACGGTAATTCATTCCGAAGTGCCGTCCGTTTTAGCTTTTAAATGAGCCGGAAAAGGCCTAGCGACGATATCGGCGCCGTCAAGCGATCGGCGGCGGTGAGGCTACAGCACAAATTGGTCCCGGTCTCATCCTGTCTACTGCAAAGAAATCTCGCCGTACGCGAGGAAAACCGCCGTCGAACGGTGACCCGCGAATGGCAAAGGGCATGCCGCGAGTTACCCTGCCGGTAACGGGGACGTGGACTCAGCTCTTCTCGGGTACCCGCTGTTGCTGCGGTGCTCGCCCGTGTTCATGCGAAGCGTGCCGCTATAGACTCTGTGTTGCGCGCTCGTCTAGAAAGGCCAACACTGTCGCACTCTGTTCGCCCAAGTAATCAGACCACTAAGCACGACTGTGTTGAAATGCGAGCGATTTGGCACTTGCGTTGCTGGCTGTAATTATCGATTAGCAAGGGCGCACAAGCGAGCAACACGACAAGAAGGAACAAGGAGCAAGGTAAATACACCTGGTAGCGAAGCTTCCATAGAAGCCCATACGTTCAAAAAATGGCGGTTCATCGGCGGTTCATGGGGCTTAGCGCCATCTGTGTGAGGAGGGAACCCTTCCAACGGAAGAAAAAATAATGTGACGCCATATCCCTTAAGAACAGAAGGGGCGTCATTTCGTTCTCAAAGGCGCGAAATTTGTTTTCGGGGACCTGCCATTAGAGCTGTATATTCAAATGCCCCGCCATTAGACGTGACGGGCGTTTCGAGCTTTCAGCGCGGAAACCGTTGCAGAAAAAGTTCAGCCATACGGGTGTCGAAACCGCACCCTTGCGCAGAACATACTTTGCTTGGAGGCCGACGAACGCTTTGGGCGTAGAGTGCTCGTCCTTTCGTCGGACGCCAAGCCCGTCGGGAAGCGCTGTCCCAGGAAAACAACTAAAGTGAACAATTATCTGGCGATCGCAACTCACTACTTTTCACTGAACAAGTTAAGAAACAATGAAACTACACGCATCACCAAATTCAGACAAACGTCGACAAGCAAAGCAACACCACATGTGAGGGGGGCGTATTCTAACAGGCGAACTTTACGAGTGCCCCTTTCTGCCCCCTTCTAGAGCTGCATTGCATTGCAAGTGAGAGCGGCGTGAACGCCCGCCGTATCGGTGGGCGCTCTTACGGTGGGCGCTGAGAAAAGGCATTTATTGGTAATGATCAAGTAAAATAGAGTTGTTCTTTTCTCGCCATGCGTATGTAAAATTGATTAGGATTTTTATTTTCGTTGAATGAATCTAACTGTCTATCGCTTTCATTAAAACACGCTTTTTTCTTTCGCAATGTTTGTTACCTCCAAACATAGTCGCGCTTCAATCGCTGCTCCCATAACCACCCTTGCTGATGTCGGTGACAATTCGTTCTGAACCACTTTTCGTCCGAAGCTTCGCGACCATTTGGATCGACCTTGCAGGGAGCGCGCGTTCCTGATAACAGACAAACCGGAAGTCGTAGGTTCTTGTTCGACCAATGGGCATCGTCCCCGACGCTGAAATCACCAGATTCACCCTGATGACATCGTGACGACCGCTGGAGATACCGGAAAAGCCACGAGAGGAGAACGGCTTTTTTTTTGTTTTTTTTTTTTTTTTTTTTTTTTTTAGCGTTTGGCATCGTTGATCGTGACGGCATTTTGAACTCGATGCGCATGTTCACTTTCAATTTTCAAAAAAATATCTGAGCTGGTTTAGGGGCCCTTTATATACAAGTTTACGCCACAGGGTAAGATACTAAAAATAGACAGCGCAACAAGATGGGCAATGGTTACACGCAGAAATGCGGGGCATCAGAAAATTTACAATGCGTCACGCACCTAGAATGTGCACCAATGTTCAACTGAAAAAGTTGATCAGAATAAAGTTTTCTCCGTATCATTCAATTACTCGAGGCTTGGTTTAGAGTGTTTTCGAACATGGTTATAGAATATTTGGGCTAACAAATACTTTAGAAACAATAGAAGCAAGGTAATACAATTCCTTGCGCAGAAATGGTGCTTAACCCTGGGCCCCACTTTTTGCTATATTTAAAACACTGGGCAAGTGAAATATTGTGACACACAAATTATCTATAGTTCTTAATTACGACTTATGCACACTATAGTACTAGAAGGAATCACCAAAACCGAGAAAGCCAGTTCATATGCACATCACTATGGTGGATGCTATTAAATTCCTCTTTCGCGAAATAACGTAGCATCTAGGCTACCCTCGACGTCCTGTGAATGTACATTTGCCCCTGTGGGACTCGAATGTGTTAACGAAGTGCCGTATACATTCGTTGTCGATTGATATACAGGTACATCTACCACATATCCTACCACGATGCCAACAAACCATGTCGAACCGTTTCTGGCTGGGCGTCGCATGCCATTCGCCTTGAATGCCTTCCCCATGGAAGTAACCGACATACCCACATGCGACACGTTACGCTGTGATGGGACACTCAAACACGTGCTCTTCGCCGGATCAAGTTATAAACCCCTTAGGCAAGTTAAGTGTACAGTGCTGGATAGACTGGACGTTCATGCACTAAAAGAACAAAAAGATCTGAGCCAGCGTTCCCAGAGGAACTCCGCGAAAAAAAGTCTATTTCCGCAACTGAAGTTCCTGAGGTCTACGGGCCTTCATGACATACATTAAGAGTGCAGTCTGCTACTGTTGTATACTGTCGTGTTTACTTATTTAGTAATTTTCTCTGTTTATTTATCCCTCCACTAACACTCTCTTTCTCTTTTTATCGGGCCCTTTCTCCCTGTTTATAGAGTAGCAGAACTATTTCTGGTTAACGTTCCAGACTTTCTATACATAATGTTCTCTTGTTACTGATTCCAAAAAGGCAAAAGAGTGCAGAAGTTTTTTGTAAAAAAAGAAAAACAAATATGAACTCTATAATATTTTTCTGCTGTGCAACACTACTTCCTTTCAGGAATAACTACAGCTTACATTGAATGTGCATTACCAAGAAGTGTGTTTATTGTTGGCACGAATGTGCCATGGCTGCTTTTTTATACCGGCATTTCTTGGCGTGTGCTAGCAACTCCTATTTCTAATAGGCGCTTAGTCCGTTTTGAACTATTCTTGTGAGTATCTTGGTGACGTCTCAGACGAAAGACGCCTCTTTATACAATGACATCCGTTGCTACACATACAACCCAATGTCAAGGCTTCCGCAAAAAACTCCTCAGTGTCTTTCTCTGTCAAATAACTCAGACAACACGCACCTTAAAGTTGCAAGGAATTTTCATTGAGTATATATTTTTAAGAATTTTTAACATTTCGAAAAGCTGTCAATTTATTCAATCGCCTGTATTCGACACTTATGTTGTAGGCCTATAGTATGAGTTACTTGAATCAATATTGTATTGTCAAGAAACATTAGTTAATTTACCAACGTCAAACAGAGAACCTTATCACGAACAAAGAAAATTTAGAAATGCCGTGGCCCGCTTAGAATGCAGCCCAATAGGAAGCACAGGAAGAAGATACAAGTCTTGTAACTGCGAAGACCGAGTAGAACAAATATTTCAACCGGTGCTTTGACTAGAATAAACAACGGCAACAACGAAATCCCCAATGACCACGACAACAAAACAAATCGCAGGCATCAACATGCCATATTCTTGGCGTATTCCATTTGTTAACGTATGATATGCCAAAGGTAAGACTTCTGTGATATTTTTTTCGGGCCCTGAGGCTGTTCACGTAGTTTCTTCATTGAAAGCAATAAGAAATATGGCCTGTCATGTACTGATTAATTTGGAAGAGTGTACTTGTGTACGACTAATTCATTGCATACGATCGTGAACAAAAAATACAGAAAAAAAGCAATCTGCAGTAGAAGCGCAAAGCGCTCTTCCCGAGTGCTTGGAACCAGAAGAAATGCATTTATCTTTGAGCCTCTACATTACAATATGAATTTTTCAAACTGGTGAAACTGAGCTAAGTTAGATAAATATTTATATATGCATAGTTTGTCTTCCTATGAATTTCGTTTCCCGCCTTAACGCGGATATCACCCTGCTTGCGCTGGTTATTCTCAAGCAACCATTTTTCACTTGGACTTGGATTTGTAAACACAACCTCAAGTATTTTGGGTGAAGGTGGCGCTTTCGTCGAAATGCCTTTTGAAGTTGAAGTAAAAGGCTTATACTACACTCCAAGCACTCCTTTATCGGCCAGGAAAAGCTAAATAGCAAGGATCCAACTGGAGCACCTAACCTTACAAGACACTCCGTCTCCGTGGAAATTGGTCTCTTGCAGCCGCATTATAGGGGGCATTTTGTAAAAAAAAAACACACTAACCTTTCTTTTTGCTTCAACCTGATACTCAAGATATGCTTTGAAACGCAATCATTCGTTAAATGTTTTTGGTATAAAGGAATTTGTAAACTCACAGAAAACAAAACAAAATGAAGTAGACATGAACACAGCACTGCCAAGTGTATCAGTCAGCTAACACTCGAAGTACGAAAGTTTATATTGAAACGTCTTGAAGGATGTTCGCGCGTGCGTGAGAGCCGACTTTGCCCGCTGTTATTTGTCAAAATAATAGTTATGTGCCTTGTTTCTCGTACAAACATGCGATTTAGTGCATACTGTGACGCGTTATCGCATGCTAGAAGCAAGTGGAGCTTTCTGTCAGATACATCCAAAGTGGGGGAGGACCACTTATATTGCTACAAAGAAAACTGTCGCCAATGATGGCATGGCACGGCATGGCAAGTACATTATTTTGGTCCAGAAAAGCTAGGGCCCGAGGGCAAAAGCCCGCGGGCTAAGTCGGTGGCTCCACCCACGTAGGCAGCGGTAGGCCAAAGGCTTTCCCGATGTCGTGAGCTCTCCGCCAATGATGGGAGTGAACTTTTTTTTTCCGGAGAGAAAGCCCAGCGCTTTAAACATTACGCTTTAGGCGTGATTTGGCATGATTAGTTTTTGTTTTTATCGAGCCTACGATCGCCAGCATGCTTCTCTGGGGCCAAACTTGCTTTTGGAAACGTGTGGCTCGTTGATCACGTACAAGTTTCTAATATTCTTCACTCGCGACAGTTAGCTCTTGTGATGCTGTGTTAGATTACACTGCCATCAAAATTGGCCAATATTTTTTGTTCAGACAGCAACCTTCAAAGTCAATGCAGTCCGCTTATAATACTTATGCATTAATATAAGCTCTATTGGATTACGACTGAAGATTGGAAATTGGGCGCTTGGTGGCTTACGGCATGCCTTGTTTACATACTTCTTTCTTAGGTAGCCCTTCTTACTTGGGCTATTCTTTTATTCCTTACAGCTGCATTCTAATGCTCCTTCGCAAATTTCTATACGGATGAACGCATCTGTGTGCGTATGTTTTCGTTTATATGTTATTTTAAAGAAAAACGATGCCTGCCAATGTAAAACACAACATCCATTTCATGACACTTCTAAAAATTTTTGCAGGCAGTTTACAGTGAATAACTTTTGAGAATGACAACTGATATAGGTAAAAACGACGGGGCACCCCAAGGCGTTCTTTGTTTTAAAATGGAAAATTCTGACCACAACACTCACCAACATAGTCAAATAATTTGTGGAAGAGACATCTAACAAATGAGCAGGCATATCCGATTGCAAAACTTTTTTTTTATTCGTAGGGCGTAAACTGATATTTACAAGGGTCACCTCTAAAAATTGTGCAGGTGCAAAGGCAGCAATATAAATTATGTGAAGTAAAGCTTTAGTCAAATGCTGTGTATTAAATCTTCGACATCTATCGGCGACTTATACAATTGTTTCCTTCTTAGCCTACTCAGCCTGCAATCATATGCTTTAGATCCTTTAAGTTTGCCCGCCGAATGCTTTGCACCTCGCCGAGGAATTCGTGTCAGATAAGTTATGGTTTGAAATCTTGAGCTTGTTATGCCAGACAGCCACATATTTTGGCAGTACGTGCCGTGTCTCATAAGAGTCGTCTTCCGTACGTCTCTGCTCATTAAATTACTATAAAATGAGGTATACCACGAGTATGTATGAAAGGGGCGCATAACATGTCTTTGATCACTACGTCGGTACAAGCTTCAGATATTATGTAGAGGCCTAAAGCTTGAAGAGCATCCCTGAGAGCTCTTCATAAGCATAGTCGATTCCTTCCTCTCGGATCTCAAAAATAGGAATCAAAGAACACCTCAAAGAGCAACGTTGCGGTAATTTCGTACCTGCTCGAGATATCGAACAGGCTAAAGAAAGTCGTTCTAATGGGGCAGCGATTGGGCCGTTGCTCACTTCCCGGAATGAGCTTGTTAGCCTATGCCAAAAAGTCAATCGAGAGACGGAGAAGTAAATAAGCTTTAAAAAAAGGTACTATCGTATACAGGATTCTTCTTTATTGCGGGCGTTTCTATGACAAACAAATGCGGGGCTGTGTGAATGACCGCAATAATGAACTCTCAATTAAGGTCTGTCTACAAAGTAGTAATAGCCGTCTGGAACTGCCGTGCTTTGAATGCGGCTATGAGCCATGTTTTAATTAGAGGTTCCAGATCCAGAAATATGGCTATGCATTTTTCACCCATCTCACTCGTTCCAAAAATTTTATGATTTCCACTAGAGTGATCTCGAACAATGGCTTCCACGAAAGTTCCTCTTGCGTATATTTGTTCATGCGATGCATCCTTTGGAAACTTCAAGCGTTTTGATTGTGTGTGTTTATCTATCGTGCCTCCTACACCACAGTGCTGGCGGTAACTTGAGCGGCTGGGTGTAGGCTCATCTTTGCGATGCCGTCACGGTCGGTGCACAGTCGTCATTGAAGCTTCGTCATCCGACTCTCACCTCTGATTCTCACCGACTACCTGCGCTCGAGCTAGGTGGCACGCGTAAGGAGATTCGGGAATCTCGGCTGCAGAACACCGGGTGATGCTTCCCTCCGCACGAACAGCGATTTAAAGGCACGTTTCTCAGAAGCGTCGATTTTCGGTCGCCGGACATAAACATATATATATTTGTATTTATATACATATGCCTTCTCATTCCTCCCCACGCTCGCACCTGACTTTCACGGCCGTTCCCGTATATACCTTGTCGTTTATTCAAACATCGAGGCCACACCTGAACAGGAGTTGCAGGAATGAGGACGCCTCTTAAATATCTGCCTTTTCTACTCCAGACCGGTGCTGACGACCCCGTGGTTCCCGCTGTCATCGTCTTGCGCAGCATTCTTCCGTGTGTAGCTGCTTTCCTGCGCTGCACGTTCTGCCTTACTGCGCCTCCCCTTAGGCTCCACTGCGCCTGCAGCGTCTGGCTTCAAGGGGATATAAAAAAGAACCACTGAGGCATTCGGTCCACTTCTCAGCAGCAGTTGCACGAATAAGGAAGCTCTAAAATATCTGCCTTTTCTACTGCAGGTTGGTCTTTCTTTAGTTTTCGTCCTATTTTGCGTATCTACCTGCGGCTGCTGCTCACCAGTGTTTCCTTGAGTTATTGCCTGTACTGTGACAGTCCTTCAAATGCTGAACTTGCTAAAAAAAGTGAGCAACTTGAATCACTGCTTAATAATAAACTCGATAACCTTGTTGATAGCCTTGCTTCTAAGATTGCAAAACAGCTTGATGACCAGGGTCTTGGTAACCTTACGTCGCTGGCTGACAGTGTGCGTTACATGAGTGACCAATACGATAACATTCGGACGACTGTCGCTGAACTGGCAGATTCAAACAAAGATATGAGGGCTCAAAATGAAGCGCTAGCCAGGAGGATCGCAGACATGGAGCAATACAGCCGGCTAAATAACATTGAAATAAAAGGCATCCCCTGTACACAGGGCGAGGATTGCGCGGTCATATTGAAAACAATTGCCGAAGTTGATGAATGCTCCATTTCATCGTCGGACATCGACACAGTTCACTGTGTCCCCAGCAAGACCGCAGAAAAGAGCATTATCGCTCGTTTTTGCTCGCGTGACAAAAAAATGAATTCATTCGTAAAGCTCGTATACAAGGAATGTTTGCGTACGTCTCAGATAGGTCTGACAGGAAGTAAGGATAGCGCTGTCTATGTCAATGGGCACCTGACCATTGACAACAAACGGCTATACAGCAAAGCGCTCGCTCTCAAAAAACAAATGAAATGGCGTTACCTTTGGACCGAGAATTGCCATATCAGGGCGCGTAAAACTGAGGACAGCAAGGTCTTTCGTATAAGTGCTGAGTCTGATCTCCGGATCTTCACGCAGCTATCCATCTGAACATTTGTCATTTGCCGGATCTGTTCCTGATAACATCCCTGTATGACATTGCTCTCAACGGCGGAAGCAAAATCGTTGTTCGCTGATTCTAACTGCTCATTACTACGCATCAATGCGGGCAGTTTATGCAAAAACCAAGACAGCATTACGGCCTTTATCGACGCACTTCGTCATTCCTTTTCATTTTTCTGCATTTCCGAAACATGGCTTGGCACTTCTGATGGCAACTTAAATTGGGTTTCGGTCATTCCAATCCAAATACTGTCACCGCAGTTCTGATCGGCACGGCAGTCCGGCTATTTTTATATCCTCGGAAATCAAGTACGAACGTAGGCTGGACCTTCGTTTAAACGTGTCTAACTGTGAATCGGTGTAGATCGAAGCTAACCCGTCACCTTCTAGTAATCGCAAGTCTAATCATTGGTTGCATTTATCGCTCCTCATCTTCATCTATTCCCGATTTCCTAGACAATTTTTCCACTGTTCTCTATAACATTTCTGCCGAAAACAAGCAGATTTTAATAGTTGGTTATATTAATATTAATTTAATGGATGCTGGTAATAGCTCAGTAACATTATATAGCGATGTTTTTGTTGGTTTTGGGCTTGAGTTTCTAATTACTTCTCCTACTTGACTTTCCGCTTCTGGAACTAATACTCTTCTTGATCACGCCTTTAGCAATATCACACCATCTCCAAGTGCAGGTGTCATTGACGCATGTCTATCACCGATCATCTTCCCGTTTTTATTACTTTCGCCGCAGAAAAAAAATGCACTATGACACTAGTTATTTCACTTCCAGTTTCGACCTGGATACCTTTGTTAATACAATAAGTGGTATCAACTGGGCGCCTATTAGCACTCAATGTGATCCTGAAAAGGCGCTCCAAAAATTCTGCTCATTATTTTTGAAAGCCGTATACGCTAGCACTACAACTGTCAAATGTAAGAAAAAATTGAAATTTTCCTGTAATCCTTGGATAACTAAAGATTTGTTAACCAGCATGCGAAAAAAAGATAATGTTTACAGGAAGACTAGAAAAAAGCCGCTCAATGTAAGCCTAGCACATCGCTATAAAAAATACAATACCATGTTGACCAATCTACTGAAAAAATTGAAACGGCTTTATTATGACAAAGAATTCTGCAAGGCTAGAAATAATCCTAAGAAACAATAGAAACTTTTCAATGAATTTTTGAATACACCCCAGCGTAGTATAACCATTGATAAATTAAATTATAAAAATGAAACCTGCACCGAATCATCCTGTATAGCCAACTCATTTATTAATTACTTCTATGAAGTGTACAATAATAGCCCGATAGCCTCTTCATACCTGTTAAAGCGTTGCAATCATACTTTCTTTTTCCTGTCTCAGCCGATGAGGTCTGTTCTGCCATATTAAATCTAAAAAAAAACTAGCCCAGGACTAGATAATGTCTCTGCCTACCACTTAAAACTTGTTGCTCCTCGTATTGCTGAAACACTGAGCCACATAATTAATCTAATTTTCAAATGTGGCATCTTTTCAAGTTCGTTAAGAAGGCCACAAAATTCCTGTTTATAAAAAAGGTAATAAATCTCAGATGTACAATTATCGCCCAATCTCTATTTTGTCCTGCATTAGTAAATTTATAGAGAAATTATTTAAACTATTGAGAAAAATTTTAACTATTGAAACCTTGCCAATTTGGTTTCCGTCCTGGCAGTTCGACCAGCTTAGCTTTTATAGCATTAACTGAATACATCAGATGTTGTATTGATAGAGGTGAATTCATTGGCTCAGTCTTTCTAGACTTTACTAAAGCTTTTGACACTCTTAGTCATCCCATTTTGTTTAACAAACTAGGATCGTTAGGTATGACAGGTCCAGCTTTAACTTTTCTAAAAAATTACTTGACCGCGCGCAAACAGTCTGTGCAAGGGGTGCTTATTCCAAATCAAAAGTAATTAATCAAGAGGTACCACAGGGCTCAATACTGGGACCCTTGTTTTTTTGCATTTACGTTAACGACTTATCTGATTTTCTTAATATTTGTAATACAATTCTATATGCTGATGATAGCACCATTTCACTGTCAGACAAGTCTTTACCAGCCTTGCTCCTCAAACTGAACAATGAACTAGCGAAAGTTGTAGAATGGTGTCAGTTGAATCACTTAATTTTAAACCCGGCTAAAACTCAGTTCATGATAATTCAAACAAAACAGAGTATGTTACCGCGTATACCCCAAGTTACCCCCGGCAGTCACCTTAATGCTGCCGTGGACTATGTGTCATTCCTTGGTATAAAATTAGATCCTACCTTGAAATTTACTAATCATATTGCATTTGTTAACCAAAAAACAGCTTACGGCATAAGAGCATTGATTAAATCACGAGCAGTTTTTCAGAACACGCATTACTATCTCCATACTTTGCATTCATTCATAGTCATATCACCTACAGTATTGCTTCCTGGGGAAACACATATAGCTGTCACTTCTCGTCCATTAAACACACACAGAACCAGGCCATTCGCATAACCACCAACAATTCCTTTTACTCAGATGCTCTCCCGCTTCTTAAGGCTAACTCTATTCTACCGGTATCTGGTTCATTTAAGTATCATTTAGGTATTCTCTTCTTTACATTGCTTAACAAACAGCTTGCTTACGAATTTGTAGACTTCAACTTACTTAATAATACCAATTCCACTAAGTTTGCGCATAATAACAACTTTCTCCTACCTAAATGTAGCACCAACTATGGAAAAATGACGTCCTCGTTTTCAGCGATAAAAATATAGAATGGCCTATCACATTCTCTTAAACAAACATCATCATTGAATACATTCAAACATGAATTGAAGTGTTTTACTCTTTGTAAATACTTTCATGCCCGATAATATGTTGTTCTGTATAATTACGCCTGTTGATATAGGCATTTCCTTGCTTTTTTGTATCTTACCATTGTATTGTATATTGCGCGTTCTTTTGTCTTTCTTCAACGTTGTTAATTTTGCTGCTTTAACCCATGCCTTGTATACATTTTTTTTTAATTTGAACCGAGGGTCCCGTTACAGTCTTTGACTTGGGGACCCTCGTCTGTATAGTATCGTTTACATAATCATTGTATTGAATGGATAATAAAGTGACACTGAAACTGCTCTTTCGTGCTCACACGGAGTCTGAGTACGATCAGGCTGCGCCGAACTCTGGCATGGCAGCGTCATTACAGTGACTCGGATGGACGACCTTGGCATTTGACGCTAACAAAGAAGCTCTTGGAGGGCCGCAGCTGCGTCAAAAAGTGCGTCAAATCAGACTTTTATTTCCTCGGGTGTTTACTTGAGCAGCTCGAGAATGGCGTACAACTACGGTACTACTGGGAGGAAAGCAAGAGGAACGTCTATCCCACGTGCTCATTGCCACAGTCCGACGGGATACAGTAAGCCTCGTGGGTGCGACACGACGCACAGCAAAACGTTTGTTTCTTGCGCTGAAGGGGTGGTTTACTGCATCCCGTTGGACTGCGGCAAAAATTATGTGGGACAGACGGGCAGGTGCATCAACGAGGTTTGCGTGAACGCAGGTGTCACGTTAAAAATTTGCCTTATCGGGCCACCTTGCCACGCATTGCGCGCTCTGCGGATACAAGCCTCTGTTTAACCGTACTCCTTCGCTGGCCAGAAACCCTAACCTGTTCAGCCGAGAAATAGTAGAAGCTGCAGAGATGAGGAGCAGAAATTGTGTTTTTATCGCGCCCGTTCAACTTGCAGGTTTGATTTGTTGGTGTGTCTTCCTTCTCCCTTGCTTCTGTATATATATATATATATATATATATATATATATATATATATATAAAGGGAACCAGGGAGCCCGATGATTATTAATCATATCATAAGAAGCCAACAAACAATGACACCAAGGACAACGTAGGAGAAATTACTTGTACTTACTAATTGAAATGAAGAAGTCATAAATTACCTAAAATGAAAATGAATGCAAAAACAACTGTCCGCAAGTGTGAAACGATCCCACGTCTCCGCATTACACATGCGATGCTCTTACCATTCAGCTACCGCGGAGCAGTTTTCCCATCCAGTTTCTGGGGTATTTATGTTTTACAGCTACACTCTTAGCACGGTAACGTTTATGGTAACCTATAATTGCAAGTAACGTATAACATAAAGGTTACTCGGTGACTAAAAAAACTTGATCTTTGTGTTTTCGTGAATTTCCGTCGCGGCTAGAGGTTACATGTGGCGAAGCGTATTTTTTAAAGGTTACTGCAACGCCAAATGTCTTGTAACCTTTAGACTGTAACTTCTAAAGGAGTTGCCATTCGTGGCTTAGGGGACCTACTGTATGGATTGGAAGTTTACTTATTATTGTGTGGTATTGCTATCCTGATGTGGTGTTTTTAGCCGGGACTAACCTATACGATATGTTGTGCGCCCGAGGGAATGAGGCTGGTTGGACTAGATTAATATTTTATTGATACCAGTAGGGTTCTTCGGTTTCGCAATGTAAAAAAAAATTAAATCTCGCACGAGCGTATGCTCAAGAGAGACAGCAGCAATTCATTCGTCACTGATCTCTTCTGCATACGTGCCATTATAATCTAAAAGGAAGCCACAGAAACAGTGAACATACACCGGAGAATATTGTGGCAAACGATGTTGTGGCATGAATTATCAGTACACGTTTCAATGTGGTGGAAAGCCCCCCGCTTCCGATACAGGCATTTTAAGCTGTGGTATAAAACATAGACTTGTGTGCCTGCACAAAACCTAAAAGCAGATGCATTATGGTGATTGAATATATATTTGTACCCAATATTCTTTTTTTCCCTTGTGCATCAATGCACCTTATATTCGCGTTTGTTTTATATTCTCCTGAAACGCGACACCCACTAACAGCGGGCGCACACTGAAGCCGCACGTGCGCGCACGCTAGAGTAGTCTAAAAGCTCGACGACCGACAGAATCAAAGCTTCGAGCAGGCCGAATAACTAATCTGCAGGGCGAGAAAGATGCTTCGTAATCAGACTTACTTGTACACTGCAACTGAATGTTTTGCCACCGCGCTTTCTTTTTCTTCTTTTCATTCTTTTTTGTATTTTGATGTATAAGAGGGAGTGGTTCCTAAATTACAGCAAATGTTGGGTTCATTAGAGAACGCCAGACACGCACCAATTTTGCCCGCTCACTAACACACGAGAAAGACGCCCCTACATTCACATGACAGCAGGCGACAGCCGCTCCAGTGAGGTCTCGTAGAGAGATGAACGTGCGCTCACAGTGGGAGGCCACAATGGCGGCCGGCCAAATGAGCAGGGAGAAAACATACAAATACAAACGAAAAGCAACATCCTGAAACATTAGAATATTAGCATCTTGATATATATGGTCCTGTGATACTTTGACGGAACGGTAGTTTGATATTATATTTAGTTGCGCTAGATGCGGGGCATAATCAAACGCGCTGCAGCTTCAGCCACACATGAGCGCCGTCATATCTCCTGTCCATTGCGCAGCTCTCGCGATGCATGCCGGGAAGAGTATGACCGGTGGTGTCGTTTTAAAACGGTCGTGTCGCTCTTTGTTTCATCGCTTTACCCACGTTTTTACGCTCTCCGATTTGGTGGCGTGCGCTTACCAAGCGTATTGTGTGTCTGAGTCACTCGTGACGAGTGGTACAGTTACCAAAAGGACTAAAGGCTCGCGCGCCGCTGAAAAGAAGCCGTGACGCCGGACGTGGAGCACGGACATGTTGGCGTGCTGCGTGGCCGCTGCGACGAGACGCATTGCCGATGGCCAATGGTAAAGGTTCTTCGCTTACCTAAGAGTGGTGAGCATCGTTTGTGTTGTGACTGCTGTAATGAATGCCGAAGACAGCAATAAATGTGACCTAGGTAAGCAATGCTTCCTGTTCAACTATCTATTTGCTGGTGTGTGTCTGTCGTATGTTTCACCGTCAATTCTTGCTCATGCTCGCAATGTTCAGTTTTATTTAAGTGAACTACTTGCTTGCTTCATAAACACTGTTGTTTTAATATTTTTTATCACTATCAGTCACCGTGTTGGTTATTCTTAAATCTCAAGTTTATGTTGCACTTTTGTGCGGACGCACAACATTGACCTCATGCACGGAACTGGTGTTTTGTGCTGATATTCAGTTTGTAACCACTTGATATTGCATTTTGACTGTTAAACTGTCACATTATTGCGGTGTTGTTTTTTGTACTTGTACTGGAGGGGAGTACGAACTGACTTGAGAATTCATTTTCGTTTAGTTTTGTAATGTTTACTTTTTATTCTTACCGACATTTCCTAGACAGAAGAGTATATTCACCTTAGGCGTGTTTAATTATTTGTTCTGTGGTAGTTTTTCATCTGTTTGTGGTTTATTTATGTCTCTTTCATTACATGTTAATAGCTGTTGTTTGCAGGGCGACGCTAACACATAACTATGAGATTGTAAGATTATTTTTCTGTCGTTGTAGGCTCCACTACACAGCAAGGAGATCTGAAAATTAGCAACTGACATACTAACAGCAAAGAGACATGATTGTGCTCGAAACAGGGATGAGATCGGCCTCCTCGTGGAAGTCTAAAACTTATATGTATTTGTATTTGAACATATTGTACACGAACCTTCAACATTTCTGCTTTTCTTTTTTTGCCCTATTCCTCGTGATGCTGTAGAAATTTGTGATGCCAGGCAGCGCTGTACTCAGAGGTTTTTTCATTACTGCTTCATGGCCGTGGAGAAGAAAACAGACCAAGGAAAAATGTAATTTTGCTTGTGAAGGGAGAACTTTGAGTTACCTTGTTTTGTATATGCAAATAAAGTAAACATGACATTTTCACTAAATGTTTTGTGTCAGCTTTCCTTCTCACAGCTGCTACTCACATCATTTTCAGAATGTCTGTGCTGCCGTGTCATACCGATATATTTTTTTGCGATACAAGAAATGTTGCATGCAGAAATGCGTATTCATTCTGAATTGTGCCGCCTTTTCAGATGTGCTTTCCACTCGTGCAAAATATAATTATTAGAAATCTCATTATCATGTGATGACGAAATTATACTTTTTTGCAAAAAACTTTTAACATGGTCCGCAGCAAAGAAAAATGTGGGGGACGAACCTTTATACAATGCATTCACCAGTATACAAAAGCAACATACTGTGTATTTCATAAATTATTTTGTGTCTTGCACATTTAATCCAAAATTACCAATTATGCGCCAGCTTATTTCAAAACGTACAACTGTCTTGATGCATTGTGCATTCTATACTAATTCCTGCAAGCTGCCTTGTGTAAATGACCTGCGCTGTAAAATAGCAAGGTGGCAAAGGTTTATACGTTGTTAACCAGTCTGTCCATGAATATTAAAAAAAAAGATAATTTGAGACGAAATGTTGATTTCTGCTGAGCAAGTTTTATAATCGCAACAGAATTTCAATAATAATCATTAGTACGAATGGCGCCAATGTTTGACTGATTAGCATGTAAATAAACAATCGTGGTTAACGGCAGAGCTGGTCAATCAGCACGCCATATCCGGTTGCTGGAAGCATTCTGCCACAGAATAGTCTCAAAAACACATACTGTGAACATGCCATAAAATGCATTGCTGTTCCAGTTGAGATATTTGCAGAATTTTGCAGCAAACATGCCATAAAATGCATTGCTGTTCCAACTGAGATATTTACAGAATTTTGCTGCAGGTTGCGCAGAAAGAATAACTGAAACAGCAACGCACTTCATTGCAGATTCAATTTCTCGAAATTGGTGCCAGGCACAATTATGGCAAATTGGTACGCTTTCAGTACTAGCTGCCTTCAATATGCAATAACATGTCCCCAAAGAAATGAAAAAGCTAATTAGTAAAATTTTCTTCCCAAATGATGGGTATCGCGCAAATGCTGTCTGTCGCCATTATGAAGTTTTCACAGCAATAAAATGTCATTTTGTCTTAAGACCTGAATATTTTTTGGTTTTAGACAATGAGTCATGTCTAAGAAATTAGGGCATAACCCCTGCGGCCATATTTAGGAACTGTAATCTTTCGTATAGGCATCTTTCACGTTTTCACCCGCACGTCCTTCTGCGCACGCAGATGAATTTTGTGCATTGCTCCTTCAGCCATCCATTGAACTTCACTGCAGGGCACTAGCGTAACTCACTGAGCAGCTACAGAAAAAGTGTATTTCGGAAGATCAGCCGAACTTCAACAACTTTTCGTTAGCTACGTCGAAAGGATACCTTTTTCCGATGACATAAGCTTTTACCGCGCTTAGTCGTAAATTGCCTGCTGAGTTATAGCAGTGATTTAACCTTGAGCAAAGCGCAAATATAACGCAGCAGAGAAGTTATGACTAAGTGCCTTAAATGCCTATATTTTCAGAAGAGTGCATCCTCCTGACGTTGGTAACCGAAAGTTGTAGAAATTCGGCCGATCATTTGAAGGAGAATTTTTATGAAGTTCTGTTCAGTGAGTTACGCTAGTGCATTGCGTTGAAGTTTGGTGGTTGGCCGAAGAATCAATGTCCTAAATTCATGTACATGCGCAGAAGGACGCACGTGCGAAGCCTTGCAAGACTATGCCTATACGAAAGGTTACATACAAAAAGGCTACGCGTACCTATACTAAAGGTTACTATATAGTAACTTTTAGTATAGGTACACGTAGCCTTTTATTTTATAGGTTACACGTTGGTGAGAGTGTACCCTTCAATAAAGGTTACTTAAATAAAGGTTACTATGTAACTTTTTTTTATAGGTGCACAAATTTGTGAGAATATACCCCTTTAGTAAACGTTAACGTGCTAAGAGTGTACAACTAACCCTGGGAGTGTTAGCCAGCGCCAGCAGAGCATCGCACGCGTAATGCGAAGACGTGGGATCGTTCCCCACCTGCGGACAGTTGTTTTTTCATCCATTTTCATTTCCATTATTGTATCATTACTTTAATTGAATTAGTAAGTACAAGTAATTTCCCCTATGTTGTCCTTGGTGTCATTGTTTGTTGGCTTCTTATGGTATGATTATATATATATATATATATATATATATACACATATATCTGCTCTCGTGCAATAACCAACTCAGTTGTTAGCGCTGTGTCCCATCTGTTTCTTTCACCGTCCGTGTGCTTCGGCGCGACTGTGTAAATAGAGGTTGCGCACCCTACCGCTCACAATAAGAGCATGGCTAGGAACGTTGAGCAACAGCAAATAGTCATTGAATATGCGTTCAGGAGAGACCTAGCGACATAAATCGCATTCTTTTTTTTTTTGCACACACTTCGTCTGACTGAACGTGCGACTGCAGCAGGCATTTTGCACCAAAGTTCACGACGTACTTCGCGTAGAAACGCGGGAGCGATGCAAGGCATAGGGGGGATCGTAGAATGCCTCTATCACCTGCCTTGTCGAAATTTGTGTTCCTTCTTTAGACTGTTCAGCACTGGTGCCGCAGCTGCCATTCTTGTCTTTGGGTCCCTATAAAAAGCTTGCAGGGCGTCGCCGGTAGTAAGTTACAAATACATCATAACTTCGTCATCAACTGCGACGTACTTGTCGGCGGTCGGACTGGCTGGTGTATTGCAACCAGTAGCGTATCAGTTGAGCTATTTCTGGAGCAGCGCAGTGAGATTAAAACACTCACTTCTTGCATCGGCGCACTCGTAAAGTGCGTGGCCAGCACTGCGTTGGCGCTAGCGCAGAGCGCAGCTCAGTGGCGTCTGCAGAGGACACCGCTACGTGGTGTTAGCTGTAAGTCAGCAAATCAGCTGTCGGAGACGGCAAAATTCCTCCGCTTTATGCGTGGCTAGCTCTAATCGGCACTATTGGCACCGCTACGTGGCGTTAGTTGTAAGGACAGCAAATCAGCTGTCGGAGACGGCTAAATTCCTTCGCTTTACAACACATTCGTTGTAGTTGTCTTTGTTGTAGAGGTGTTCACAATACATATGAAAGATAGGAATTCAGCTGGGGCATAATCAATCCTTTGTTATACAGTTGATTTCGTTGTTGAGGCATTCGACTGCATGTATGATTTAAACTGTTTGGTTTTTAGTAGAAGGGTGGGAAAGGTAGAAGAACAGTGGTTGCAGCGCTATTTGGTCCAGGGCAGCATCATGCCTCGTGAGTCTAGCACCGGTTTCTAATTTTCTGTAGGTCATGTAAATATACCTGAATACGGCCAATAGTAGCACGTTTGAGTACTGCGCCGTGATGTTACGTAAGCAGCACGCACGCGCTTTGCGGAACGTGACAGCGCGTGTCACGACAATGATTTTAGTACAAGGAAACGCCTACGTACGTAACCCTACTGTGCCATCTGGTTACAGTGCCTATAGAAGGGGGCAGTGGGCTTACTCGCCGGCGAAGGCTATTGAGTGCGGCTGCTCCACGAACGTCGACAGTATGTGCTTCTCCAACAGCCTGGTTGGCGGCGCTGGCGTCGGCTACAATGGAACGTGTGTAGAGTTTACTAGAACTTCATGTACATTCTAACGTGAGAGCGGCGGCGCAGTGGCCCGAGCATATTATCCCAAGTTTCTGAGCTGCGTTGGTTTGCTGTGCGCGTCGTCGCGTGGTTTTTTTTTTTCCAGCAGTGTTTTTGTCTCACACAGCATGCAAGAGATGAGTATGCTTTGCAATGACTGAGCCATACTGCGACATCGACAAAACCACTGTTACGCGCCTGGGTGCCAAACGGGCTACGTTTACGTGAAGGATGGGCCGAAATTGTCTTTTTTTGACGTCCCGAAGGCTGAAAACAGGCTGAAAGAGTGGGAGAAGAACACAGCCAGCTCGTGGCCAGAAGCGACGCAAGGCTTACTGATCACATTGTGGGCTACGATGCGCGGAAGTGTGTTGTCAATGCCAATACAAAATGTCAAGAATGCATCAAGCTGCTTGCTATGACTCCACCAGAAGAAATTTTTCAGCTTTCCCGGCTAACGAACTACTGTAACCGAGGAGGCCTCCTTTATCTTTCCAGACAGTTGAACGGCTTCGTGAAAAAGCTCCGGGATCTGTTTATGAAACCCCTCTGTCAAAGCGAGCTACACTCTGACAGTATTTTAGAAATGCTGGCAGTTGTTGGGAGCAGACTTTCCCTACAAATTGGTTGCAATGCACACACTCCTACCCTCACGGCAAAAATAACGAGTTTTTCCGTTGTCGCACATCATTTTTCTGTAAAAGGACTTAAGAGTGACAAGGCAGGAAATCGGCAGAGGGCCAAACAGCTCAAGTTGAGCCGTTACACATGAGGTGAAGCGCATGAATCAATGGCTGGATGTTGTATTTCAGTCCTTGGAAATAAAAGCTTCGCGTCAGCAACAGCCCCGTTATCGAATTGTGTTTGCCCTCACATTGCTGTACAAAAGCATAACAAGAATGTACCTACATAATGAAGGTTAATAATAAATGCAGAAGGCTACTGTCACACGTCAAACAACTAAAGTGGAACAAATAAATAAAGAAAACAGGTAACATGGAATGAAACCTGGAACAAGCCATATACATATACAATATTAGTTTAGCTAAGCAAAGGCACGAACCTGGCGAGCATACCAGCATTTTTATATCTCGGCTAGGAAGTATGCGCGCACTCTTTTCCGACTTATTCACTGGTGGACTGCCGGACACTCTCCATATAAAATCATTTAAGATAGGTCGACACGGCATGAATCCGTATATTGGGTCACCGACCCTCTAATTCAACAAGATTTCTTTCTCTAATAAATTTTGTTAAACTCCTTAGAATTATCTAAATGGCGAAACAAGTCCATACAGTGCCGAAAGTTTGAAAATCGGCCGCGGCGTTTGTCAGTAGCCTCGAGCCCATGTTCAATGACTGGGGTAAGAAAAGTGTTAACGCAGAAGCACTTTATGGCTGTGTGTATCCGGCCAACATTCTTAACAATTTTTGTGACGGAAATCATGGCGTAGCTGGTACAAACGTTAAACAAGAAGTTGAAGTGTTGCTTCGAGCAAAATACGAGCTTGCCATTTTCTTCCATATTGTCTCTGGTGGAATGACCTGCAGCACTAAGCGGTTCTTCTAGTGATGTATTTTATATATCCTCCGGCGATAATTCTAATATGACATTCCAGGTCGCGAGGAGCTATTCGAGTCAACAGTAGAGTAACATACAAACATGAATAAATTGAGAAGAAATTCAGCAATAAGCCCCGAGGCACCGAATCGGAAACTAAGCTGCCTGAACGTTGTCAAGTGATTGTTCTTTTTGAAAACGGCCGGATTACTTTAGTACCTTGCGATTTCCGCAAATGTGCTTGAAAAACAGGAAGACGACCCTTTTCTGCGGTAAGTGTACCAGCGAACCATTTGGAAAGAAAGTGCGCGTGTATATGGCCAAATAGTTCTGATTCGAGAATCTGTGCACTCAAAGCCGCAAGTTTCCGTTTCAGGCAGCCAGGAAGGCAGCTTCGCATATTCTACATTCCTTGAGCAGGGCGGGTACGAATGAAACGGCGGGAAGATATGGTGCAAGCGCACATTCCTGAAGTGAGCGGGCGGAGTTTACGGCGCGAATGGCGATTGAAGTATACAAAAGATGTAATAAATTCGGACGTGGAGAAAGGGTAACATTCGGGGGCCGCATGCCCGTCTTTCTCCCGTCTGTCGCACACCCCTTCACTCCACCCTGATGTCTCTTGAAAGTGTTGTGCTGTTTTTATTAAGGCGAAAGCCTTATATGTCTCATCGTTCAGGCGACATTCAACGTCCTAGAGTGAAAACACTGTCGTCGAAGCGAAATCGTACGCGATGACGACTCGGTGAAGTCAACTTGAGGGCCAATTAAGCAGCTCAAGTTCAGCCGTTACACAGGCTATGAGGTCAAGCGCAAAATCAATGGCACTTACTACGCTGTCCCGACATAGTGTCTTAACTATTTTCTTTTTTTATTGTCATACCCTCAGGGTCCAGTGGGCATTACAGAGGAACTTATATGCAAACGCTCACACAACAATTTCGGTGGTGCGTGGGTCACCGTCGCCATTGAAATAATTAAGATAGAGTTGATCCAGGCACTCAAACCCACCACCTTTGGTGGGAGTCGAACCCTCGAGCTTATGTGGGAGTCGAAGCCGCCACCTTTGGTGTTAATTAGGGCGAGGATAATTAAGGTATAGTTAATAAGGTTGGCGTCAATAAGGCACTTGAACCCGCGACTTTTGGTCGGAAGAAACAAGTAATAAGACGTAACAATGCATTCGCATAAAAATGTCAATTAATTTCATGGATGTCTCTTGAGCGCGCACACTTTCGCCTTCACCCTCTTTGGGCTATGCTAAAGTGACTACCAGTTCTTGCGATAGCAATTATATGGACACTCCAGGCGCATTTCCACCATCGTCATCGTTGTCGACGTTGGCATCGCTGTGATGTTCCGTATGAAGTCCAAGCGCGATGCCATCGCGGCTGTGCGCCGTGTTCTGTGTGTGCGAGTAAAAGCGTGCGGGGGTGAGCCTACGATGTTCGCTCGATCTCGTCTGCGCAAAAGGAGGAAGGCGGGGAGGGAGCGTACCGTCTTCCATCGTGCGCAAAACCCTGGCAGGGGGGGGGAGGAGGGGGTTGTTCAACTCGGGTGGCGGCTGCGTATGGCACAGCCGCGCTAGGCCGCGCGGGCTTTATCTTAAATACAATGCAATGGGGACAGAGTGCGCCGAGTGCTGATAGCTTCCTGTGCGCTTTGTTCTCGTCAATTCGGGTTGAAGCAGCACGAAGGTCAATTCGCTTGCGGCTGCTGCGCTTCCTGACGCCAGCGTTTTGACAGCGAGTGTCCGCGGTGATCGAAAGAGATATGTTCGTGTGTGCTTGTGCGCTTGTGACAACATGCTTGCTAATTTTGTTAGTAAGCGAATGTTTACAAGTTTATACGGCCAAAAAAAACTGCTCTCTTTAATTCGTATAGCTGTCTGATAATTTGCTATTGCAATCGATGCTCCCTCCGCCTTTTGGGCAAAACTGCGACTTTCTAATTATGTTGCGCTATCGAATTGTATTGTAGCCGCATTCGTAGCATGTCCAACATTTTCAGTGTAATACTTTTCTCGTTCCGTCCGAGACGGACGTTTTCTGGGGCAGGGTCACTAATTTGGTCACTTGGCTATCATTATGGTGTGGCCGCCACAATCTGAACAGACAGAGGAAGTGGCAGAAATTGATGCCATAACATATCGGTCGGAGCAAAGCCTTTATATTGAATCACGTCGCCTCTTTGCAAAAAGCAATTGATCTTCTCAACTGGTTCAAGGCACAGTGGGTGCTTCCTTATGCTTGTAAGGCTATAGATGTAAAGCACGAAAGATCTTGAATGACTAACGTTGCTTTCCATCGTGTGAAACAAGCCCTATATATGTACACAGCTAGCAGTTCTAAGTCTCGTAGAACCAAACAAAACATATATGACACATCTAGTATAATAAATGTTGGAAAAGCACAAGCGTACTTATAAAAAAAACCTTATTTCTTGATTACATGTTCCCCAAATAGCCGCCTTTCATTAAATGTTGTCATACAGTGGGTACATTAAAAGGCACTCCATTCTTTCAGAAAATGCTAGGAAATATTTTAGTTTACTTTAGCGGGAGGGATGTGCACACAGGATGAATACCTGACGACGCAATTAAGTCCTGACTGTCAACTATGCTCCGCTTGAAAGTGGGCGTGGTCACATAGAAGTCATAAAAACAAATACATGAAGCAAAATGTAGACTTGTTGGCGGTGAAATCTGTGACCTTTCGAAATTCTTGATAAATGACCTGAGAAGCTGGCACAATTTCTTGCCCTACAGTATTACGCCACCCAGACGCACATCGTTCTTTGGAAGCTAATAAAGCTATTACGTCCCGTGGTTCACAGCTCACCTAAGCTCTACTCTACCAGTGAAGGCACGCCGTTCAGTTTAACGCCTTAATTGGATATTTAGATATTCATAAAGCAATCTTGACGGCATGCGTCGGCTTGTAGGCAGATCAAATTATGAGTCCTTATACTCTGGCGTCATGAAAAATTACAATTACTTGATGAAAACAGAATAAGACTACTGGTTTCTATGGTTCCTACTCGTGTTTCGTCATCCCAGCGCTGTATTCAACGAGAATGATCATTATTTTCGTAGAACCGTATAGAAATAAGGAATAATGAAGTCTAGACAAAGGTACAGGATTGTACCTTTATTTTACCTTGGCCATCGGCGAGAATGCCACCATACTCTCTCACACCGTGAGGGAGACCTTTCAGGTTAGCCCTTTCCCAAGGAATGTACACCCATAATATAATGCGGCTAGACGCAAGGCACGAGCCCGCTCTTTCATTGACCTTAAGCACAAAAGCCCACAACAAACTACTTATGATGCAGATGCTGCCCAGTACGGACAGCATCTACACAGATTCATTTGTAGCTGTTGTAGCTGATCCTCACGGCAAAATCCTTAATGCAGCTTCGGTAAGACACACCACGGTAGCGGCGGCTGAAGGCGGGCTTGGTGGCTGTGCCACAGAAAGACCACTAATCCGCTTTTCCTGACAATGCAGGTACTTGTCACGATCATCGTCGCATTGTTGCCTAGCCTGACGGCTGAGCCGTCTGGTCCGTTGCCGCTACCGCTTATTAACCTCAGCCCAATGAAAATGGGACTGGCTACGTCATCACCAACGTCAGCGCTGCCTTTGACACACCACCACGGACCTGCAGAACCCTCGCTGCCACCTGGATTGCCCCATCACAGTCGACATCACCATTTTCATCAAGTGTAAAACCGCAACAACCGTCCACAACACTTCGTGGGCTTGGTGGCTGTGCCACAGAAAAGACCACTAATCCGCTCTTCCTCACAATGCACGTTAGTAAAAAGTACATCCTCTTTTCAAAGAAAACTAGTAATTAGCTCTTAGTGCAGCTACCAAGCCCACAGTGTCTGAATGCTATCGCTACTAATTGTTTTCACACCATCTGCTCCCTCCTTCTGTTGTCATCCGGTGATAATGTATCTAACCCCGGTCCCGATTCTAACGCCATTTTCACCGAACTGCAGAAAATTTCCGCCGGTCCATCTCTGCTCATAGCCGAGGTTGGTGAACTAAAAATCCAGCTACTAACAACAGACAAAACCATTCGCGATCTGAATAAGAGGATGACCGTTCTCGAAGATCACTACCAAACCCTTATAACCCTCAAAACAGAACTAGATTCCGTTCAAAATAACGCAAGCAAGACAGCCTGCTTAGCCTCTACACTAGAAGCACGTTTAGACGACGCCGAAAATCGATCGCGACGGAACAATCTAATATTTTTTGGCCTTGAAGACACTAATACAACCGAAACATATGCCGAAACTGAAGATATAATCATGAGTCATTGCCAAGATCGCCTTAACATATCAATCGACCCTAAAGAAATCGAACGCGCACATCGACTCGGGCGCCATTCTGATAACCGTCACCGCCCAATAATAGCCAAATTCACGTTCTACAAAACCAAAGACACTATTCTTTCAAATGCCCGGAAACTAAAGAACACATCTTATAGCATCGGTGAAGACATCTCTCGTCCTGTCCAAACCACGCGCAGTCATCTTGTAGCATTCGCCAAATTCAAAGGTGTTAAATTTTCACTGCACTAAAAGACACTGCGCATTGGTACAAAATGATCTGTGTGCGATACCTCATCGCAGACGGTTAGAGAAATATAGCGGTCACCTTTCCCAAAATTAGCTAATACGCCTCCCGGTACCTCAGCAAGCAACCCTCTTCCGTTCTCCATAATCTAGACTAACATTCGCAGTTTTATGCCGAAACGAGAACTTGTGTCTAGCATAGTCACGTCGTCTAACAGCAATATGCTGATACTAACCGAAACCTGGCTTACCAACAATATCGCCGACTCTGCAGTTATTACTGATTTTCCAAATATTTCTGTTTATCGAAATGATCGCACATGTTCTGGAGAGGGCGGTGTATTGATTGCTGCTAGTCCGGAGCTTTCATGTTCACCCATCAGTATCACATCTGACTTGGAGATACTGTGGCTTCTGTGCCATACTTCACCACACTCCGTTCTAATCGGCCTGTGTTATCGGAATTCGCATGCTAACCCAACGTTTTTCCATGAGCTTGACAACATGCTAAGCCAACTTACGACATCATACCCGAACGCACATATTCTTCTCTTTGGTGTTTTTAACTACCCAGGAATATATTGGCATAACCAACCTCATTCACAAACAATCACCGCAGAATCAAAGGATTTTCTCGATGTTTGTTTGAACTTTAACCTTAATCAACTAGTTACCAGCGCAACACGCATCGCAGGCAACTCCAGCGACTCTTTAGACTTAATACTGAGCACTCATCCTGACAGTTTATCATCCATTACGTATCTAGAGCCCATTAGCGACCCTAAAGTTATTCAAGCATATTTTTCCTTCCGCACCGAGTGTCATGAAACACAAAATAAACCAATCACTTTGTATGACAAAGGTAATTACGACGCCATTAATCACGAACTCAGGAATTTTTTCCGAATCTTCGAAACCATTTTTAACCAGAGGTCGGTTAACGATAATTGGTCGATATTCAAGAATAAACTACAGGACCTAACAAAAAGATTTATCCCCAGAATAACGTTTCGTCAAAATCGCTATAAACGTTGGTTTTTAAGTCAAAAAAAAAACTTGAAAATAAAAAGAAACGGTTCTTTCGCGCAGGAAAGCTAAAAGGAAACGTCGAAGCGTGGGAAAAATACTACTCAGCCGAAAAGAAATACTTGACCGTGATCACCGACGCAAAACAATCATTCTTTAATAAAAACCTGCCGCGCATGCTATGCGATAACCCAAAGAAATTTTGGCGAGTCATCAACCTTGCACCAACGCCCTCAATTGCACTCGCTCATGCGTCGGGTGCACCAATCTCCGACACAGACAGCGCTAACATCTTCAATACCGCTTTTCAACAGTTTTCACACAAGAACGCAACCCGCCTTCATGTATGCCACCTACTAATACCACGTCACCGATGGACGCGATAACCTTTTCTTCAAACGGTATATCGTCCTTAATTGTGAAAATGAAATTGTCTTTGTCAGCCGGCATCGACGAAATCAACACGAAAGTACTAAAAAATACGAAGTGTAATGCTGCAGTGTATTTGAAACTGTTGTTTTCACAGTCACTTTCTACAGGTCTCATTCCGAATGACTGGCAAACTGGGAAGGTCGTTCCACTCTACGAATCAGGTCATAAAAATTGTCCTGTAAACAACCGTCCCATATCTTTAACTAGCGTCCCTTGCAAAATCATGGAACATGTCATATGCTCTCACATTATGGACTTTTTGGACGCTAACAATTTCTTCCATCCATCCCAGCATGGTTTCCGCAAAGGATATTTTATGCGAAACTCTGCTAGCCATATTCCTCAATGATTTGCATGCTGACTTGGACACTAACCTTCAGGTTGACGCTATTTTTCTGGATTACGCCAAGGCATGTGACAAAGTTCCGCATCAACGGTTATTACAAAAACTATCTTGCTTAAACCTACATCATAACGTACTACAGTGGATCAAAGCCTTCTTAACAAATCGCTCTCAATCAGTCATCATAAATAACCAGTCGTCTAATCCTCTTCCTGTAACATCAGGTGTCCCACAAGGCTCCGTTCTCGCCCCTCTTTTGTTTTTGATTTATATTAACGACCTCCCACTGCATGTAAATTGCCAAATTCGAATGTTTGCGGACGACTGCGTTATCTACCGCCGAGTAACTAACACTACTGATCAAGAAGCCCTCCAACAGGATCTTAACTACATCCAACAATGGTGTGAGAATTGGCTCATGACTCTTAACCCTAACAAATGCAAGCTCCTTTCCATTTCCCGTCGACACAAGATTCATGAAATTCTGTACAAAATCGCTAACGAATCCGTAGAATCCGTATAATATTTCAAATACTTAGGCATTACATTATCAAAAGACCTAACATGGAACGCACATGTCGCTAGCGTGATATCATCATCAGCAAAAAAAAAAAAAAACACTGCGATTTCTTTAACGTCATCTTCGCCTCGCCCCACATCACGTAAGATTGCTCGCTTACAAGTCACTGGTTCGACCTAAACTAGAATACGCATCTGCCATATGGAACCCGCATCATGTTAACCTCATAAACGACCTAGAAGCAGTCCGAAATCGCGCTTACAAGGTTCATTCATTCTTCTTATTCGTATGACGTCAGTGTTTCAGCTTTGAAAACTGAATCTTCGTTATCGCCTCTCTCAGCTCCCCGTCGCATAGCTACTCTATTACTGTACCACAAGTTCTATTACTCATCACTTAATCGTGCACCTTACATCAATCCAGCATTGTACATTTCTCACCGCCCCAGCCCCACCCTTCAAGTTTTTCGTCCACGGGTCCGAGCTGTCACTCTTCAGCTTCCTTCTTTCCACGTGCAGCTAAAGATTGGAACGGCCTTCCCCAACATATCGTTGACATCACCTGTGCATCATCATTCGCTGAAAATTTAAATAACCTTTTCTGTACATGAACACATATGGCATTGTCATTCATGTTTTGCTGACCCCACCCCTTATGTAATACCCACACGTGGGGTGTTTAAGGAAAGAAAAATGAAATGAAACTGGCTGCCATCGCGCTGGCTATGAATGACCCCTCGCGGCCAGCCAGTATAGATGTAAATCTACACTAACTCGAGATGAGCCATATACGAGCGTTTCTATCTCTCCTAATCTTGAAAGAGGCGGCGGCTATAATCAAGCAAAGACCGCCTGATGCTTTTCACACTATCGCATGGTTCCCGGAACATATGGGAACCAATCTACATCCCAGCAAACCCAACCCGAATGAGCTAGTTCATGACCAAGCGCGAGGTCTAACATTCCGCGATGGTCCTGATACGCTAGACAGTCCGGATTGTGAGTATAACTCTGACCCATTACTCTCTTTTCATGAAATAGCGAAACACCATCAGCTTGGGCGCAGGCAATTCCCGCTTACACAGCTAACTAGACCTCAATATCTCACATTGAGAATGTTACAAACGGGATCTTTCCCGTCGAGAGGAAGGTTTAGCCGCTTTGCTACGGACATCGACCCACACTGCTGTGAGTGCAATGAAGAGTATTGCTCGGTAGCACACATTCTCTGGCAATGTTCTACGCTACAAAACGCCTCTTTTAATAAACAAGAGAACTGGGAGGAAGCCCTTAAAAGAAGCGATCCCCAGGACCAACTAAGACCTGTCCAAAGTGCCCGCGAACGGGCCGAGGACCATGGTCTTCCGGCCCCAGCGTGGGAGCGGCCCGCAACTACGACTTAGTAGGTCCTTAGGACCTTAGAAAAGTTTGTTTGCTGACTGACTGACTTCACATTTTATTGCATGTTCTTGCAAAATCAAAGCTTCATTTATAATCAAAACAGTTTCTTTGGAGGAGTTTCTATAAACATTTGACTAGCTGGTAGACCACACGTTTTAGACGTTGCATGCATATTTGACTGAGCCGTTTGAAACGCTGCCTCTTTGTAGAACTGTTGAGCACTTCTCGACGAATACAAAGCAAAATCCACTGCTGCTGCAGTTCTTTGTGTTAAAAAAAGAAAGAAATACTTAACCTTGCACTCGGCCGCGCAACGCTTGAAACAGCGAAGCTGGGCGATCTTAGACCAGCATTTGCCGGGAGTACGCGCGTACTTTTCATCTTATTACTCATGATGATGATAATTTATTTTCGCGCGTCTCGGACTTACGGCCGTCACCGAGCGTTGCATCGCGCAGCTTGCAACACCAACACCGCGGTCCAGGAGACCCGTTCCATTAATGCGTCTCTCTCTCTCGCTCTCATAGCGTGCAAAATCGCTTCACCTCGCAGACCACGAGCGTATGAACGGGCCAGCTTTGGACGAAGACAGCGACGCTCGAACGCAGTCATATGGTTTGCATAAATGCACGTTCTGCAAGCGTGGCTGTATAGCCTAGTGGTTACAACGCTCGCCTTGGGACCGTTGGTACGCGGGCTCGAATTCCGCCTCGGCAAGAAAGTGTATTTTCTTTTCTTTCTTGGTAGTTTCTTGATACGCAATACAAATAACGGCTGGCTCTAAACAGCTTCACTGTTAAAAAAATCAAATCATCTCACCCTACGGGCAACCATGGTGGGATGCGAAAGCATCGCGGGGGGTGCGCATCGAGTTTCCGTTTCGTTTCACTTGGCAACACAACCCAATGAAAGTTAGAGTGAGAGAATGTATTGAGAAGAGAGGAGACGTTTGTACGGGGTTGGTTGCGTCTTTATTCAGAGATCGTACGTGATTCCTAGCGTCGGTGCGCGCGGTATCTTGAAGACGATGGCCTTGTGGTCGGTGAAGTGTAGCGTGAATGGGTCTTGCTGCAGAGGGTCGAGTTTGAAATTTGCGAAGACGAGGTCTATGCACGTTCCCCTGATGGTAGGGGGCTGCTTGTGATCTTGGGAAATGCATTCCAAAAAGCATACGTCCTTCATGTGCTGCACCAGCCAGTCGGTTGTCAGTATGTCTACGTTGAAGTCCCCTGCGAGTATGAAGGGCGCGTGTCTGTAGGTCTTGGTGTACTCTACCATGCTCCTTGCAAGGTAAAGTTCGACGCTTTCTCTTGAGATGTTGGGCTTGAGATACAGCGTTAGAGCCTCCTTGCACACGAAGCACACCGCGAACTGCAGGGAGTCGCCGGTGTTGTTGCTGAACTGGCGTCGAAGCACGCCGACGGCCGCGTTACGCTGACGTTCGTTCTGGACGCTCCCGACTTTGCTCAGGTTGTTGTCGAACAAAAGCCGGTCGCACACGATGCAGCTGTGCGCGAAGCTCCGATCGAGGATGTCGCGCTTGAACCGCGCGTCAGCACCGTCGAAGCCCGGGCGTTGTAATGGCCTCGAACGTGTTGCTGGTCTGGCCGCAGACTCGCGTTGCCTCGTCGCTTCGGGATCGGGAGCTGCCGCTCGACGCTGGCGTTGGGCTTCGACTTTCCGAGCCCGGAGTTTCTTCCGACGTTTACGTTTACGTTCGGCTTCCCTGGCCCGAAGTTCGGGGTCCGCTTGCCGACGCTGACGTTCGGCTTCCCGAGCCTTCCTCTGCTCCGCGGCGGTGGCGCTGCCGCTGCAACTAGCGCCGGCGTTGACGTTGTTCATGGTGTTTCGCACATCGTTGCAGAGAGAGAATGACGGAAGCAGAGCGAACGCGCGCTTTATACTGCGCCGGGACACTTGCGCCGCCTACCGGTGTACCCTTAGAGAGAGAGTGTGAGAGAGTGAGAGAGAGTTACATGCAATGATTTGCTCCGCCGCACCTGTGGCGTAGAGGGGAAGAGGAGAACGCACACCTGTGTAGGAGAGGAGAATGATCGAGAGTTGCGCATGCGCAGTATGGATGCGGACGCCACAGAACGGACACTGCCCCGAGCATAAGATGCTCTCGCATCTGAAAAAATCTCCTTCCACGTACGCATATTATTCGCTCTTTGTATCATTCTTCAGCATATTACCAAATGTTTTGCCAAGTGCTAAAAGAACACAGACTAAATTTAACACTATTGCTGATATTCGCTACTTAACTGATTGTTTCGCGTGCACGATAATTACATGGCATTTATAATGTTCTTCAGCATGCTTGTACCGCCTATGCTACAAACTAATAAAGTGGTGGTGAATCAACGCATAGTTTCTTTGCAGTAAAAGTTCTTTTTCAACTGTTAAGTCTTATGACAGACGCTCTGCTTAAAACAAGCGATAGGCAATGTTAATAATTTTTTCCCTCTAGCCTTTCGTCACTGGATTGCATGAAGCCACGCCTCGGCTATTGTTGCAGTCATGCATACGCCACTACGTTTCATAAACACGAATAAGCTGGCACGACAAAATCGTCAGACATTCTGGCTTAACTTCTTCATTGAAAGCGTGAATAACGTTTCCGTGTCCCCCGGAAGTGCAAGTTTTCATAGGCAACTAAGGAAAAATGTGCGTAAGCAAGGTTGTGCAATGTCTAACAGCTTGCGCACGAAAACTGCGTTTGGGCATTTCATTGCTCGGGGAATATAAATGTTTTTTTGTGACCTGACAAGAAAAACTGCAAAGGAAACCTTAAGTGGCAATCCCCCGTGCCATTTGAATAGCTTTTGTGTAGCGTTGCTTAATGCAGCTATACAGACCGAATCCGAAGCGGAGGGATCTATCCGATGGCTCTGTAGTTTTTATCACAAGTATCGCTAATTGTGAAAAAAGGGAATGCTACGTGGTCAGGTGATTAGTTTGAAACTATATATACCTGTCCTGATACCAGATAAACAATCGCAATGCAGCGGCTTAGTAAGGCTGCACAATTTTTCTTTTAAGCATTAGGCTCACGAAACTATCCTCAGCCGGTGAAACGTTATCTTCTTTCTGTTCTAAGGCTGAATATTTGTCTAAGAGCACCAGCCTAAATTGGTCTGTTTTTGCCCTTACTGCGTCTAGGTTGGCCGGTTTCTTCTTGACTAATTTTATTCTTTCTCTCTTCAAAGTGAGAAAAATTCTAGACCTCACTAACCTGCGGTCACTGCACTTAAGCCTACCTAACACTTTGACATCCTCTATACATCATGCACACATACACGCTACGTATTATCAGGTCACAAACGGCTCGTAAAAAAGAAAAATACATAAGGAAAGTAACCTGCACTGCAAAATACATGGAGTTGCGGCGAAGGGCACTGAGGTATGCAGCGCGGTTGAAAAGGCGCAGAGTAATTTCAGAGAGAATGTGTTCCAGGGATCTCTGCCTTGTTCTGAAGAGATGTTTGTGACGGTGGGAGTAGCCAGAGGTAAGTTGGCCGTAGAAGGTCATTTGTTGTATGATTTCATGGGTGAGCAAGGGAGCGCATCCGCATCAGAATAATTGCGCCCGGATAGATAAAGGACGTAAATGTGGAAGCCTTTTAGAGAAGAGCCCAACGACCGATGGGCAAGGGGGATTCTTGAGGGAAGCAAACCAACAGATTGCGTAGTGGTTTGCCACCATGTCGAAAGTCTGACCGTTCAAATAGGGACTAAATAGGCCTAACGCCGACGCATTTGCGACACATTGTTTCTCGGTGAACGAGTAACTCCCTTTCGCCTTGGTGACCAACGTAATCCCGGAAGCCTGGCTCGCGTTGCGAGATAAGTGCACCAACTACGACATCCTTGGCTTTCGTATGTATTGAGGCAGAAAAAGTCGTCATAATTGCGTAGCATGGGTGCTGAAGTAAGTATATGGTACAGTGCCGTAAAGGCTTGGTTGCCGGCTTGTGTCCCGTGAGAAAGATCGCCAGGGCCAGCCAGTAGCTGTGTAAGCAGTGCTATATATGCATAAAAACGAGCACACCGACAAAGCTGCTAAGATCTTTGACAGTCGGTGGCTTCGCTAACTCGGAAACAGGACGGAGATTTTCAGCGTCAGAGAGAATTCTATTTTTTTAAACGACGTGCCCAAGTATAGCAAGCAGGCGCGCCCGGAAGTGACATTTGTTCAGCTTAATGTTAAGGCATGCGTTTGTAAGGCAGCGGATAATCGTGCGTAGACGGGTAAGATATGTACTGAAATCAGGGGAGAACACAACGACAGCGTGCTAGATAACAGAGACATAGTATCTTTATTTCAGACCATGTAAAACGCTATACGTCATTGGCTCGAGTTTTGCGGGCGCATTGCAAAATCCGAATTTCATAACTGTGATTTCATACAAGCCAACCAAAGTGACAAACGATGTCTTTGGATGATCACACTATGCAATAGGGGCTTGTCGATAGCCCGAGTGAAGGCCTAGGGCAGCAAAAAAAACGGTACTTTAGATCTAACGAGGGCGTCGTTTTCTCGGAGGAGACGTTCAACGAACACTTCAGAACCATTGGCAGGGGACAGGCGAGGACTTATAAATGTGGACGACGATGCACTTCGTTCCTTAGGCACTGTGGTAGTTGGTTTTCCGCATGAATAACACTCGGCTGGTGACGCATAGGTGATTAGAACGGTGGCTTGATGAGGGGGAGCGACGAGATGAAAAGTCGACATGGGGAGCAGACTGGAGGTCACGTGGATAGACTTCTGATGACTGGTCTTGTTGCGTGTAACAGGGCGTGGTGCACTCGTGGCCCAGGCGAAGCTCCAGCGACAGAAACGCGCAACGCTACCCGGCATTGCGCAAGCGTAACAGATCGACTAACCGGGTTGTCTGCAGCGCGCCAGAAATTTTCGTATTGCTGTTGTGTAGCACAAAAAGAAGCGGCGTACCTGGTGGTGGAACAGGTAGTTGACACTGGTAACACTGGTAACACGACGTGACTTTCTAATGCCATGCACATTTGTTAGAATCGCGGCGACAACAGACGGCTACAAGGCATATAGCAGAGCCTTTGAGACCTGGTCCTGAGTCACCTGCCGAATGGTCAGAGCGAGACTGTGCTTAGGCACTTGCGTGGCTGCCAAGCCCGAAAGCTGTCGAGCAACTTTTTCACACAGAAGATCCACCAGCGGCGTGCAGTGAAATGCGTTGTTTGCATAGTTCGTCAAAGCTCTGGCACAAGTCCAAGTGCTCAGACTACGGTGCGTGTGTCCTTACACAGCGATTTTTGAAAGGCATCGTCGTCTATGCTTTTAATTATGTGCTCGATTTTGTGTTATTCAGTCATGACAAGATTAACCAACAAATGGATTAACGTGCTTGCACAAGGCAATAACATCTTCTATAAAGCTCGTACAAGTTCCGCCCTGCTGCTGCGCACGCCCGCGTAGGCGCTGCTCGGCTCGGAGCTTCCGCACTGTGGGGCGGCTGAACACTTCTGCGAAGCTTATCTTTAAAGCCGCTTAATAGGTTAAGTATGACTCGTGGTTAAGAAGCCATAGGCTTGCGCCATATTTCAGGTAGAATAGGACATTGTTAAGTTACGCAGTATCGTCGCTCATCTTGTGCGGGCTCACCCTTTGAAACGACAAGAACCAATCTTCTACGTCTTGGTCATCGATGCCGTTAAAGAAAACAGGATCTCACTGGCACCGAAGCTCACTGCGGCACCTCCATCAGGCATTGTCGGGGCTCTACACAACGTCCGGTTTCGGAGTGCGATGCTATATTTATTCTAACCACTTTATTCAGGGGAAGCAGCCGGCGAAAACAGCGCCAGAACATCAGCCAAAGAATAGACCCGGCGCCAACAGCTCGCGTGGAGCGTTCACGCCCAAATCGAGGACAGCTCCGTGCTGCTTGCTTCTGTGTTGTTCAATGCAACAACCACTTTAATAATAATAATAATAATAACAATAATAATAATAATAATAATAATAATAATAATAATAATAATAATAATAATAAGACACCTATGTATGTCCACTTCAGAAGAACAATCTCTCCCAGAGACCTCCAATACCCTTTTATGCATACACGCTAGGTAACATCAGGACATAAACGGCAGCAGGCCGATTTCCTGTTCCCTTTTTTAATGGAATGTGTGTTCTGTGTTGCTGGCACCTTGTAAAGGCACCGGCTAGTCCTCTACTCCAACGGGCATTAAAAAGATGAACACTCTAAAACACCCTGAAGCGAGTTCGCGTGAGTGGTGCACAAGTCGTGACACAGAAACAACTAGTTCATATTTCAAGTTGGCAAGCTATAACGGAAGTTAAATGCAATCTCCGGGTCATTCTTTGCGCACGATGGTGCGCCTATACATATCTGATTTTTTTTCAAAATAAGACGTAGTTGCGAGTAACGCAGATCTTTTTTCCACCTATTTTGCTTCTTTGTGTCGTGTTGCTGAATGATGCTATACTCGGGATGAGATTTTTTTTATCTACACTGTGATTTCGTGAAGCAAGAAATTGTAATCATTGTTGTACCGGGGGCGAGAGGGGGGGGGGGGATCACGCTACACACTATTCGAAAATAAATAAATGGAAACAAAGAAAGCAAATTTGTAGGTCCGAAGTTAGGCCGCAGACAAAGTTACTTGGCCATCATGTCCACGGAACAAAGGCTGCCATATAGCAGAAGAATCGAGCACAATATTTGCCAACATACGGCTGAATTTGAAGTAAAGATCTCGTGCCTGCCTCCGCAAGTTCTCCCGACAGAATTTTTTTTTTCAGAAAGAGACGGCCCTTAGAGAGACGGCAAGGAACACCACTGCCTCTGCAGGCCCTGTCAAAGTAAGGAACTTGCCTTGCAGTACCTCACAAGCAAGCAGCTGGCAAAGTTAATTGGAAAGCGTACGCAGCGCTGACAGAAGCCCTGCTCTGAACAGTCTTGCTGTGCGGATAACATAACTCCAAAGTATAAAAAGAAGAGAGGGTACCGTTGCAGGCAGGCACGTCTGAGGTTCAGCGCACAAATTACGGCACGCAGGATATTGCCTTTTTTCCCTCTTCCTTCCATTCGCAAACTTCTCGGTCGCACGCCTGTTCTTCTTGCGTGTTGTAACCCGGAAACAAGTCAGAGTTGCTTTCTTTTCAGGCCTCATTTAACGCGCGGGCTTTTATACCTTGTGTTTCACGGTCTCTGAGAAAGAAGTGTCAAGCCTGTACTGCGAGGAAAATGGCTCTATTTTCGTTTGCTAAGTTTCTTCTGCCCTCTTGTTCAGTCACTTGTCTGCTTGAGATGCTAGAGGGAACAGAAAGGCTTTACGCACGATTGAAGCCATTTCAAGGTCATCAGATGCTGTCAACAGGTATAAAAATAAGGCGTTTTCAGAGTTGGGAAGAAAAAACTAATTGATTGAACGATGTGTTTATTAGGTTTTTGTCCCAGTTCTCCAGCGAGGTTTAGCTAAATTATGACCCTGTGCGTGCCTTTCTCAGTTTTTATCTCCTGAATTCGCGTTTCCGTGATCAGCCTGCTTGTTTTACTGCAGATCCAGCTGCGACACAACTATACGATTGATGTAATAAGGACATTTGGCCCGTAGGAGTGGTGTAGAAGCGTTTTTATAACCATGTTTGAGAAGCCTCATTGTTAGAAGTTTAGCAAACGCTGTAGAAGGGGCCTCAGCCCGTGAGAGTGTCTTGTAGGTCTGCTCTAGGAGAGCAGGTGTTGCGGTTCGCCATGTGGATATGGTGCAAGCGCATTTCCACGGTGCCTATATCTTTCTGGATAGGTTCACAGGAAATGGAGATACCTTGCCGGAACTGTTACCTGGTGGTTGGGGCGTTGGCCTGGTGCAGTACATACTGGTACAGAGCGTTTGAAAAAGATTGCGTGCAAAATACGTGGTGTTTCAGTTAACTTGGGTCAAACTTGAAAAATATGCAAATGCCACATACTGGACAGAACCAAGGTAATATTTTTTTGCTTTCAATAGGAGATACTGAGATTATTTTTTGCATTACACCTACTTACATAATTAGCCTGAATTAATTTATAACCTCTCAAATAATGTAATTAAATGAAAAGTGTCGATGAGAAAATTGTACAGCAACATGAAAAACTCCCGATACAACTTTCTGTTGCGAAATGCATGCTACGTAAAAGTGTTTTTCCGGGCGTGAATGATGCCCGCGAATACACGCAAAGTTCCTCGAGCGGACTGTCGTGCGGCAATTTCGCGTGCATTCGCGGGCTTCTTTCACTCTCAGAAAAACACGTTTATGTAGCACGTATTGAGCAACAGAAAGCTGTATCGGGAGTTTTTCATGTTGCTCTACAATTTTCTCAATGACGCTTTTCATTTAATTATAATATTTAGGAAGTTGATAAATAATTAGGACTAATTGTGTAATTAGGCGGAATGCAACAAATAATCTGAATATCTTCAAGCAACAGCAAACAAAATTACCTTCGTTCTGTCCAGCTACGTGGCATTTGCATATATTTAAAGTTTGGCCGAAATTAGATAGATAGATTAAGATGTAGTGACGAGCTGTTTGCGGCAGCTGTCAGCGCCTCATCAAGCGGGTCTACCATTGTGCCTTTACTTCTACATAGTTTGTATGTACGTCTGAGCCTCGTGCCATTTGTAAGGTTCGGAAGGATTTCATGGCATTTTCCCGTAGCTGAAGTAAAATACATCGTAAGCTTTTCGCACATCGAGCTGCATCGGAGAAGTGCTCCGTTTAATGGCAAGGAAGTTAATACATATGTGGTATCGGTGGCAAGAAAGTGTTGTACAAATCTTCCCATTTTATCCTACCGTGAAATGTTGGGTAACTTCGGAAAAGCGCTGCCGAACCTACGATTTAGTGGAAGTTCTATTCTTGAGCAGCTACAGCACGAAAGATCAGGACGCAACACAGGGACAGAGAACGGCACTGACTAACAACTAAATGTATGTGCATTCAAGCAGCATAACGTGGTGTACCAATCAACAAGAAAAATTGAAAAGACGAAACAAGAGCCTGCGTGGAAGTATGGGAACTAAATTACTCTGATTGGAGTGATATTTTTTTCCGGTGTGAAATCAAAATACTTATGTTATTACCTAACATATTTATGCTTATTATGTTATAATGAAATGCATTACGGCGCATATATAAATGTACCAGACGTAGCTAATGAGTATGCAAGGCATTTGACTTAGAACAAATTCTGAGATGGGCACTGGATTCCGAGACTTGCACCGTCAAACTCACGATAAAAAAGTCACTGTTTAAAGAGAACGCTGTTTCATGCACTGAAGCATAAAGTTAATTGGAATGTTATTGCCATTTCGTCGGATACTTCGAAAATTAATCTCTCGAAACTGCCGTACTGCTGAGAATTCGTTCTATGCCAATATGCCTTGCATACTCACTATGCTACAATCCTGCATTGAAATACGCGTATGTGCAGTCAAGTCAAAAGATAAAAAATTTAATTACAGTATTTATGTTATTATTCAATTAGGCCTTTAGATTTGTCGTGCAATGAAGGGCCACCTCATCGAGTGATTTAGATCCATTATTAGAATTGTGCTATCGGCCACAAGTAATTTTTAAAATTTGGTGCAGCTAAAAAGAAAAAAAAAACGCTGTATATAATGCTTGCATGAAGAAACAAATATTTGTTAGCGCCGCTGTCTGTTCTTTTCTTCCGGTTCTTTTGAGCTGCTTCTGCTCGAGTCTTGAACCAATCAACCCAAATGCGTACGCTGACGCATAAATTTTCGTCCAACTCAAATTGCTTTCAGAACATAACTGCGATGTATGTATACGTTCCAACTGCGGGTAACATTATTGCACGTACCATAGGCGCTGAAAAAGGGGGCTTTGGGGGCTATAGACATTTCCGTACTTTCCCGTGGGGTGTGCAGATTTCTCCCCCCCCCCCCGCCCCATTTCCTGCACCCCAATTTGTAATTGACAGCTCTCTGTCGCTCACATCTGATTTTTTCTTTTAGTGGCTCCTATCTTTTCACTTGCTAATTTTTTCAATTGATTAAAGACCTTGGTTTACTTTCGTTTTTGCGGGCACGCTCAGCTTTTCTATAAATACTATTTTCCCTCACTTTTTGCGAATGCTAATCATCGAGCGAAATCGTATTAAAGGGCAATTGAGCGAACTAATCTTCATTTCTAATGCTATATGGGCAGCTTCAACCTAGTGGATATAGTTGTTAAATGTTCACATTGCTTCCAACATTGTTGTGCAAGTTTTATAGTACAACTAGAGTGCTCGAAAACGTTATATGCTTGTTTTTCGGTATCCTGGGACAACGTCCTGATAGGGTAGCTGATAATTGCTGACTATGTATCAGAGCGTACTTGATAAACAACTGACACAATAAATAAGAACACTCAAGAAGCGCTGAATATTTTCAGCGCTTTGTTTATTGTGTCAGTGTTTTAAGGCGAAACGTTATAGGCTCACAATATTCGGAGGCGGTGGTGGTGTCATGCTGAAAAGTGGGCCGATCCTGGGGATAGTGCAGAAAGGGTCCAAGTTCAATGACACATACCAGGAACAAAAGAGAAAGAGAGAGAGAGAAAGAGAGAATAAAGAGAGACAGAACGAGAGAAAGCACGAGATAGAGAAAGTAAGAAACAGTGAAAGAGAAGGAAGGAGAAAAAGAAAAGAGAGAGAGAGAAATAAAGAGAGAGAGAGAAAGAAATAAAATCACCACGAAGGTCAGATACACACACTACAAGCTTCCCTTACGCCCATTTTAACGCGATATACAGTTGCACGTAGGCTCCCTAACGCGATAGCGTTAAGGGCCCCGTGTCGCAGAAAATCCGGCGTCGGCGTTGATGTCGGTGTCCGTGGCGGAAAAAATGTTCCCCAACCACGCCAACCGCGCAGGCCCTCCGCGTGGCGCAAGGTGTTAGCGAAAGAGAAAATCATCCCTAACCGCCCCGACCGCGCAGGCCCTCCACGTGGTGCAAGGTTTTGGTGAACAAGAATTTAATTTCTCACAGTGAAATCCGTCAGAGAAATGTAAAGTACGACTTTACCATTCGGCGTCGGATTCGGCGTCGGATTGTTTAAAAATTGGCGTCGGATTTTAATTTGAATGTACGAGAAAAGATATTTCTGTTACGAGGAAACTCAAACGCAATCCCCTTTTCCAGCATTCCTACCATACCAACCCTGTGCGCTCGGGTAATTTACTTGCGAAAATGCTATCCAGATGGCGCTCGCGTCCTCGGCAGGTCAAATTGGGACTTGACCTGGCTAATGCGCTTTGCAACACGCACGCACGTCGGGGCAATAGCAAACAATTATTAAAATACGGAAAAAAAAGGTGCTAGGGCCTTGTCATTGTACTACAAGACAACTTATATTGCCCCTGGAAAAATTTCTTCCCAGCAATGCATTTCTGTATAAATGTGGAGCTGACTTTAAGGGGATAGGTGTAAGCTTGTTCTTTGTAAGTTGGCTTTCCCAGTTATGTGTTGCGGTGAAGCTCACTGAAACAAAAATGCGATGCGAACGGGGCCCGATAACGCTATCGCGTTTCACTCTTAAAAGCGAAGCTTAAGCGTTCTCCAATTTTTGTTTATTCCCAAACACATTCAAAAACATTTTTACGGAGAAGCAGTTAAGGGCTTGTTCCCCCGTAATTGTGTCCCCGTGTAGATAAAAACTATCATCATCATTATTTTGGCTCCATGTGTGTGGTGGTTTCCCGCGAGCTACCTTATCAGGACGTTGTCCCAGGATACCGAAAAACAAGCATATATAACGTTTTCGAGCACTCTAGTCATACTAGTTCCTTCACTATGAAAACTTTCACAGCAATGTTAGAAGCAATGTGAACATTTAGCAACATATTTATTCTCTAGGTTGAAGCTGCCCATATAACATTAGAAATGAAGATTAGTTTGCTAAATTTCTCTTTAATACGATTTCTCCCGGTTATCAGCATTCGCAAAAAGTGAGGGAAAATAGTATTTATTGAAAAGCTGAGCGTGCCCGCGCAAACAATAATATACCAAGGTCTTTAGTCAACTGAAAACTTTAGCAAGTGAAAAGTTAGAAACCACTAAAAGAAAGAATCAGATGTGAGCGACAGAGATGTGTCCATTACAAATGGGGGGGCAGGAAATGGGGGCAAAATGGGGAAAAAGAAAGCGAGAACAAAGAAAGAGAGACTGAAAGAGAGAAATGGAGAGAAGAAAGAGAAAGAGGGAGAAAAAGAAAGAGAGAGAGAGAAAGGGAGCGAGAAAGAAAGAATTAAGATCACCACGAAGGTCAGATACACACACGACAAGCTTCGCTTACCCCCATTTTCTCGACAGGGGAAGGGCTGGTGATATTTTTCAACCACACCGCCTATATAATGTGGGCTCAGGGCCATGGCTTCAGAGCCAGTGACCAGCTGAGGCTCTCAGAGAGGACACGAACTGCGGGAGACAAGCAAAGAACAACCTTTACTGACGAAAGCCCCAGGCCAACTGCCGTCCAGCCTTCTGATCCCGCTCCGCCCTAAGGTTCGATGCACGTGGCACGGGCGGGTGAGCCAGCGCCGATGGTGATGAGTGCGCGCATCGGTGCCGTCACGCGGCCGACATCCCCACACTGTCCCCTCCCCTGCAGATCATGCATCCAAGTCGAGGGAGATAAGGTCCTCAAGGGGCGCTTGTGGCTCTGGTGGGGCCAGTGCTTCGGTACCCGGTGGGTATTCTTAGTGCCCATCAAGGACCTCATCGCGAAGAAGGCGAGGGCGCAGTGAGCGGAGTAATGCAATAGCGGCCTCCACGGTGTCGGCAACTGGTGGCTGAAGGGCAGGCTGATACAGGGCAGCTGCGGCGAGCCGGGCCCTGTGTAGAGATCCGGCATGATGAGCCATCCGGGAGATCTCCGGCACACGGCACAAAGGGCAGAGGATGCGGGCTTCCTCTGACGTGTAGACCGCAGGCCGCTCGGACGGAAAGCGTTCAGAGAGGAGGCGGCCCCGGAACGACTCGGGAACGAGCTCCGGCGTGTCCCCGATGAGTGGCCGGGGCTGCAGCTCCCAAGGCAGCCGCGAGACCCATCCGACGGAGGTGTTCATGGGATCCACGACCGTCCATGTGGCGACGGTGCGGCGGTCAGTGGGCGACGACCAAGATGGTGGTAGTAGGGCACGCACTGGTCGTGGAGCCGGGGACGATGGCGAAGTGCGCGGGGGGACCGGGACATGTGTAATATGCGCAGCGGATTGCATGAAATGGCTGGCATGGCAATGCTATAATGAAACTTCATATGTCGGGCTTGATAACTTGGAACTTCAGTGGTGAATAAGCCAGCAAGGGGGGCCACCAGTGTAACGTGAGGCCTAAGAGGGGGGCGAAAGATAGCACTTGAGCTCCGAGAGATGTATTGGTCTTGCAACTAAGTTGCCGGTTGTAGTATCTTTTAAGCTTGCCTGAAATAACACATAGACCATCCCATCGAGGTGCTAAGGACACCAAAAAACTTTTAGCAGAGCTGCTCAAAGGATGCCTACGACGTAATACTAGATCACCTGGTTCATACTGAACGTCACGGCGGCGCAAGTTATTGACGGATGTGATCGAGTCGAGCATTATGCAGGTGCTCCCGGGCAGCAGTTATAGCAGTTGTAAGCCGCTTACGTCGTGCATTCACGAAATGCCTGGTATCGGAAAAAGCCAAAGGTGGCGGTACCAAGGTATGGGTCAGCGTAAATGAGATTTCCCTACCAAAGTTCAAGTAAGCGGGGGTGTAAAACCAGTGGACCGGTGACCATGGTACGCGTCGCGAAGGCTATTTCAGAGAGATTAGTATCCCATGCCGTATGGTCGGTGGTATAAGCCATAAGCATGGACCTCAGGTTTCTGTTGACGCGTTCGATTATGTTATGAATGGAATGGCGCTGTCTTTTTGTGTTTGATGCCGAAGGCAGAACTCGCCTTCACAAATGTGCGACTCGTGAAGTAAGTGGCGTTGTCATTTATCAGCGAGCTAAGCTATATTTAGAGGGAATGTAGGGGAATATTAGCGGAAATAACAAAAAATTCACAGGCATGTTCGTCAAAGACCAACGGCACCGGCGTCTTGTTTTCGCCCGGCGAGATCGCCAAGTAGTGCGTTTGCTGCGCCAAGTCCCCCCCATCAACATAGACTAGCGTATGAGCCACAGCGTTCACAGCCGCGGCACACTGCACCGCAGCGTCGGGATCTTGTGAGATCTCTCCGACTCCTTCTCTCTGCAGCTCATACCCACATATCCAATGCGGGTACGAGCCACATGTGATTTCTTTCTTACCTGGAATTGTTCGCAACCGAACATTTGTGACAATTTTGATACTGGACATATTAGAGAAGGCGTCCGCCTAATGGCAAACAGATCTAGTGAAAGAAATGCTTCATTCTTGATTATTTATTCAAACAAACTCGCAGCGCCATCGGCATTGTTGCGAGGGGCATCATAACACAGTGGTAAACGGATCAACAGAGTTTTGAATTAACAAATCAGCCGGTAACGCGGATAAATTCGGCTCCAGTTTCGCTAGAAATTGGGTCGTGATTACACAAGATAGCACGAGTCTGCTGTCTTTCTTCTTATGGAAAACTTAGCCTGCACACGTTAGTGATTCCTATAGGCTGGAGTTGTTTCCAGGGACGCGCGAAATAAGCATGACCGAAACGTGCCTTAGCACTATTGCTTCTCTTCCGAGTAGGCATTGCTAACGATTCACGAAGTAACTGTTTAATGATTTACGTTCACCAAAAATGCAAACATCGCCACTTACGCAAAGAGGTCTGCGTGAGTGATCCGGTTTGTTTTTTGCTCCCCACGGTGGACGTTACCTGCGCAAACAATTACCCTCATCAAGCACGTAATGAAAGAAGATGCACTAATTGAGCGCGCAACAATAATTTTGCTACATGCTGTACTGCAACATATCAGCTATATAGTATGCGAATCATACCCAATCGCTGTCAGTATCGTGCCATGCACCCCTTTCCAGAAATGCGCTTCGAAATTAAGCGGCGCATTGAATTGGTTTTCTAGTTAACGTATATCGTGAGTCGATGTTTCGGCAGTCTCGGTAAGAGTTTACTAATGCAGCTATAACATATCTACAGCTCTGGGAGGCCCAAGCAAAATGCGAGTTGACTTGTCAACGCCATCTGTTCCGCAGTCAGCACTTCAATCCACAGCCTATTTTGAACAATGATGTAGTTTTTCATGAATTGATTGGTGATCAATGAATGGCTTAATCAAAAATGCATATATATATATATATATATATATATATATATATATATATATAGTTCAGAAATAGAAGCAGGTAGAAAAAATATAACAGGACTTTACTGACGTTTCGGGTGAAGGCCGGACCACGGCCGAAACATCAGTAAAGTCCTGTTATATTTTTCCTACGTGCTTCTCTTCTTTGAACAAATTCTGTGCCAGCTCCTGTCATTCGTTGCATATATATATATATATATATATATATATATAATATATGGAGTGTTATCGATAAGAGGAAGACGTCCGATGCATATCTTAGACGGACAAGTTACGGTCAAAATGCATTATTTCGTCTGTAGAGTTCACACACACAAACGCAGACCTTATACAAACACAAGTTTTGCTCGTGAGGCAAAAAAATACATGTGACACTGTGGCGGTACAAATGATGCCCCTTGTGAGTTTCACATTTCAAACACAACACCTGGGTACACTGCAGTGGCGCACCGACGGAGGGGGGGGGGGGGGAATCGGCGGTTGTAAACCCCCCTGAGACCGACTTAACCCCCTCTTTTGTTTAACCCCTTTTCTTTCATTACGCATTTTGGTACTGCAACTAAGGTGTAAGACGCGCAATCGTCTGCACACTCGCAAAAAGCGCATTTCTTTGACAATTTCCCGTGAAGAAATCGAAATTAGTTCTGTTTAGATGGTATTGGCAAACTGTCAACCCCCCCCTGGCAGAGATCCTGGGTGCGCTACTGGTACACTGGAGTCATGGAAACGGGCATAACAGGAAATCATACATATCTCGGCTTGCATCAGAAATACATACACAAATAAAACATCTTTACAGCAAGTCTATGTGCGACAATCAGCTAGAAAGATTTTATACTTCTCGATTCCTAAAAAACAGAAAGTTAGGATAACTGAAGTGTACTAATTGTGCGTGGAACACACGTATTTCCTCGTTTTTTATTTTTATTTTCTCGTCGCTATTACCAAGATTGCAAGGTATTGCCTTGATTTCTCTATGCTTTACGCACATTGGATGGTTGAGCTGACGGAATGTTTCCTTGATTTTTGTAAGTTTCGTCTTGTCCAGTTGCACAAATTGCAAATGGCGAAGGGAAAAACTGGAGAAGCTTACTGACACTGAGCGAGAGAAGAATGTAGAAGAGTGAAGAAGGAAGTGTAGGTGTGGAGGAGAATAAAGATGGCAGATTAATTGGTAGGCGCAGACATCAACAGCAGCAGGCTTGGTGACATTCCCAAAGGTGGCGTGAATGTGGGGCCTTTTCGACGTGGGCGCTGTGTGAGTAAGCAGACAGCACGGGCGACGTAGTGTGATGTCTCATTTTGCCTGACCACTGTTATCTAGGTAGCGCTCGGCACGAGAGGCGCCTACTCTATCAAAATTTCTTGAATGTTGTCACCGACTCTATAGTGAAAGAGTCCGGTCTTTGATATTGAGCGCATAACGTGCGCCGTGAGTCACGCGATGGCAAGGAAATAGACAGCATGTTAATACAAATTTTGGTACTTACCAAGTTAACAAAATTGGATACCGGTCCTTGGCGCTGAGCCGTGCTCCCTCAAGGGCTGCAGAAGATAGCGCCAACCTTTCCCTTTCCCTCAAGAACCACTTATCATACCGGTCCGGGACAGTGGCCTTGGTAATCTCGGCGGTAATGCAGTTCCGCTCAACGTTAAAGCTGGGGAAGTGGGAAGCAGTGCTTCGCCGGTGTTTCTCTTGTGTTTTCCTTCTGTTTATATTGTTTTATCCTGTGTTAATCTTCTGTTTATTAATCCATCATCTGTTTTGGCACCTGTGCTAAAGCACAGCTGGTGGCAAACTACCACGCACAGGGAGCCAAACCAACATGCACACGGCGCCAAAGCCTTTGCGGCGCGTGACCCCGACGACATGAGATTACATTACAAGATTTTCACGAGTTTCTGCTAATTAACGCGCTTAGTGGTTGATTATTCCTATTTTTTACAATATTCTGAATCTTGTTAGTTTATTTTGAACCGGTTTTGATCAATTCTGCACTTGTTCTGACCCTGCTTTTGCGCGTGACCACGACGACATCAGATCACATTACAAGATTTTCACGATTCTCACTAGTTTCTGCTAATTAATGCGCCTAATGCTTGATTATTCCTATCTTTTACGTTATTCTGAATCATGTTAGCTTATTTTTAACCAGTTTTGATTAATGCTGCACTTGTTCTGACCCCTTTTTTGCGCGTGACCACGGCGACCTGCGATCACATTACACGCCGACAGCCCGGGCACCTAAATTGCTTCGCATCCAAAAAGCTATCACTCCTCTACTAGCCCCTATTGGGACCACCTAGCTTCGCCAAAATCATGTTATGCTAAGTATTTGTTGCAGTGCACTAGTCACCAGCCGTGGTTGCTGAGTGGCTATGGTGTTGGGCTGCTAAGCACGAAGTCGCGGAATCAAATCCCGGCCACGGCGGCCGCATTTTGATGGGGGCCGAATGCGAAACCACCCGTGTAGTTAGATTTAGGTGCACGTTAAAGAACCCCAGTGGCCCAAATTATTCGGGAGCCCCCCCCCACTACGGCGTGCCTTATAATCAGATCGTGGTTTTGGCACGTAAAACCCCATAATTATTTTCTTTTGTGCTATAGTAATGCTATGTGTATTTATCAGTCTCTCAACATAACTATGTAGCCTGATTATCCTTATTATATAAAAGAAGCATATTAAATAGGCTCTCTCATTCTACACACCGTTTCATCGAGGGCGCCGCCATGCTGGTATGTGGGATCAGGCTGGAAGGTGTACAGTGGACGTGTGTTGACGACGAGTTGCAAGTTTTCGCGTTTGCCTAGCTGATAGGTTTCAACAAGTTTTCGTGATGGGGAAAGTTCTTAGCATGTCGCTACCAAGTGTTGAGCTTCAATATAGACGCAGTATCAGACTGCGCCAGGCCCTAAGGTGCTGCCACAGCTCTACCTGCAATCAAAATAGGAGGCGAGTCAAGTCAGAACATGGTCGACACGTAACATACGAACAACGTGTTATCATTGTATGTCTAACGCGTTGACCTTCTATTAACGTCAACGCCAGACATACACGTGACAGATTTATCAGGTTTATCAGGTGATATCAATACAGTTAACTTGCGAAGCACCGAGAAAACTAGTTTTGGTAGCTTTCCTGCTCCTGGTAGCTTTCGCGGTGCAATGAGTTAAATGTTGTTTACCCCTGCACACGAAATAAAAAGCTATAAGATAACTCGACCGGGAGGGCCGTTAACACGGAGTACTCGATCAAACTACCCGGCGAGAGTGGCCGAGAATACGCCCGGATCAACTGGACGCAGACGACCGCGGCGTTGAAAGAATGTGTGCACTCTATAGGGCTCGAGTGGTGCCTGTGAACCACGCCGACTCATGAGAGCTGAAAAACAAACAAACTACTTTTTGCAACAGCAATTTTACTGTCTGAAGTAATACAGCACGCGATGCGCGACGGCACCCAGACAGCTTGCCGGCGGGTTTCGGAAGCACAGGAAAGCGATGTGAACTAAGGGCGGCAAGCACACGATAGGAATGGCTTTGGTTACGAAACGAAAAATGCAGCTTCATTTTCTTCGTCGGCCCGCGTACTGTTTTCATAATACGTCCCCGTCCAACTTCCACCAAAAGTTTGTTTGCCAAGCATGGTAATCTTACAACACAATTGAAAAGATCAGTTTTAACGTGCGTGCACGAATAGTTGACTTTGTCCATTCGACTAGCTGACCGACTCGAATACGCACCTTCCGTTCACATCCGAGTTTCATCATGGGCGTCGTGCGCTCACTGGAAACAAAATCTTCAGAACATACACGCGATCGAGCTGATGATGTTAAGTCGTTTCTGTTTATGCTGGCAATGCAAAGCGGAGGCTATTCTGCAACCGCAGTGGCGGAGTCCACGAAGTCGCCACGGCAGAAGATGCTTTTCACATTCGCTTCGAAAAGTTATGTTTGCAGCCGAATACAGCACAATAGTAGCCCGTTAACCCTGAGTCATCTAGCATTGCAGAAATTACGGACGGAACACATTAAAATTGCACTAATTTGTAATGGCACCGCTACCGTCTCAAGCTACCGCTGGGAGAACCGGCGATGCGCACATACCAGTGCGAGGAGGTCAGCGGAGTAACGCGCTAATTCGAGGCTGTGTTCCTGCTCGCCGATAAAACGGTCTATAGTTTAGGAATTGTTCTTTCAGTAGAGCCGTTGCTTATTATCAATATCATCATCAGCCTATATTTATGGCCACTGCAGGAGGAAGGCCTCTCCCTGCTATCTCCAATTACCCCTGTCTTGCGCTATCTGATTCCAACTTGCGCCTGCAAATTTCTAACTTCATCACCTCACCTAGTTTTCTGCCATCTTCAACAGCGCTTCCTTTCTCTTGGTATCCATTCTGTAACTCTAATGGTCCACTCGTTATCCATCCCAGCTCCATTTCTTCCTCTTAATGTCAATTACAATATCGGCTGTCCCCGTTTGCTCTCTGATTCACACCGGGCTCTTCCTGTCGCTTGAGGTTACGCCTAACATGTTTCATTGCATAGCTCTTTGCGCGGTCCTTAACTTTTTCTCGAGCTCCTTGGTTAGCATCCAAGTTTCTGCCCCATATTTTAGCACTGGTAGAATGCAATTATTATACACTCTTCTTTTAATGGCAGTGGTAAGCACCCAATAAGGATTTGGCGATGCCTGCCGTGTGCACTCCAACCCAATTTTAGTCTTCTGTGAGTTTCCTTCTTATAATCAGGGTCCTCTCTTAGTAGGAAGGAAGGAAAATAAGAGCCGAAAGTCAGAGAGGTTAACCAGGTTGAATATCCGGTTGGCTACTCTACACAGGGGGATGGGGTAAGGGCAGAAAAGTTTAGAAAACAAGAGAATATTAAAAAGAAGAAGAAAAATAAAAACACATCAGTCCGCACATTTCTATAGTTTTTCACGAAGTCCTGTTCCTTTAAAAAGCGTACTAGCGCTTTTAAAGCAGTTCGTTCCGACGTCGGCTGGGACCAGGGACCAAGAATTCTGGCTTCCGTAAGGGGACGGCTGTCTATCTTGTCGAGCATGGTTCTGAGGACTTTCCTTTGTGCACTAAAACGACGACAATCACACGGAATATGTGCTATTGTCTCTTTGCACCCGCAAGTTTCACAATCTGGACTTGTGGTCATTCCTATAAGGTAGGAGTACGCGTTAGTAAAAGCTACTCCAAGTCTTAAACGACAAATGAGAGTTACCTCTCGTCGTGGTAAGCCATGTGGAAGGCGGGACTTCAGATAAGGATCCACGGAAGAGAGGCGCTGGTTTTTAAAGTCCGTTGAATTCCAGTGGGCTAACGTAAGCTCGCGAGCAAGCGCACGGAGCTCTCGTGCTGCGTCTGTTCTGGACATAGGGATAGCGAGGCAATCGGTACTAGTATGTGAAGATCGAGCGGCTGCGTCCACTTGCTCGTTTCCAAAGATAGCACAGTGACTTGGCAGCCATTGAAAGACGATGTCATGTCCTTTGTCAAAGGCCTGGTGGTAAATGTCGCGTGTGTCCGCGACAAGTCGTTCGTGGGGTCCACGGCGTAACGCAGAGAGCAAACTCTGGAGGGCGGCCTTGGAATCACAGAAGATATACCATTTCTGGGGCGGTTCCTGGTCGATAAATTTCATTGCTGCACACAGAGCTGTAAGTTCGACAGCCGTCGTCGATGTCAAGTGCGATGTCCGGAATTTTATTACTGTAGATTTTGCTGGGACAAATACTGCAGTTGCTGAACTGGATTGACCTTAGTAATTGACCTAGATAAACGTACCGCTTTACAGACTCTAGAGGCTGACTGGTGATCCTAAATTCTTGTTTCCTTGCCAGGCTATTGAACAATATTTTTGTCTTCTGCATATTAATCTTCAACCCCACTCTTACACTTTTTCGGTTAACGTCCTCAATCATTTGTTGTAATTCGTCCCCATTGCTGCTAAATAGGACGTCATCTGCTAACCGAAGGTTGCTGAGACATTCGCCGTTTATCCTCACTCCTAAGCCTTCCCAACCTAAGAGCTTGAATACTTCTTCCAACCATGCAGTGAATAGCATTGGAGATACTGCGTCTCTTTCCATGACGCCTTTCTTGATAGGTGACTTTCTACATTTCTTGTGGAGAACCGATGGAGCTGTGGAATCTTTGTAGATATTTTCCACGATATTCATGTGGGCCTCCTGTACTCCTTCATTACGCAATGTCATATGACTGCGGGTATCTCTACTGAATCAAATGTCTTTTCATAATCTATGAAAGCCATGTAGAGAGGTTTAATGTACTCCGCAGATTTCTTAATTACCGGATTGATGACATGGACGTGATCCATCGTATAGTATCCCGTCCTGAAGCCAGTCAGATCTCCTGGTTGAATGAAGTCAAGTGTTAATTGCCATGCTTCCATTGGAAATTATCTTGGTGAATATTTTATACTGTACTGAAAGCAAGCTAATGGGTATATAATTTTTTTCAGTTCTCTAATTTCTCCCTTTTTATGGATTAATATAATGTCGGCATTCTTCCAATTCTCTGGTACACTTGAAGTCGTGAGGCATTGCGTATTAATTAAGGGCCGCAAGCTTTCATGTCATGCTTGAAAGCATGACATCTCCTCCGTCTTTTATTAAATCGACTGTTCTTCCATCTTCTCCAGCAGCTTTTCCCCGGCTCAATCAATATACTTCAATGCATGTTTGACTCTATCTCTTATAACCTGGAGTTTTCCGCGCCTCTTACGAACAAAGTTTAGATGTCCGCAGAGCTTGCATGAGAAACAGCGCAAGTCCCTCGCCTATAGAGTTAGTAGCGATAGTGCATCCTTTTTGTTAGTCGGGCCTTCAACAAAATCAGCCAGCAACGCTTTATTTTTCTTTTGTAATATTGCAGTTGATTCGAATGCCCTGGAATATTATGCTACGATGAAGACACATGTTCCCATTGCATCAGCAATGCAATAAAAAGCATCAACTGCCGTTAGGGTTACATCTAGTGCAGCGTATGCACCGACCTGTCACTGTCAGCTTTGTAGCCCGGAAAACGCTGACACCAGTAAATTGTGACACTTTATTTCCGCTGATATTTTTTCCTGCCATCTCGCTCTGGCGTGACAGCAATTAAAGCCGCATCTTCCGGTTTATATTCATTAGCATAGGATGTTCATAAGCGCTGAGTCATCATACTTCTAGCGCTCTTGCTTCTTAAAGAGATATTAAGGAGTTCTGAAGGGATTCGTGTATTTTTATCTTCACATTAGCCTTTTAGCAGAAAATACCACATCTGCAGAAAGCTACACCACCGTATTATTGGAACAAAGAATTTTAATATAGCCTTATATTGGGGCCACTCTCCTTAAGAGCCTCGACACGAGTATAATTATGCATTCACGCATATTTCACGGGGTGAAACCTTTAGTCGCGTATAGTCTTTATCTGTTCCTTATTTACGTAGTAAGACCTCTCTTTAGTGCCCGAGTGGAGGAGCTGCACATTGCCGTCTAACTTACACATGCGCCGTAGCTGACCAACGCCTCAAAGATAAAATGGCTTTTACTTGGCTTCCACTACAACTCTTTAAAACGAAGCTTTCTCTTCCTTCTACTTACCGCGGCGGCTGCTTCTGCTCCTGTCTGGCACGCCGCGCCATTGCTCGGTTACAGCGTGTATTTACATGCCAGGAGTGCGGCAATAAAGAAAAGCAACGTGATAAACTCGTTTGGACCTCTCTATCGCGTCGCGTCAGTGCCCTCTGGAGCTCCCTGGGCGTCGCCAAAATACCCTTTTGACTGCAGCAATTATCCGTCATCCCCTCGCAAAGGAATTGTAGGAGCGGCGGAACAGTCGAGAGAAGAGGTAGAGACAATGGTAGGGAGGAGGTAAAGAGAGAAGGCGGGTAGAACCTCGGCAGTAACGAAGCGGGTGAAGAATAGCCTCGCTACTCTTCGGTGGTGAGAGCTGGCATGCATGTCATACCCGCAATGTGCTCTCATGATCAGATTGTGGGTTTTGTGCGTAACTCACCGTTATTTACATAGAGCTTAACGCTTCTGATATGATGCGATGTGCCATGTAAGGAAAATGGCAGTGCTAGCCTTATTGCAAGCTATGAACAACAGCGCGCTAGTACGCCTCAATCAACACCTCTCGTAGTGTGTTCGGTGTACTTAGTAGACAAACGGGATTGGGTGCACGCAAAGTATCCTTCAGAACATGAACTCATCATTCCCGTATTTCACCAAAAGCTGTAGAAGTTTACCATTCTCCGTCAACATCAACGCAAATATTTGTTAATCGACGCAAACAGCACAGAAAGCTTCGCTTACATATAGAGTCGCACAGCCAGTGTGATCAGCATAATTTTTATCTTAGTTTCCTCGCATCCTCCAAAATCGGATTTTTTTTTATTGCGACAGCAATTCCGCGATCACTGCAGGTGCATTTCTACCGTCGTCGTCGCCGTGATGTTCCGTATAAAGTCCATGGGCGATAAAATCGTCTCCACGCGCCGTATGCTCTGTGTGCGAGTGAAATCGTGCGAGGGTGGGCCGGCCATTGCGGGTCAATCTCGCGTACTCAAGAGCGCGAAGCGGGAAGGACGCGCTATGTCTTCCATTCGCGCACAACGCTGCGGCGGGAGGGGGGGGGGGGGGTGCGCTTTACTCCACACCGCCCGAGGGATCGCGCGCGACCGCCGGGCCCCAAGGCTCCGGGAGGAGGGTAGAGAGGGGGGAGGCCGCGTACTATGCCGCGCGCTTCCGCCCGGGTGGCTGTACCTTGAACGCCTTCTGCGGCGGCGACAGCCCTTCCTCCCTGCGCTTTTTTTGCGGCTTAGTTTGCGTTGATGCGAGCGGCGGGAAGGTCAATTCGCTTTCTGCTCCTTTCCGCGCTTATTCAGAACGCTCCTTCCGCAGCGTTCTGACAGCGATTTTCCGCAGTCAACGAGTGAGATGAGTTCATGTTTGCTTGTGCGCGCGCGACAGCATGCTTGTCAATTAAGTTAAAATGCCTACGTTTCCCAGCCGCCGCCGCTGCAAATGAATCCCGCTTCATCATGCTTAGCAGCGTGACGCCGAAACTACTACATCACCATGGCGGATCGCCTTTCTTTAAGCGCTCTTTATTCCGGCCTGGCCATGGCTCTTCACGTGTCAGCTGTTGCTGCGTCTCTACTTACCACTGTGTAAGCACATATCAGTGTCTCTATTTCATCTGCTTATAAGCTGATTGCCGTAAACATGTTTTAGGTAAACTAGGCCTTAGAAATTAAATGATTTCAATCCAGGAGCGTACCTTCGCACTTCGTTAAAGCACGCAGTTTCCTTCTACACAGGCGCCATAATTGTGAATTGGCGTCAGTGTGAATTCATGTTTGGTCAAAGTTTTACATGCCGAAAGTGGCGGATTCAATAAATGAAGTAGAATCAAGACCCAGAAATTATTCCTTGTTAGTGGTTGTGCCTCATCGCGTGTTGTTGGCCATGCTGTTTTTGATTGCGATCGTTTCTTCGTCTGGGGCTGCAACTTACTATATCCCTGAAGCACGCTCGCACTCTAACTTGTCTTTCTCTTTTCTTTTCTTGATCTGCGATACAGAACTTGTTGAAAGTATCCATCTTTTTGGTGACGTCATGTCAGCGTGCAAGTATCTGCTGCTAGTGCATTTCGCTACATTATTATCATTCTCACTGAAGCACGCACTTCTAGTTCTAGGATGTCCTTGTCAATGAAATGTACAATATCTAACTCCGATTTGTTCATCCTTACCAACGTACTCATCCTATAATGAAGGTTTCCTGGGTCCATCTAGATGAACCGCTGCAATGAATTCATCAACATAATCAGCCTATATTTAGGTCCACAGCAGGACGAAGGCATCTCTCTGCGATGTCCAATTACCCCTATCTTGCGCTAGCTGATTCCAACTTGAAGCTGCAAATTTCCTAACTTCCTCACCCCACCTAGTTTTCTGCCCTCTGAGACTTCACTTCCCTTCCCTTGGTATCCATTTTTTAACCATAATGATCCCCCGGTTATCCATCCTACGCATTACATGGCCTGCCCAGCTCCATTTTCCCCTCTTAATGTCAACTAGAATATCGGCTATCCCCGTTTGCTCTCTGATCCACTCCGCTCTCTTCCTGTATCCTAATGTTTGGCCTAACATGTTTCAATCCATTGCTCTTTGCGCGGTCCTTAACTTGTTCTAGAGCTTTGTTAGCCTCAAAGTTCGTGTCCCATTTGTTAGCACCAGTAAAATGCAATTATTGTACACTTTTTATTTCCACGATAGTGGTAAGATCGCTGTCAGGATTTGACGATACCTTCCGTATGCACTCTAACCTAATTTTATTCTTCTGTATATTTCCTTCTCATGATCAGGATCTCCTGTCAATTATTCACCTAGATAAACGTACTCCTTTACAGACTCCCGAGGCTGACTGTTCTTGTTCCCTTGCGAAGATAGTGAACATTATCTTTCTCTTGTGTATATTAACCTTCAAACCCACTCTTGCACTTTCTCAGTTAAGGTCTTCAATCATTTGTTGCAATTAATATCCAGTGTTGCTGACCAGGACAATGTCATCTGGAAACCTAAAGTTGCTGAGATATTCGCCATTGATCTAAATTCACTGCTGAGACTTCCCAGTCCAAGAGCTTCAACACTTATTCTAAGCATGCAGGGAATAGCATTGGAAAGATTATGTTTCCTTGCCTTATTCCTTTCTTCATAGGTAATTTTCTAGTTTTCTTGTGGAGAACCAATGTATAGTTCCGGAACCATTGTAGATATTTCCCACGATGTTCACGTATAGTGTAATCCTTGATTACGCAATGCCCCTATGACTGCTGGTATCACTGCTGAATCAAATTCCGTTTCATAACCTATGAAAGCCGTATAGACAGGTTTATTGCACTCCACAGATTTCTCGATACCATCTGGCTGACCGAAAAGATCTCGAAGCTTCTGCTCGCAATGGTCCCAGCTTGTGACCTCCGCTTCATGCATGTCGTACCGCACGCGACCTGTGCTTTGCAGGTAAAATAGAAGGTTTGCCAGCATCAACGTCGGGTACCAGCGGTTGGAGGCACTGACACGTTCGGACCAGTTCAACCAGTCGTCTACGTCGACATTGCCAGTTTCGGTAAACGTACCGGGGTCACGAACTTGCGTTAAGATGACCGATGGTATTGCAGACGGCGAGTAAACTACAGATGACTCACGTTGATTGTCCAGTAGTCCAGTCTACGTCGTCATTGCCTTCGGTCGCACGAGGAGTCCACTGCGGAGTTCCGTGGTGTCGTGGCGTTACCCAGCACATCCACCAAATTGTAACAAACGAGAGGTAAAATATGTATATTTAGGAAGCCTATGTATATATACGCGTGCAACAGGCTATATGGCGAAATGCTCACACGAGCTAAGGCGCGCCTTCATCGTCTTCCTTTCGCTGCGTCCTCGTGCGTGCGCTTGGGTAACGGTCCCATGACAATATAAATGAGCATTGAAAAATACAAATAATTTTGCTTTTAGACTTTATAAACAATTAAAAAAACAATGTCCGACGATTACGATACACCCTAATGCGAAATATGAGCGCAGCTGTATATGTGTTGTCATTTGGCGATATATTGAGGCCAATAATTTCAGACCATAATCACCGCACCGACTGGCAGTGGGCCAGTGCCATCAGCGCCTTCGCAGAGGGAGGGGCAGTACGGGAACGCTGGGCAAATGAGCGTGCGAGCAATGGCACGAGTGCGTTCGTTCGGTTACGGCGAGGAACGCCGACGAGCCAGTTGTGGAAGACGACGACGAACGCGAGAGCAATGGCACGAGCGCGTTCATGTGGTTACGGCGAGGAACGCCAACGAGCCAGTTGTTGAAGAAGATGACGACGACGACGAACGCGCGAGCAATGGCAAGAGCGCGTTCGTGCGGTTACAGCGAGGAACGCCGACGAGCCAGTTGTGGAAGAAGACGACGACGAACGCACGAGCAATAGCACGAGCGCGTTCGTGTGGTTAAGGCGAGGACCACCGATGAGCCAGTTGTGGAAGAAGACGACGACGAACGCGCGAGCAATGGCGCGAGCGCGTTCGTGTGGTTACGGCGAGGAACGCCGACGAGCCAGTTGTGGAAGAATATGACGACAACGAACGTGCGAGTAGTGGCACGAGCGTGTTCGTGCGGTTACGGCGAGGAACGCCGACGAGCCAGTTGTAGAAGAAGACGACGACGAACGCGCGAGCAATGGCACGAGTGCGTTCATGCGGTTACGCCGAAGGACGCCGACGCTCAACCCAGGAACGGGCGCCTAAGAGCTGCGCTCTAATAGTGTCTAGGCGAATGTTTCAAGTGCGCTGTATTTAATCGTTATTATCCGGAGCTTCCCTCCCTCACAAGTTAAGGACCGCACAAAGAGCGATGGAACGAAAAATCTTAGGACTAACTTAAGAGACAGGAAGAGAGCGGTGTGGATCAGAGAACAAACGGGGATAGCCGATATTCTAGCTGACATTAAGCGGAAGAAATGGAGCTGGGCAGGCCATGTAATGCGTAGGATGGATAACCGGTGGACCATTAGGGTTACAGAATGGATACCAAGAGAAGGGAAGCGCCGTTGAGGTCGGCAGAAAACCAGATGGGATGATGAAGTTAGGAAATTTGCAGGCGCAAGTTGGAATACGCTAGCGCAAGACAGGGGTAATTGGAGATCGCAGGGCGAGGCCTTCGTCCTGCAGTGGACATAAAATATAGGCTGCTGCTGCTACTGACACTATAGTCATGACATAAATGTCATGACTAGTGTGTCATGTAGGTCATGAAAATGACCCAGCGAAAAAGAATAACACTCAAAACCACTGGAATGGGTTCGGACGTGGATACTAAGTGAAGGAAACACTCAATGATGATGGTAGAAGTCATAGTCATGAGCATGACACAGCAAAAATGACAATGACGCACCGAAAAATTGCATAGCCTGTTAATTTGGCTGCAATGCCAATTTCTTGGAGTGCCAAAACGTCGGGTTTTTCTTGCGAATCTTGAATTGCTAATTCTAGGGCTCGACGTTTTTGTTTGAACCCTCTGCAGTTCCATTGCCATAAAATTATAGGTGCTCCAGCCATCACGAACGCCTGTGAGGATCTAGCCGCGCCGCGCCGACGCTGTGCGATCTGATTGGTCCCCCTGCCGGGTGTCGAGCATCTGACTTTGACATCGAAGCTTCAGATGAGTCATTGTCTCCCGACAGATGCAAGGGATTTGCGGGCGGCTTACGTGCCATGTCAAGGCCTGTATGGGTAGCAAGTGCCTGCACTGTCGTGCTCAGGATAACAATGTTTTCCGCTTGTTGCTTAATTTGCTCGGTTAAATTGCTCATGTTATTTAGAATGTGCTCAAATGCGGTTTCTGGTTGAGCTACACGCGCATCCATCCCTTCCGATTTACCTATCTTATCACCTGTTGATTCTGTTGGGCCAGCTGCTTTCCGCTTTTCGCCTTTAGTTACGTCAGTTTCCATATTTTCTGCCTCACTCGGAGCGCAAACCACTGGTCTGTTCGCACAGAGATTCTGCGAGGTACTAATTGGGGTTGGTTTGTTTTCGAGTTGTCGAATTTTATCATTAGCGGCAGTCAATTGTTGTTTTAGAAATTTTATCTGCTCTGCCAGCTCCCTCACCTGTTGGTCCTGTTGCTGTTGTGGCTTGCTTTGCTGGGGCCTTGTGGGGGTGCCGTCTTCTCGGGCAGCTTGGCTGATCTTGTAGCCGGAACGTTCTTCCCTTGTCTGCGTCGTTGTCCGTCCGTTTCGTGACTGCTGCTCGGGCGGTGTCTCCAATGAGGTGGTCACTTGCGGTGTTGTTTTGTCGCGAAGGTTAGGTTTACCGCTTCCCCAGGCTACGTGCTTGGCAGGTTCGTCTTGCTGGGAGGTGTTTCCTCCGGAGGTGGACTGGTCAATCTCTCTGCTGTGCAGAGGAGGGAATGACTCGGAGCGGTCTCGAAAGACGCCTTGGGTTCGCCCTCTTGAGTGGGAACGCCTGGTCTCTCCGGTGGTCTGGGTGTCGCTTTGTGACGTCGTTTTCTTGTTCTGTTTTGGTTGTATGAAGCGCCTTTTGCAGTTTCGACTACCCGTTGGGTGTGTCCCATGACAAACGACGCAGAGTGGGATGCACGTCGGTTTCTCTCCTTCCGGTGGAGGTGAGTGCTCTTCCCCGCACCTTCGGCATCTGGGGATTTCTGGTCGGGGTTGTGGACATACGTCGGAGCGATGTCCTAATTTCCGACAATTGAAGCAAGCTTCCGGCCTCTCCCTGAAGGGGTACACGTTTAGAGTGAAACACCGATAACGTATCAAGGACGCTAAGTCTCGGCCGGCGAAGGTGATCACAAAGTGTTTTCAATTACCGAGTCTTCTTGCATTCACAATAGGTAATTGCGGGTTCTTGTTTGCTATTTCATCGTGAATGGCTTGGTCCGTTTCGTTAGTATAGGCTCTGTAGACCAGTCCCCGTATGGAGTCGTCCGGAGCCGGTACGTACGCCGATACTGGTATGTCGATGTTATGCTCTTCACAGCGTAAAGATTCAAGAGTCCGGTAAGCGTCCGCCCGCGTTCTATCGGGTGTACTAATGGTGATGGTGTTTTTGATCGGGTGCACTCTCACCTGGTCGGCTTGCTCGGCTTGCGCCTGGTTGATTTTGGATGTCGCGTAGATCGCCTCCAAGAGTGCGATAAGTCCAATGTTGGTCAGATTCACGGCACACTTGGGTCGCAACACAATTTTATAGTCCTCCTCGGGCAGTCGAGGCATGGGCTTCCGTCGCGGTAGCTGCGGCGGACGCGACTTATTCTTAGAGGCAGCCGAAGCACCGGCGAGGCCTAGTTCCTCGGTCAGCTCGGTGGGGTCGGTTTTCTTGCGACCGAAGCGCTTTTGGAGGTCTAGCGGGTCGGCCGGACATTTCGGGTGCTGCCACGTACCATCACGTAGCTCCGCGGGGTCGATTTCTTCGCCTTCGACGGTGTAACTCATCACTGCTTGCTCGGAGACACTGGCTGCGTCGAGCGGGCTAGCAACGGCGTCTCCGTTGTCGCGCTAGGCCTGGGTTCGGCGTAGCTGTGAGGTGGCGTGGCGCCTACCGAAAACGGCGAAAATCGCCGAAGAATCTTGGTGCCGGTTCCTCCAAATGGTCCGTATGGGTGTCGGAACACACAAGGAAAGTCCTTAGTAAATTTGGTGAAGCTGCGTGAGCCGGTTGCGGAAAAAGATCGAAAAGGTGCGGACTGCATGTGAGTTGGCTCTCGTAGGGAGCGGACGCATCTCACATGCAGGCCGCGGATGGAAAGTTTCCAGTCCTCACGTCCTCACGGGCACCAAACCTTTCCAGCCGAGGCACAGGATGAGCTGCCGCGGTACTTCCTGGTGCCAGTTGACTACCCGCTGTCGCAGATGAAGAACTTGGATGGATCGAACCAACTTTTCCTCATGTACAGCACGGCAGTACCCTCAATCGTTTCGGTGGAACGGCTCTTCAACATTACCATCGAAGTGCTGACGAAAAAATCACCAGCCCTTCCCCTGTCGAGAAAATGGGGGTAAGCGATGCTTGTGGCAAGACCACGCTGTCGCAGGCGTTCTGCTTCGTTTGGCCGAAACTCAGGGTCGGCGGCTCTTCGCTGACGTTTGGCCTCAACATGACGCTTCCGCAACTCGGGGTCAGTGTTGCGAGGTTTGGCTATATATAGCCAAATTGGGCTATGGGAAAACATTTTGGCCTCGACTTGGACGAGTTGGCTATGTGGCTATTTTTGGGCTACTGAAAATCTGCGACTTGGCTGTGTTTGGGCTATAAGTGGCGCCTTAATCCACGCTCCAGAGGTGACTCTGATCGGGTAGAAGCAAATCTCGAGAGCCGGCCGCGTGGCTGTGCGTGTGTGCGTGCGCCCAATGACCCCCCCCCCCCCCCTCCCGCCTTTCCTTCCTCTCTGCGCCGTTGTCTGAGCCGGTGGCTAAGCTTTTTGATGCACCTACACTTACACCCTGCTTGAGCACTAGGCACACAATCCGCGGGCATCGGGATGAACCTGGGAGTAGGGGATTTTTCACAGTACACTGTACGAACATGGCTATGATCAGGAAGGGAGTGCAATACCATAGGGTCGGGGCAGTCGGGCGATCGTGGTGTCGACATGAAAGAAAGGAAGCACGGGTGGGTGACACGCTCCAGTGTGTTCATAGCCATGTCTTCCGGATAAAGTATCGCGCCGGGCTCAGCTTTCGACCTACTCCACGTCTATGGCGCGAAGCTTTACTGCCATTTTCCTTTTCCTACTAGATAAATTTTTCTTTGGGCTTAGACTCTAGATTCATTTCGATAGGTTGGACATAAAATCGGATCCTCCTCAGAGAGGAGAATCCAAACATGGGGAAGTGGGCCAAGTATGCGAGAACGTATAAAAAATAATGGGAGCAAGACCCCAAGCCAAAGGTGGGTTCTGGTGCTTTTACTTCTAGATGGTTTGCCCGTAACGTCATGGATGCAGATACTCATTCTGCTAACATCGAAACATGTTTGCCACGCTGAATCAGTGCACCAGGTCACATGAACTTCACCCATCGTGTTAGCTTAGTTTGTGAGGTGTCGCGCTGCCGCCTAAAGGACGCGGGTATGATTCCCGGCCACGGCGGCCGCATTTCGATCAAGGCGAAATGCAGAAACATCCGTATACTTCGGTGTAGCTTAAAGAACCCGAGGTGGTCAAAATTATTCCGGAGTCCCCCACTGCGTCATGCCTCCCAATCATATCGTGGTTTTGGCACGTAAAACCCCAGCAATAATTAGAGTTTTAGAATATGGGCCTCAAACGTATTGGGGCCCCAAAGAAATAGCTTCGAAGCCATTGCGCATGCGCAAGACGGGAACTGCGTTTGGGTTTTGCGTCGGGCACGCTATTTCAACGATTTAGTGGGAGCCCCAAAAGCTGCCCGAAAAGCTTTCGTCAACAAACATGGCGGCGCCCATCGAGGCGACGGCTCTAACCTAGCACAAAACTGGGTTGGATTCGCGGTAATGCGTGAAGTTAGTAAGCTAGAAGAAGTGATTGCGGTTATCGCTTTCTCTCAACTAACATGTTTAATGAAGATTAGTTCATTATATGCCGCTGATTCCGAATTCAATTGTCGATTTCATGGCTCGTAGGGCTATCAGGGATTGACTTGGCTGGCTGAAGGTGCGTAAAGTTGGTTAATCAAAACTAAGCGCAACAAGTTGCAGGCTGCTAATAAAACAAGTTCTAAATTGTAATTAAAGGCGAAAACACGAAAGTCTCAATTACTTTCCTCATCCATAAATGGTATCTTTCATTTTATTATTTATAGCTGCTTTTCTTTGACGCCTTAGGGACGCTGCAAATGCAACAGTCCTATTCCAAAACTCTTCATTCCTGCATGCCCCAACGCTAACACCCGCAAAGCTCATAGGGGCCCCAAACTTTAGGGGCCCCTATTCTAAAACTTTATTACCCATCAACATAATTTGCTTTTTGACAGTAACCGGCTTTCACAGCATTACCACTGTTATCAATTTGTTGTTTACCATTGCTCTTTGTGCGCCGTCGCGTCTTTTACCCCTTAGAGCGAGTTAGTTCGGGACGTGCTCGTCGCCGAGAACGACTGCGCGCTTCTTACACTCGTGTGCCGGTTCGCGCAGTAATCTTTTAAAGCTGCGCTTACGCCGATTCAGACAGTGAGTGGCATCTGTTGCCTGTCCTTTTTCTTAATGCATGTTCTTGCCGTGCTAGAGACCTAAGATGGCGGCTAGGTGGATGTAAAACACTATATAAGTAGTGTGTGTCTCAGCTAATCCGGGTCGAGCTAAATGAAAAACAAAAACAGAAAAATGAGAAAACAAGATAGGACAATGAGACAAATAACGCGAGATATCATAGCGCGAAAGACTTCCTTTAGCTCATCAAAAAAGAAGCCGTGACCACGTCACAGATCGCTGGACAGATGAACAAAAGCTAGGCAGAGATAACGTGAGAGATCGCTGACGCTGAACATTATTTTGTGTTCACGACAGCTAAACAGCAGAGTTCGTAGCTAATATTACTGTAAATAACAAAAAATTATAACTTAGTACTATCTGTCATACAATAAAAGCACCGATTTTACCCTCTGCAACGATTCACTGGAACTTAAGAGCTTCCGGGGCCAACCAAGAAGTGGTCTGTGCAAGCATGATGTCGCTGTTTTTGATGTAAAGGGCCGACCGTCATGGGGGCACGGACATTTTGTTACGACGGGGTCTGCAAAAAAGGATTGCCGTAGTGGAATGTGAAAATGTGTACACAAATAAAATTGAAAATAAAAATGGCTATATTTGGCTGCGAAATATTTTGCACTTTTTTTTCTGTTTGGCTACACTTGGGCTACAAGTTCTCTAGCTTTTGGCTACGCCGCCTCGTCGGACCTGGCAACACTGCTCGGGGTCCGCCGCTCTTCGCTGACGTTTCGCCTGGGCTTCGGAAGCTCTCTCGCTAAAATCGGCGCGTTGATGACGAGCCATTTCCCGAGCCAGTTCGCGGCGCCGTCGCTTAAACGCAACCTGTTCCTCGGCGAAACGCACCCCGCACAGCTTTCCCATCAGGACGCCAAAACTGATCTGAGGCGGGGGAAGCCAGGCGGAGCGTACGCCAAGCCCCTTTCCTTTCCCTCCCCGTGACACACCAAATGACCCTGATTGGTCGAGCGCGTCACGTGATCTGGCCCCCACACAGCTTTCCCCGCACGAGCTCTACTCTGGGAGCGGAGCTGAAATGTGCGGCCCCGGTATGAGCCCCACGGGATTTCTTTCTTTCTTTCTTTCTTTCTTTCTTTCTTTCTTTCTTTCTTTCTTTCTTTCTTGTCCCTGGCTCATATGCGCATATTCAATGCGGTATGTGCCACACGTGATTTTATTATCGTTAATTGTGGCGTAACTGACGAGCGTGTAATGTTATTGATGTCATGACCTATCAGTCATATTAGTCATACATTCGTACCTTTCCATGCCAATTTTGGTATATACCAAGGGAACGAGACGCGAGTTTTGGACACGTTTTTTATAGGGTTTTAGCGTGACACCACCACCGCTGCCGACCGTTGGGAGGCAATGCAAGCTTCGCTTGAAAAACAGATTCGTCTGTCAGGCACCAACATCGAGATGCAACTCTTGCTGAGTTCAAACAAGGGACTTAACTAAGTTGCGAATATCTATTCTGGGCATTTATTTTCCCACTCATACTGCAATATTGAATTAGCATTCATTAAACGTCTATTTATTGTTTCGTTCGATGTGGTTTCTTGTTCAAGAAATTTAAATATATTGGCGCATGTGAGTAACTTTCCATTTGCACATCTGAAGCGCAGTATCCTGACTGAGCATTTGAAGACAGAAGTGGAAAGTGCCATATGTTTTGCACTTGTAACGAGCACTAAAATTGCAGTTAGACTTGTCTGGAGTATGTCTGGTGCTCCCTGAAAAAATTCTTATAGGAGCACTTCTTTGGATTCTTTTTGTCTCCAGATAATTTGCTGTCGGCGATGTTCAAAATCTTCTTCTTTTCTTCTTTCTGGGGTTTTACGTGCCAAAACCAGTTCAGATTATGAGGCACGCCGTATTGGAGGGCTCCGGATTAATGTTGACCACCTGGGGTTCTTTAACGTGCGCTACAA